>NC_068441.1:5029773-5367311 GCF_023373465.1 Oncorhynchus keta | reverse complement strand
AGTTTGGAATTAAAATTTCAGAATTTTTGGTGGTCTTCCTAAGCCAGGATTCAGACACAGCTAGAACATCCGGGTTGGCAGAGTGTGCTAAAGCAGTGAATAGAACAAACTTAGGGAGGAGGCTTCTAATGATAACATGCATGAAACCAAGGCTATTACGGTTACAGAAGTCGTCAAAAGAGAGCGCCAGGAGCTAGCCAGAAGCGGAGTGTTGCTGTAGTCAGCTAGTTTCTGGCTAGCTTCTTGGAGTTTCTGGCTAGCTTCTTGGAGGATTACAGATTTGAGGTAAATAATACTTTTTTATAAATATAAATTGGTGAGGCGGCTTGCAGGAGAGTGTTTTGAAGATGAGTTGATGGAAAATAAAAATAAAATGTGAAAAAAAGTTGTAAATATATACATATATACGGGACACACAAAAGACGTCTGAACTGCTATGCCATCTTGGGAACAGAAGTAGATAATTGTAATGGAAAATACAAAATACATGTATTCTAATTCTGTTACAAAATAGGCTAAGTGAATTGTAGTTCAGGCCAGTGAAATACAAATGACAAAATAGGTATTGAACGTATAGAAGTACATATCAAATACATGTAACATAAATACTGCCTGTCATTGGCACTGTAAATCTGCAATCGTTTACCACTGTGCGTCCAGTAATGCAAAGTAAATTCTACATTTACATTTTAGTCATTTGGCACAGTGAATGTACAATTTCGAAATTAGATCAGTTCCTCCTATCATGTTAGTCATTGCGTACCTTAGAAAGCTATTTATTACTTGTCGGAAATGTCCAGATCAACTAGACCATGTCAGTTAATCATTTTTAGGTATTTTTTTTTAGCCCATAGATAGTTGTCATTTTTTTGTCACTCAAATATCACATATCACATGAATACACATTAGACATGGCAAAATATATAGAATTGCAAGAAGATTTGCTTTAAAACTACAAAATGTTGTTTCCACCCCATGACAAGTATGTAGAATTGCGGGAAATAAGCTTAAAAACTGCTAAATTCTATCCACCAACAAAAGGGGTGTGAACAGTTTGTGTCATGAACAGTGCTTGTGCCCATAGGAATAGACATGGTGCGTGTGCGTGCCTGCAGGGGCAGTACGGGATGTTCCCCAATGCTGATAAGGGGCCCCGGGTGAAAACATTTGGGAACCCCTGATTTAGCAGACACTCTTATCCAGAGAGACTTACAGTTAGTGAATTCATATTAAAACAGCTGGCTGGGACAACCATATATCACAGTCATAGTAAGTACATTTTTCCTCAATAAGTAGCTATCAGCAAGGTCAGAGCTAGTAAGGGGGTGGGAGTAAAGTATCAGTGTTAGTTCACAAAAGCTTGAGATGTGGTACAGGGAGATGGGCAGGGACTCTACTATCCTAGCTTCAGGGGGAAGCTGGTTCCACCATTGGGGTGCCAGGACAGAGAAGAGCTTGGACTGGGCTGAGCGGGAGCTGCCCTCCTGTAGGTGTGGAAGGGTCAAACCAAGGTTCTTTGTATTCTAAGAGGGGCACACAGTGGAGTTGTCAACCGTGATGGAAATACAGAATGTTGCTGTAGTCAGGTATTCCAGTAATACGCTGTACATTTGTGTTGCAGTAAAGGTTCTGTAAATCTGCAGTAATTTACTAGCTTCTGTGCTGCCAGTAATTTACTGTAAATTTACAGTAATCTACTATGCTACTAGGAATTTACTGTAAAAACAGTGTGGTCTTTGCTATACATGAGTAATACACTACTGTTAGATTCAGGCCTTTACAACTTTATTAAAAACCCTTTACAAAAAAGGCTTTAAGGAATGTCTTCATTCAGTAGAGTCTAAACAACAGCAGTGTCCTGCGAAGGAGAGCAAAGCCAATTGAAACAAATGCAGCAGGTATAAGGAGGCAGAGGCTAATAGCAAAAGCAGTTAGTACCGGAGAGGGGATATTGTAATAAAATATGAAGAAAATGTGTGACTGCAGATGTGTGACTGGGGAGTGAAGACACTGTGTGTTATCCCTGTGGTCAGGCTCTCTCCATCCTTATCAACACCAACACTGTAAGAGCTCTGCCTGAATTTATTTCACCTTGTGGAGCTCCTTAATATATCCTCAATATCACTTGTGAGGTTCCCCATCAGGACCGACCAGGAACTTCTCAAAGTTCCAGGAGATGTCATTCCTGCAGACAAGGCTCCACATTATGAATTTTTGGTCGCCCATGAAGGCCATGGAGTCACCGCTGGGTAATGTCAACTTCCCCTAGAGCTACACAAACAAGGCGCGGGCATCCTCCCCATTCACATCAGTGGGAATTTTGTCTCAAAGCCATTTCCTGGGTCTATATACTTCAGGAACGTAAGGATCTCATCATTCTTACAATGATCCTGTTTAGACAGAATCAAAATCATTAAATAATCAATCAGTTTAAGCAATTATCTTAATTGAAGAATGATAGCAAGACCAGAAAAACAACACTTTGTGTTAAATGAGTCCCAAAAGTATCACACAGATAGAGTTTAACAACGGTGTTTATCACCATGGAATGCGTTTCCAATCTACAATGTTGCAACAATTTGGCCAAATTACCTTTGAACTCTCTCTGATAGGTGACCACGACTTGACCACTACATTTCAAATATGGAAAGAAAGAATGGTCTGCAATGTTTAAATCTAATTTCTTAAAGGTCATGAACAGACTAAATCATGTTTTCATGAAATTGAGTGACTTATATGTATGAAACCAGATAAAAGTATGATCACCAAAGTATGAAAAATGATTTTTCCCTCTACTTTGATAAAGTTTGATCATAAAGTTACTGGTTGTCTCCCCCATATCAAATCCTTGGATTGAGGAGGCGGGATTATTAAAGGGATAGGGTGACATTACCCTAACTCTAATTTTAATATACCAATGGTAACATGATAATCTCTTATCTAATTTGAATAAGTATCGCCTCGTAATCAACATCGGAGATGGTGTGTTTGCGGAGGGGCGGGGTTTAAATAACGAAATAGCTTCTCTGCTGGTGCCAAAATGTCACTGTAGGGTGTCAGCAAATAGAATTACACGTTTATACTCTTCATCTATTGCAAAGATACTTATGTTTCCCCTTTCATCTGTGTCTGGTGTTAGCTAGTTGCTGGCTAGCTAGGTCGTCAGCTAGCATGGAACAAAAAGGGGTGTCGTTCAAAACTGATGCAGTTGTCACGTCTCCATCCGTCAGTGCTGCTGTGAACCGCAGTTGCCAAACAGGTGATGTATTAAAAAGATTGACATCAATGATGCAATTTCAATGTTACTTGAATTGCTTTGTGTATCACCAAATTAGCTTGAGATGATTTTACTGCAACATTTCATCCAAGTTTCTTGACATACTGTATGTAGGTGTTTCAAAGAGCGGTCAGTCAAGGTGAGTTTATGAATATAAACTCCCTGCCCACTCAGCCTGTCTTTTCAAACTTCCTGGTAGTTAGCCATGACAGAAAAATCATTTCTATCCTCAAAAAATATTATGGGTGATATTTCAGTCACTCAAAAGGCTATTTTACATGGGAATTAGAATGACTGACTGTTCAAGCCCTTTTAAAGAAAAATGAAGTAAATGCCGACCTGATGGCCAAACCGGTTCCTGGGCACCCCCAGAAACAAGAGCTCCTGTTCGGAATACTGCGAATGGAATACATTACATTACATGATGACCAAACGGGTTCCTGTGTGCGCCTTCATGCACATGTTGATTTTGTCTATCACCACCAGATGCATTCATGACACACAGGTTAAATTGCCTAAATCAACTGTGGACCAACTATATTCATTTGGAGAGAGGTCGAAACACATTAAACATTCATGGACATTTAGCTAGCTTGCCGTTGCTAGGTCATTTGTCCTGGGAGAGAAACATTGGCTTATTTTACCTGAAACGCATACGGCCCTTTTTTTGCTGGATCTTTGTAGAATTTATATTGATTTTGAGTCACACAAAATCATGTGTTACCAACTTTAATGTGCATTAGTGCAGCCAACTGGACTGGAGTGTAGACCTCATTCGTCTTTCAATCACCCACGTGGGTATATACTCCTAAAAACCAATGATTGAATGGGAAAGGTGGGACTTGGGAGAGGCGGAACCAAGTTCTATTTTAGCGCCTGGCTACACAGAAGCTCGTTGACGGGTGCAGGCAGTTTGGATGAAATTATTGAATGACATGTAGGGTATCTAGCTACGTTTTTAAGAGAGAGCTTTTAAATTGGCACCTCTCCCCCCTGCAGGTTAATAATAATACTTTGAGTCAGGTGGTTTGAAAGAAACTGGCTTGTCTTAAGGTTCACAGTCCTGTGTTGGGTAGTTAGGGTAAGGGGTCATCTGTTAGATTAGGGGTTAGGGTTAGGGAGGATTTTGGGTAAGGGTTAGGGGGCCATCTGTTCCTATTATAATTTCAGGTTTTTATTTTCAGATGAGAAGATATGAAGAAAACAGACCGTGGAAGCTATAGCTCTGAGAGCAATGAGAAGATACGAAGAAAACAGACCGTGGAAGCTATGGCTCTGAGGGCAATGAGAAGATACGAAGAAAACAGACCGTGGAAGCTATGGCTCTGAGAGCAATGAGAAGATACGAAGAAAACAGACCGTGGAAGCTATGGCTCTGAGAGCAATGAGAAGATACGAAGAAAACAGACCGTGGAAGCTATGGCTCTGAGGGCAATGAGAAGATACGAAGAAAACAGACCATGGAAGCTATGGCTCTGAGGGCAATGAGAAGATACGAAGAAAACAGACCGTGGAAGCTATAGCTCTGAGAGCAATGAGAAGATACGAAGAAAACAGACCGTGGAAGCTATGGCTCTGAGGGCAATGAGAAGATACGAAGAAAACAGACCGTGGAAGCTATGGCTCTGAGAGCAATGAGAAGATACGAAGAAAACAGACCGTGGAAGCTATGGCTCTGAGGGCAATGAGAAGATACGAAGAAAACAGACCATGGAAGCTATGGCTCTGAGGGCAATGAGAAGATACGAAGAAAACAGACCGTGGAAGCTATAGCTCTGAGAGCAATGAGAAGATACGAAGAAAACAGACCGTGGAAGCTATGGCTCTGAGGGCAATGAGAAGATACGAAGAAAACAGACCGTGGAAGCTATGGCTCTGAGAGCAATGAGAAGATACGAAGAAAACAGACCGTGGAAGCTATGGCTCTGAGGGCAATGAGAAGATACGAAGAAAACAGACCGTGGAAGCTATGGCTCTGAGGGCAATGAGAAGATACGAAGAAAACAGACCGTGGAAGCTATGGCTCTGAGGGCAATGAGAAGATACGAAGAAAACAGACCGTGGAAGCTATGGCTCTGAGGGCTATGAGAAGATACGAAGAAAACAGACCGTGGAAGCTATGGCTCTGAGGGCAATGAGAAGATACGAAGAAAACAGAAAACAGAAAACACTTCTCTTCCACGTCTGAAAGTGACCTTGTCAATCACATTCAACAAATGGAAAGAGCCCTATTTGGCCTAACATCATGGGACGTGAGAAGACTTGCCTTTGATCTGGCAGAGAGGATGGGAATTAAGCACAGGCTCAACAAAGGAAAGGGGTATGCAGAGGTGGATTGGTTCAGTGGCTTCATGAAGCACAACCCTCAACCAGTCTTGTGAGGGCCAAACCAAATCAAATCAAATGTTATTTGTCACATACACATGGTTAGCAGATGTTAATGCGAGTGTACTGCTTTTGTCGTTTTATTTTCAATGCAAAGAATCCATTCAGCCGCAGTGCTCTATTGCCACCTCTACCGATGCGGCCACCAGCTCTACCGTCGCCATCTCTAGCTCTACCTCCACCGCCACCAGCTCTAACTCCAAAACCTCTACCTCCACCACATCTACCTCCGCCACAACCTCCACCCTGCAGCCTATCCTTGCTCCAAATGTTAGTAATAAAATAATCAGCACTCATTTTAGGGAACATATATTCGCATATAGTGATTAGATGTGTTTATTGTACCAATACTCATGTGTTTTTGTTTGTTAGTTTGTTTGTTTTTGCTTAAACCAACAACCAACAGCTGCGGCAGTTCTATTGGAGTTGTGCCAAGGCTCCAGGAGGCGAGGCCGAGGAAGAGGAAGGCAGAGTCTGCGGCTATGCTGATAGCCTCACCTTACAAAAGGTTGCTGGAGGAAAAGGCCTCAAAAAGAAGAGAGAAAGAGAGAGAGAGAGTAGGAAAACGAATCAAGTTCTTCAAAGTAAGGTTGCCTCAAATAAGGTTGTTGCAACACAATAAGCCACATCAGTCACCAAAGGGGATGCAGAGTGTATTTTCTGTGAGGAGCTGTTTTCAGCCACAGGTGGGACTGGATTAGGTGTGAGTAGTGCAGGAGGTGGGCTTGTGAGTTATTCCAATGTTATTTAATGTTATTAGTTATATTCCATTCCAATATTGTATTCAAATGAATATTTTTTTTTAATGAATTAAAAACAACTATTGAAAACCTTTTGCCCCTGAATGTCATTTTAAAGACTGCAGAGATACAAATTATTGCATTATTCCTATAATATTTAGTGCAATTGTACATAATGGATTGTAAGGAAAAGGAACAACATCGAGATATTAAAGAAAATGTATGTGCAGGTGAGTTAAAAAGAGGGACATCAAATCTCCACATAGTGCAGATATTAATAGTGACATATGTAACACCCCCCCACATATTTTATTTAAATAATTAAACTAAGACAACTAGACTTAAAAGCGAAGTATTATTTACTAAAGACTTTCCAAATAAAATAGATTAAATGGATTTTAACACACCTATGCCATAATCTTCTACCCCTTGGGGGCCAGTTACCCTGGAACTTTAAAAAACGCCCCTTTTCTAAAAACATAATTTCATAAAATAACTAAAACAGTTTCAACTGTAGCCATATATTTCCATTCATGAAGGACATGATTTATACTAATCATGTCCTTCATCCACACACCAATTATTTTCCAAACACAGATTTTTTGTGTGTCAGCAATTAGACATTGTTCTTAGGGGAGCTCGTTACCCCCTAATACACTGTGTACATTTATTTTTGCAACGCTTGACCGCGCGCCGCAACGCTGGCGGTCTGGTCAGCATGTTATGAAGCTGTCTCACACCGAACTAGTCTTCGTGAGTTAGATTTGCTGTCATCTAGTGGCAATGTCAGAGAGGTTTATTTTCCCCTGGCGCTGGATGAATTCTATCCAGTCACAAAGAACCCTAATCAAATTTCTATGCCCCAATCTGTAAAAATCTATAACATACACACACACACACACACACACGATACAAACATAGACAGTTAACCGTTAACAGTTAGTGTGAATATAATCCATCTTCATATAAACAGAGACACTGTTTGTCCCCTCAGAGTAAGATATTACAATGTTCAGATAGCTAATTGACTGCAATTCTGTGTCTATCTAAAGGCCTATTCTTCTTTTTGATGCTTAAAGTAGTCTGCCACTGAAAAGACATCTGGACGAATACACATCTTGCGAGAACGGTTGATTTGAGAACGAAACAGGTGTGCTGAGGTGGGCGATGAACGACGCAGATCACGTGACTCAGACGCGTGGCTTCTCTTCTGCCCCCCTGTTGCTCCTGCAAATTGTAACAGGAAAGAGGAAGGATGAGGAAGGACTTCGAGAGCAAAATAGGGCAAAACCAACAAGCCATCTCTATAAGCTATACATCACAATAAGGAGCACCGGGAACTGTGTGCTGGTCAGATTCATATTCGTCGGCTGGGCCTACTGTGAGTGGCTTTTACGTTTTCAGAAGTAACAAATACATTGAATTGCGAGAAGTGGACACCTTGGTCATTGCATGGACCCGGTGTCCGCTAACGGGATGTGACAATAGACAGCGAGACTGTTATCATAATTATGGGGTTTCCACGCACGGTCAAGTGTTAGCTAGTTGAATTATAAACGTGGCAGCTCGTTATGGGGATGTGTCATAGTTTTAGATCTAGGATTATAGGACCCCACTCGTCGATAACCTACAGCGGGCGAACGGGTGCTAATGCTGGGCTAGATGGCGAGCCTGGGCAGCAGGACAATTGTTCCGACCTGGGGCTTCGGGATCAACGCAGAGTGGAGGAGAAAGCACGCATCAAAGCGGAGATAAAGAGAAGTCGGAACATAGACAAGAGTCTGAAAGCAGAGAAGAGAGAATACAAGCAGACCCATAGGCTTCTGCTATTGGGTAAGGTAACCTAATTTACAGCCTTGTCCTCTGCACTGTAGGCTATATTTGGCCATATATCCATAAGGGTCTCAGCTTGGTGATCATTTGCCAACAGGACAAGGAACCTATCAACTATGACTGCATAAGCTAGGGAGGGAGGGTCCCCTCTGTAATGTAATATTAAGGTACCCTAGCCTATATGTTATTTGACCTATTTATTTTTATTTAACTATTTAATTAAATTGTTATTTTCAATGACAGCCTAGGAACAGTGGGTTAACTGCCTGGTCAGTGGCAGAACAACAGATTTGTACCTTGTCAGCTTGGGGATTTGAACTTGCAACCTTTCGGTTCCTACTCCAACACTCTAACCACTAGGCTACCCTGCCACCCCAAGACAAATACTTTTTTAATTCCCTTGGATATCAAACTGACTGTCTACATTGATACATTTTGATTTAACCTTTATTTAACAAGTTGCCTATTCTACACACCAGTGTGGGTGATGTTATTGATGTCCAAACAACACATTATTTTGAGGGACAGTGTGTATTCGAAAGTGACATCTACAGCCCTATTCATTGCTTGTTATTACAAACACATTACTTATTGTAGCCTATAGTTTATTTGGTGGATGAAAAAGAAAAGAAAAAAAGAAGACATGCTGCCTTGAGAATAAATGAGAACAGGCTGATTCTCAAATGCTTGCTATTTCAGCAACGAGAACAAAACCACATCAATTTTGACACACACACACACACACACACACACACACACACACACACACACACACACACACACACACACACACACACACACACACACACACACACACACACACACACACACAAACTAACAAAACATTTTCCATGACATGGAGGCAAGGGTTCTGCTATTGGGTAAGTTAACCTAATTCACTGTGCAGTCCTCCACACTGTATTTGGCTATATCCATAATAATCCATAAGAACAAGTAATCACTGCTTATGTCTTCTTATAACTGCTTATGTAAGTATTGTGTTTTTCCCCTCAGGAGAAGACCACCTTTTTCATCTCCACTTCAGTTTTTTCCTGTGGAAGGGGTTATTTGCTTTGATCAAGTGAAGGAGAACAGGTTTTAATTTATTTTAAACCCTTAAATTGAAAGAGTGTTTGCAAAGTAAGCCCTTGATATAGCCTAGTTATAAACTGTATCACAAGGAGGTCCTTAGCTCTGTTGCCTTTATAGAAGCTGCCCCTTTTTGCTAAGTTACACAAGGAAAGGAGGGCAGTTTGCAGAAACAAATGGAAGAACTGTGTGGGCTCTGTGACCAAAATACACTAGTCATGTGGGCTGTAGGTTTAAAAACAGACTGGACACGAGCAGAACGAGATGATAAGTATGCTTGTGAACGATGCTCTAGTAATCCAGCCAGGTGTGAGTTGGTTATAGGTTATTCATTGCATTCTCCTCATGGTACTCGTGATATTCTCCATCCTGTTAGCCGCTCTTATGTGTCCTTAGGGGACCTCTTTTGGAATTTGAAATGTGTTAAAAACAAAGTACAGGTATGATTGTGTGGAAAAATGCTAATTTGTAGAAAACAAAATAGGAGTATGATGATTATCAGGACTGTTCTGGAGCTTTCACGTTGTATAAGAGTTGTTAGAGCTAAATTACAATTCTGTGTTAGGTTTAAATCAGTCCTCATGTAACACATCATAATTACAGTACCTTCAAAAAGTATTCATACCCCTTGACTTATTCCACATTTTGTTGCGTTACAGCCTGAATTCAAATTTGATTCATAGATTTTTACATTAATAGATCTACACACAATAATACCCCATAATGACAGTGAAAACATGTATTTAGAAAATGTTGCTAATTTACTGAAAAATATAATACAGAAATAACTAACTTACATAACTATTCACACAGTCGATACTTTGTAGAAGCACATTTGGCGAGTATTACAGCTGTGAGTCTTTCTTGGTAACTTTCTAAAAGCTTTGCACACCTGGATCGTACAATATTTGCCCATTTATAATTTTTTTAATTCTTCAAGCTCTGTCAAGTTGATTGTTGCTCATTGCTTGTCAGCCAAGTCTTGCCATAGATTTCAAGCCGGAACATTCAATGTCATCTTGGTAAGCAACTTCAGTGTAGATTTGGCCTTGTGTTTTAGGTTATTGTCCTGCTGAAAGATGAATTCGTCTCCCAGTGTCTGTTGGAAAGCAGACTGAACCAGGTTTTCCTCTAGGATTAAGGCCTGTGCTTATAGCTGTATTCTGTTTATTTTTATCCTAAGAAACTCCCTAATCCTTGCTGATGACAAGCATACCCATAACATCATGCAGCCACGACCATGCTTGAAAATATGAAGAATGGTCCTCAGTGATGTGTTGTGTTGGATTTGCCCCAAACATAACACTTTGTATTCAGGACCCAAAAGTTCATTTCTTTGCCTTTTTTTGTTGCAGTATTACTTAAGTGCCTTGGGATGCATGTTTTGGATTTTTTTAAATTCTGTACAGGCATCGTTCTTTTCACTCTGTAATTTAGGTTATTATTGTGGAGTAACTGCAATGTTATTGATCCATCCTCAGTTTTCTCATATTACAACCATTAAACTCTGTAACTGTTTTAAAAATCACCATTGGCCTCATGGTCAAATCCCTGAACACTTTCCTTCCTCTCCGGCAAATGAGTTAGGAAGGATGCCTGTACCTTTGTAGTGTAATGATACACCATAATTAATAACTTCACCATGCTGAAAGGGTTATTCAGTGTCTGCTTGTTTTATTTTTACACAACTACCAATCGGTGCCATTCTTTGCGAGGCATTTGAAAACCTCCCTGGTCTTTGTGGTTGAATCTGTGTTTGAAATTTTACTACTCGATTGAGTGGACCTTACAGATAATTGTATGTGTGGGTTACAGAAATGGGGTAGTCATTGAAAAATAATGGTAACCACAAATATTATACACATGAGTCCATGCAACTTATTATGCGATTTGTTAAGCACATTTTTACTCATGTTATGAGTCATTTTTAAATGTCTACAAACAAAATTCCACTTTGACATTATGGGGTATTGTGTTTAGATCAGTGACACAAAATCGAAATTGTGTACATTTTAAATTCAGGCTGTAACACAACAAAATGTGGAAAAAGCCAAGGGGTGTAAAGGGGTGTGAATACTTTCTGAAGGCACTGTACTATAATAAGTATCGTCCATTTTATAGGTCCAGTGACCAATTTAGTAACAGAACACTTCATGTTATCAGTTCCACATTTTCATCTTTATTTTTAGACACTCTTTTTTTTGGGGGGGGGACTCAAATCCAGTGTGATTGTATCTAAATTCTGCCCTGTACTGGCAGGAGATGGGCGTTGCATTTGAATCTAGGCTACTGAAAAAACGTCATCCATTTAAAAAATATTGTTGTACCACTTTCACACTCAGTTCATCCTATTCGACTATTCTATAAGTTCTGCTGCAAAATAATTGTGTACATGTTCAAGGGATTAGTCATTTTCTTATTGTTGTGACTATCATATGGAGACAGATACCTGCCAAAAGATTGAACGTACGTATTGTTAGGATGCATAACACAATATAAAATAAAAATGGAAGTCAGGGAAACTGGAAAGAGGTATCCTGCACGATTTCAAGTTAAAAGTCTCCATTTTTCTATTACTCCTCAGTTTGAGTTCACTTCACATTTAGGTAGCTAATGTCATGGATTTGTTTGCCAGAGCAAGTCTAGATAGCACTAGCTGTATTATGCCTACAACAGTGACGTTTCAGTCCGCTAGGTGTATCTGGACAACATGGGCATATCTCTGGGTGACGTGGACATCCTTATGCATGCACCTTATCAAAATATGACTCATTCAATATTGAACCATCCCATTCTCTGAGCTCTGCCTGCAATCATAACCAGTAGTATCTACCAGGAATAATGAATCATAGCCAGCAGTATCCAGCAAGAATAATGAAACAGTATAATACTAGATGTTTGGTGAATCTATGAATTATGTATGTCCACTGGAGTCTTTGCCACTCAAAATATTTTTTTATAGAATATGATTATATTTATTTCATCATTCAATCTGAAATGAACAAGGGAGAGGTAAAATGTAGGCTAAGTCTGGCATAAGATTATGCCTACAATTTACAATAACTCTGTGTCAGTGGGTTTTTAGGTAGTCTCCGTATAGGCTATGTCCTTCTGGAGTCATGTAGTCATAAAGTCATTATACCCTAATGTAGAACTATTTGCCTACCAGCCAAATAAAGTGCAGAGCATGCGTGATGCATGCAACTCGTCATTCCAACATATTTGAACATTTAATTCATCCTTCATTCAGTTCAGTCAGTCAGTATGTCATCCATTCAGTCATTTGTCTGAGTTGCAATAGGAACTAAATCAAAGAGAATAGAACAGTCATATCCATTTGTTCAATGAAATCCATGTGTGTGTTCAAAATGATCTAAATTCTCCACAAAGGTCTTTGGACTATCACTCTTTAATAATTCAATGTTTTAATTTTGGCCTATCCAACAAACAAAACAATAGGCCTTCAACTTGTAGCCTATCATTTTGGGTACTGGTGTCTTGTGGAATCATTTTAGAACTCTATTTGTTTTCATTATAGGGCTCCCCTTAAAAAGAGACCCTAGCTCACATCCCTCTAAATATATATTTCAAACAAAATAGTTTAAGCACGTGCAGTGGCTGATAGGGAAAACAGATCTGGCAATAAGAATAGGCTATAGATAGTCTTGACCATTTGGGACCCGTTGGCAATTTCCCTCTGGACAGGTTATAGCCAAGACTTAAATCAATATTTAGTTTTGTCTCATTTATTGACATGGTTATAGCCTCCGCGTGATGGGGTTATGCAATGCAAATGGCTATAACAAGCCCACGTACAGAGTGGAATTCACTAATACAACAGTCAAAATGCCGAATATAAGGCCTACAGTCCCGTGCTCCCAAATACTGGACAAAAGTGTGATTCATTAGGTTACATGATCACCACAATAGCCCCACGCAGCTAAAAAATAAATTCTACAATTATATGGCCATGAAATAACACTCAACAGCATGGTGTATTTAGATAGCGGAATAGGCCTAGCCTAAATCCTATTTACTGTCTATTTTGCAGCTCAGGTGGTTATTCTAAACAAGGATATTGTGTGTATTTATCATTCTCACACATCATTTGCTGAAAGCCCAAGCCTACACTGTCATCTACTGGTATAACGTCATTATTGAATGCACTTCTAAAACAAGCTCTAGACTTTTACTTTGGAAATTAAACCGGAAGCTGCAAAGCAATTCTAATGTCTGGGCTAGAGTTTCTTGATTGACTAGCTAACTTCGACTAGCTACGTTTTGTTCATGTCCTTTGCAGATGCCACATTACTGACAAATGCATGGATGCATAAAAAAGATCTGTAACTGAGTAAAGGGAGACGTTAAGTAAGAATTTAACGTGTAAATATTCATTCATAGTCCTAACATAGTTTACAGATCTATTTAACGTTTACGTTTCATGTTTCACTCATGGCTTTTCTTACGATCCTAATAATTTAAGCATGGATTTTCTTACGATCCTAATGATATGTACAGTACCAGTCAAAAGTTTGGACACACCTACTCATTCCAGGTTTTTACTTTTTATTTTATTATATATATATATTTTTTTACAATTTTCTACATTGTAGAATAATAGTAAAGACATCAAAACTATGAAATAACACATATGGAATCATTTAGTAACCAAAAAAGTGTTAAACAAATCAAAATATTGATGACAGCTTTGCACAATCTTGGCATTCTCTCAACCAGCTTCATGAGATAGTCACCTGGAATGCATTTCAATTAACAGGTGTGCTTTGTTAAAAGTTCATTTGTGGAATTTCTTTCCTTAATGTGTTTGAGCCAATCAGTTGTGTTGTGACAAGGCAGAAGATATCCCTATTTGGCGAAAGACCAAGTCCATATTATGGCAAGAACAGCTCTAATAAGCAAAGAGAAACGACAGTCCATCGTTACTTTAAGATATGAAGGCCAGTCAATCTGGAAAATGTTAAGAACTTTGTATGTTTCTTCAAGTGCAGTCGCAAAAACCATCACGCATCATGGCTCTCATGAGGACTGCCACAGGAAAGAAAGACACAGAGTTCCCTCTGCTGCAGAGGATAAGTTCATTAGAATAACTGCACCTCAGAAATTGCAGCACAAATAAATGCTTCACAGAGTTCAAGTAACAGACACATCAACATTAACTGTTCAGAGGAGACTGCGTGAATCAGGCCTTCGTGGTTGAATTGCTGCAAAGAAACCACTACTAAAGGACACCAATAAATAATAAGAAGAGACTTGCTTGGTCCAAGAAACACGAGCAATTGACATTAGACCGGTGGAAATCTGTCCTTTGGTCTGATGAGTCCAAATTTGAGATTTTTGGTTCCAACCGCTGTCTTTGTGAGATGCAGAGTAGGTGAACAGATGATCTCTGCATGTGAGGTTCCCACCGTCAGGCATGGAGGAGGTATGGGGGTGCTTTGCTGGTGACACTGTCAGTGATTTATTTAGAATTCAAGACACACTTAACCAGCATGGCTACCACAGCATTCTGCAGCGATACGCCATCCCATCTGGTTTGCGCTAAGTGGGACTATCATTTGTTTTTCAACAGGAAAATGACACAACACACCTCCAGGCGGTGTAAGGGGTATTTACCAAGAAGGAGAGTGATGGAGTGCTGCATCAGATGACATGGCCTCCACAAGCACCCGACTTCAACCCAATTGAAATGGTTTGGAATCAGTTGGACTGCAGAGTGGAAAAGCAGCCAACAAGTGCTCAGCATATGTGGGAACTCCTTCAAGATGCTTCATGATTAGCACTCATGATGTGATTGTAATAACATACAGAAACTCAACTGCTTTTGTTCACCCAACCAAGAATACCTCATTATCAAATGCCGACGGTATTCGCTCCCAAGAGAATTATCTTCGGTCATAGTCACAGCCGTGTATATACCCACTCAAGCCAATGACAGCCCTCAAGGAATTACACTGGACTTGATGCAAACTGGAAACCACATCCTGAAGACGCATTTATTGTAGCTGGGGATTTTAACAAAGCAAATTTGAGGAATAGGCTACCGAAGTTATATCAACACATTGACTGTAATTTAGGGAAAACACAATATTAGGGAAAATACTAGATCATTGCTTTTCACCTTTTCGAAATGCCTACAAAGCCCTCCCCCGCCATCCCTTCGGGAAATCAGATCATGGCTCCATTTTTCTCCTCCCTTCCTATAAGCAGAAGACTCCAACAGGAGGTACCCGTGCTAAGGTCTATTCAACGCTGCTCTGACCAATCGGGATCCATGCTTGAAGATTGTTTTTCATCACGCAAACTGGGATATGATCCAGGTAGCCTCTGAGAATAACATTGACGCTTACACAGAAAAACAGTGACTTAGTTCATCAGGAAGTGTTTTGGGGATGATGTTCCCACAGTGACTTTTAAAACCTACCCAAACCATGAACTGTGGATAGATGGCAGCATTTGTGTAAAACTGAATGCGTGAACCACCACGTTTAACCATACAAATAGGCAAAATGTCAGTACAGAGACAAAGTGGAGTCACAATTCAACAGCTCAGATGTGAGATGTATGTGGCAGGGTCTACAGACAATCAGATTACAAAGGGAAAACCAGCCACATCGCAGACACCGATGTCTTGCTCCCAGACAAGCTAAACACCTTCTTTGCACGCTTTGAGGATAACACAGTGCCACCAATGTGGCCCACTCTCAAGGACTGTGGGCTCTCGTTCTCTGTGGCTGACACAAAGCTGCCGGCCCAGACGGCATCCCTAGCCGCGTCCTTCGAACATTCGCAGACCAGCTGGCTGGAGTGTTGACGGACATACTAAATCTCTCCCTATCCCATTCTGCAGTCCCCACTTGCTTCAAGATGTCCACCATTGTTCCTGTACCCAAGAAACAAAGGTAACTGAACTAAATGACTATCGCCCCGTAGCACTCACTTCTGTCATCATGAAGTGCTTTGAGGCTAGTTAAGGATCAACTCGCCTCGTGGAATACCTTTGTCAGATTGCCGTTCATTGACTATAGCTCAGCCTTCAACACCATAGTAGCCTCCAAGCTCATTATTAAGCTCGGGGCCCTGGTTCTGAACCTTACCCATGCAACTGGGTCCTGGACTTCCTGACGGGCTAGCCCCCAGGTGGTGAAGGTAGGAAACAACACCTCCACTTAACTGATCCTCAACACAGGGGGGCCCACAAGGGTGCATGCTCAGCCCCCTCCTGTACTCACTGTTTATCCATGACTGCGTGGCCACGCCCTCCTCCAACTCAATCATTATGTTTGCAGATGACACAACAGTAGTATCAAATCAAATTAATTTACATAGCCCTTCGTGCATCTGCTGATATCTCAAAGTGCTGTACAGAAACCCAGCCTAAAACCCCCAAACAGCAAGCAATGCAGGTGTAGAAGCACCTGTAGTAGGCCTGATTACCAACAATGACGAGACAGCCTACAGGGAGGAGGTGAGGGCCCTGGTGGAGTGGTGCCAGGAAAATAACCTCTCTCTCAACGTCTACAAAACAAAGGAGATGATTGTGAACTTCAGGAAACACCAGAGGGAGCACGCCCCCATCTACATTGACAGGACCACAGTGGAGGAGGTGGAAAGCTTCAAGTTCCTCGGTGTACACATCACTGACAATCTGAATTGGTCCACCCACACAGACAGTGTGGTGAAGAAGGAGTAACAACGCCTCTTCCACCTCAGGAGGCTGAAGAAATTTGGCTTGGCCCCAAATACCCTCAGAAACTTTTACAGATGCACAATTGAGAGCATTCTAATGGGCGTTATCACAGGCTGGTACGGCAACTGCACCACCCGCAACCGTAGGGCTCTCCAGAGGGTGGTATACGGTCTGCCCAACGCATTACCGGGGGCACACTGCCTGCCCTCCAGGGCATCTACAGCACCTGATGTCACAGGAACGGCCAAAAAGATCATCAAGGACATCAACCACCTGAGCCACGGCCTGTTCACCCCGCTATCATCCACAAGGGGAGGTCAGTACAGGTGCATCATAGCTGGGACAGAGAGACTGAAAAACAGCTTCTATCTTAAGGCCATCAGACTGTTAAATAGCCACCACTAACATGTAGAAAATAGTAAAAATATAGAAAAACCCTCTAAAACGCCCTTTTGGCAGGTATCTGGCACCAAACAATCACCCTGAACACAAATAATTTGTACACAATACACAAATTGCTCCTTATTATAAGGGAAATTACATTAGAAGAACAGGGGGAACAAGGAAGGAACACAGGAATTACAAACAGCACGGGAATTCTCACTGATGGGTGCAACGAATATAGCCTCTTACAAGGCATACCTCTAAATATGTTAATGAGACAGGGATTCTTTCTCTGCCCACATTTCCCCACAATGCACCATAATTCACAGTATGCTGCTGTAAATATACAGCTGTACAAATGCTGTAATTTGCCATTGAGACCCCATGATGCATAGAGTCACAATAGCTTACTGTAAAAGTATTGCTGTGAATTTACAGCAATTTGTTAGTGTAAAGATTAAATAAGTTACGATGAACTTCACAGGGTGATGAAAGTGCACAGAAAGCTTAGATTGTTGTCAATCTAACTGCACTGTCCAATTTACAGTATCTATTACAGTGAAAGAATACCATGCTATTGTTTGAGGAGAGTGCACAATTATGAACTTAAAAATGTATTAACACACCAATTCGGCACATTTAGGCAATCAAGATACAACATTTTGAACAGATATGCAATGGATCAGTCTAAAACTTTGCACATACACTGCTCCCATCTAGTGGCCAAAATCAAAATTGTGCCTGGGCTGGAAAAATAAATTATGGCCTTTCTCTTGCATTTCAAAGATGATGGTATTATTTTAACCAACACATTAGATCTGGTTAAAATAATACCAATACCGACATTAATTTCACATGTCCACCAACTTCAAAGTGTTTCCTTTCAGGTCCTGAGCTATAGGCAGTTAGATTTGAGGATGTCATTTTTGGCGCAAATTTAAAAAAGGGTTGGATCCTTGAGATGTTTTAAAGGAAATATATTGGCCTATATGTTTTAATTTACTCTCAAAACTGTGGGATAGTCATCTGACCATATTAGCAGGAGTGCCCAGTTTAAAAAAAGAAGTATGTCAAAAACACTTCTGGAATAATTTGAGCTCTAATATTAGTCTGTCATCATTGTTGACAACACACATGACAATACGTTACACAAATGATAATTGGGCATAAATCAATTCACCAAAGACCAAGTAATTGTTAGGTTAGGCCTTCATGTTAGAGGACTTGCATAGAGTTTATATTGTGATTCAGAAACAGACCCCATCTTTACACCACATAGGCCTACTCATACAGTCTGTGCTGTGGTCAAGTGTAGATACATCTTTTGTTAAATGCAATAGGAAATCCACATTTTTGCAAGCACATTATGGAAGACTGGTATGTATGATGGCCGGGCTGATAATATTTCACATATTGGGAAAATTGCAAAACCCAGTGAAGCAATACATTAGTAAGCCTAAATCTGTCTAGAAATGCAATGTGTTTAATTTGTGTTTATCACTCATCTACATATTAATCCATAAATGAATTTATATCAAGATATACATTCATTATTTATAAAGGGGTTTATAAGTAGGTTATTATTAATTTAAAGATGGTTTATAATAATTGAATAAACATTTGTAACACATTGGTTGAGATTGTGCATGTATTTGGTGCTTGCAGAGTAGTGAGACGTTTCAACCAGTTTTATAACTGTTTATTACAGATGTTTAAACCTCTCTTTAAGTGAATAGCTAAACTAACTCTTTACAAATCCGTTTGGTATTTTCTAATTATTTTTATGATAGATCTATCATAATTCCATAGCCACCAAAACATTCCGATTTTTAGAGAGGGAATAAATACGTCTAGAGTGAATAGAAAGATCCAGGAAGTATTTATACATTGTATCAATTTTTATAACGATTACAATGTATCTGTTGTGCTACAGTATTCTAACTTACTCCGTCCGTATGGTCCATAGACATTGGAACCAGGGTATGGATGATCATTTCTTCAGAGGGCGCCTTTTTCTTTTCGGGAATCGCAACTTCATGACGTTTTGGGCAATCATGTGATTACACTCTGGTCGTTCCCAGGGTTCAGTGAGAGCTGCTTGCCCCACCCCATCTCTTCAACGCGATATATCTCAATGTACAATTCTCAGAGAAAATGTTAAAAAAAATAAAAAATACTACAAAATACTTAAAAGAAACGAATCTATTCACATTTATTCAAGAGCAGATCTGGACTTTACATTCAAAAAAAAGAAAGAACTGTCACCGTTCTATAAATGATTAGGCGATATATTGCAGTATGTTCATATTATACACATATGGCCATCCAGCCCATCTACCATACGAATTCAAAAGGGATATAAAGCTTAGACTGACAGCATGCTCTACCCGCAAGAAACGGGAACATAACGGAGGATTTTCATAAATATACCTGACTCTGGAAAATTGTATTTATTGCATAAAAGAAGCCCTATTGGAGTCATTGTTTGCCCAGAAAAGCTTACCGATGTGAGGAGAAATACAATTTACAGCGGCAAAGAAAAAGACCGAGAGAAAGGCCCTTTTGATCTGGACAAACCCCAAAAGCAACCAACATCTGTGACGAGGAGGGAAAATAAATTAATATCATTGACTAAAACAGGATATAGTTGACACGGTTACGTTTTGTCCTGGATTTAAAAGACATTTGGACGAAGAAGGAATGGTCGGCGTAGTGATCCACATGCCGTCATTTTAGTGGAAATATTAATTTAGTCTTTTTTTTTTATCCCACTATCTGCTCGGCCCGTCTCGCTTGGGGTTGAGGACGGATTGCAAAATAAAAAGGGAAATACGCGTTGATGGAACAGCAAATGTTTTGAATGTCAGTAGTCAGAATTCTACCAGTGAAACCGATGATGGGTTCAAGAGGAGACATTTACTAGGATTCAGTGTGGATTTCAGCTCCACTGCAAGACGTCGTGGGAATCCCGACTCGAGAGACCATTTATGTACATTGTAGCGCTGAAGAATCATATTCACATTGAAATTAATATTGATGTCTTCATTGTGGATTGACAGTGAAAACCTTATAGGAATCAACCGTCTGAGAGGGCGGTCCGGGTATCTTCATTAGCACCACTACTCCGTTCTCCCTGAATGATCTATTGTAGCCGATAGATAATTAACAATAATATGTGATATAGGCTACGTCTGTGGAGGCCTTGATCGTCTACAGGTTACAGTGGTTTTATTCTGCAACTGGCAATATAAATGTCACCCATTTTGATCAAGGTGCTCTTCTCCTGGGCCAATTTAGGAATCTAGAATTTTTCTATTACATTAATCCCCCCTCACCCCCTTCCCCGAACCTTTTTGCTGGGTTTTTGGGAAGATGGGTTGTTTGGGCAATAGTAAGACCGAAGACCAACATAATGAGGAGAAAGCACAGAGGGAAGCAAACAAAAAGATAGAGAGACAGCTTCAAAAAGACAAACAGATATACCGAGCAACTCACCGGCTACTACTATTAGGTATGTTTCTGACATGTTCAAGTTATTGATAAATTGTTTCCATCCTTTGTTATTGTGGCATTTGAGGGTGGCAAACGTCTAACATTGTAAATGACCATTTACATTTGCTTTTATGTAGGCCTATATTCCTCCTAGGTAGGCCATTGCACAAAGACCATTACATTTGTTTTATTGGAGTGGGTTTTTACCTTTGGTTGTGCTGACATTTTTGATAGGAGTTTGTTCTTGTAACAGGCCTACCACTGTCAACACTTGTGTCCTGTCATTTTAAGCACTCTGTACAGCTGGACACAAAAAGACAACAACACTATTGCACCCCTATTTGCAACAGTGTTTATTTTTCCAGAGCAAAATTGTTGTATATGATTCTACCCGACTAGGGGAATTATTGCTTGTGGTGTAGGCCGAGCAATGTGTGTCTCTAGGACTGATTTCTGAAGAGATTAACCTACAAATAATAGGCCTCAGGAGTGTGCCGTTTTCATCATCATACACTACGTTCTCCTTTGAATTGCTTTTAATCGTAATTGTTGCGAATACCAGCACTGACTTAGTTGACAAGGCCTAGGGTGACGCATTGCATCAAGTTGCTCCTACCCATGTGAAAACACTGTAATAACTCAAGTAACACATTGTATTATCATGTTACAGTACATAGTAATTACTTTATAATTGTATAGTAATGGAGTTTGTTCTTATTACACAAGTTCAGTATAACTGTATTGTGTGGGTTATAATGTCTGGAAGTGACAGCTACAATGTTGTGTTCTTTCACATAGACAGATGATGAGTGTTTTCTTGACTTATAACTCTAGAAAACCTGATCAATCATGTAATACCAAAATATTACCTCCAAACTAACACTTTTTCTTTAATTGGGTTGATTTGGCAGAGCCCTCGTCATCATTGGCATACAGAAAAAATGGAATCATGTTCTACGACCTTATTAGGCCTAATAACAATGTAAACCTTGATTCCTGTCTGAAGTGACAATGACTAAACAATCAAAAACAACATTATTCATGCACTGCAATAATTAACTTTTGGATACATGAACTCAACAAAACAATGTTCACCGTATGAAACAAAAATACAATTTCAAAGCTGCATACTTATTCAAATACACTTTTCTTTGCTGCACAGTAATAGGGACCAAAAAAATAAGACAAAAAAAATCTGTAAAAAGGGGCTCAGGCCCAAGATAGGATGTGGTCTGTTTTCCTTTCATTTAGCAAGTACCATGTTGTTAGCACAAAGGATCAGCGTTTGTTCTCTCTGTTCCATTATGGGTGGCGACTGTATGACTGTTTCGAATATTCCCAACATTCCATGCCCCGTGGTTAGTGGACAGTCATCACTAGGGCCAGGAGTTTCTCCTGACCATGTGGTCTGGCCAGGAACAACTCTGGGCCCTTAGTTGTAGGTTGTAACATGGTTGGAGATTGAAGTGATGTGTGATTTACATGCCTAGAATTGACCTCAATAGAATTGATTTTGCTCTAAAGAGACCACTGTCAAGTGAGGTGTTTTTTAAACCTACATCTTCCTCTTTTCTCTGTTTGCAGGTGCTGGTGAATCTGGGAAGAGCACGATAGTCAAACAGATGCGAATATTGCATGTGAATGGCTTCAATGCAGAGTAAGTATTGTTTTTCCCAATTTCATAAATCTTTGCAGAACCGTGTCAAGCACATATTATTTAGTCGGAGCCACTTGAAAGCCATAGGGGTCTTACTCCATTTATATTACACAGGTTTGAACTCTAAACTGGTAACCCAATGTCCTAGGATTCTCAGGTTGATTATTCGCTCCGGGCTACAAATGCATTTTGTTTTTTGACTAACTTTTTATTTTGGGGTTTACAGGTACAAAAGCAATCAAAGAAATACATACAAAGATAACCCAAACCCACAATTGCGTCCCATCCCAGGAACTATATGAATGTTTGTCGCCAGAGAGAATAGGTGTTAGTTATGCCTGTAGGTGAAACTCTGTTCGAGTTAATTGATCATATTTACAACATTTATTGGTCTAAGAATGGCCTATTTTATAAACCGTTTTTAAACAACAAGTGGTTGGTAAGCTCCAAAAGTACAACAGGTCCTTGAAGTTGTTTTTGAGTAGTTTGAAATCACATGCATAGCTTACTCCTCCTCTGTTCGTGCTATTGTGTCTTTTATAGCAAATTCTGAAGTTTTTTGTTTCTCTCATTTCTTTTCATAGTCACTATAGCATGTGCTATAGTACGCCAACATCAATACTGTAGAACCTTAAGAAAAACTGAACTTTAGGCACTGAAAAACTAAGAAAAACTGTCATTTGCCTCAGGCTTTTGTTTCCCCCAACAATATGAGTTCATGCAGGCTTCATTTTTGTGGATTCTCACTGCTCATGTACAAAATTATTCTGATCATTCCAGAACTACAATAATCAACAGTGTTTCCGCTGCAGTCATTTATCTGTGGCGCTGGGCCACGGCAAAATCATTGCCGCCACTCCCAAAAATATGGACCGTGAAAAAAGGAAGAAACTGGTGACATAAGGTGGTTTTGGTGAGAAATACAGGCAGGAGACATGTAGTGTAACCCCGGGTGGTGTTTTTTCCCAAGTTACCCTAATATTATATTCACTGTAAGTTTTTTTAAGGACATAAAATTCATCAATATAATGCTAACTAGTTAAAAGATCACATTTGGTATCTAGCTAATGATTAGCTCAATAAGGTAAATGCAGATAAGCAACCCAATGTTCCAGCCTATTTATTTATAGCCACTATACTGCTATCAGTTGGGCTTAGGGTTGGGCGATGTCAACCTTTGTCCTATCGTGATTAAGTACCTATAAAACATTGTGATATACAATGGTATCGCACCCTATTGCCCCCCCCCCCAAAAAATACAATTAAAATAAAGACAGCTAAAAAGGACCACTAGCATGAGCTCACATGCTTATGGGAAGGACGAGAGGAATCATTCTATTTTGGAGCCAAATCTTTTTTAGTAGCCTATTCCTGATGTCGATTAAGGCAGCCCTCAGCACTTCTCTGATTCAGAGGGGTTGGGTTAAATGCGAAAGACACATTTCAGTTGAATGCATTCAGTTGTACAACTGAGTAGGTATCCCCCTTTCGCTTTCCTTTTTTTAGTAGCCGATTGGAGATGTATCTCTGTGTGTGCCTACGCGAAAGAAGGCCTCGTGTGATGGGTTGTAAATCATTCAGGACCCGGCTGCAGAGCAGGCTACTCTGCTGTCCCCAGAACTGGATAATTATTCAATGATTCTTATTAAGCCTAGGCTTCTATACATTGCTAATAATAGGCTATGGAAATAGGGCTACTCTACACATCGTTTTTCTCATAAGCTTTGCTGTGATAGAGACTTGACTATAGACTCTGACTTTCAAAATTGTTCCAATTACACACTTTTTATTAGAGTAGCCTATTTGGAAAATACTATTCATAACTTTAACTTGTCTTAATGCTTTTGATAGGCTATTTTAATGAGTAGGATTTGGCTTTTGTCCGTTTGGTTCTCAACAGCAAGGAGGAGGGACACATGCATCCTTCCTTTTATAATAGACTTAAGCTTTGCTCAACTGTAAGGCTTGTTCAAACGACTCGTTTGATTTTTCTATCTTGCTATTCTTTGTTCTACTTCTCTCATTTATTACCTTTGGCCTATCATGTTTTTAGGTTATTCAAAAACAACTTAACTTTCGGAGAACTCCGTTAGATGAATCCATTGTTTGATCATGAAGTAGCACAGCGAGAGGCGGCGGGAGAAAGCCAGCATGTTTAAAAACTTAAGTCATATTCTTATCAAATGGAGAGAAAATACAAAATTTGTATTTTAAAATAATTACACACCGGCGTGACCGCTGTAAAAAAAAGAAAAGAAATAGGCTTCGGCTATATGGCCCAGATCGTCCGGCATTGAGAGAGAGGGAAAACCAATATTATCTGACAGGACATTTTTGCTCCACTTTGGTGAATATCTTAGCTCTGTCCACATTGTTCTCTTGCAATTCTGTTTATTGTTTATAACATATTTATTGAACTAGGTTATGCATTCAGGAATAGGCCCTGCTGTGGGCTGCCTGGTCAGCAGTTTAATGCGTGGTGCCAGTCAAGTTGAAAAACAGTGCCTTCAGAAAGTATTAACACCCCTTGACTTTTTCCACTATTTTGTTGTGTTACAACCTGAATTGAAAATGGATTAAATTGCGATTTTAATGTCACTGGCCTACATACAATACCCAATCATGTCTAAATGGAATGATGTTTTAGACATTTTTGCAAATGTAATAAAAAATGTAAACTTGAAATGTCTTGAGTCAATAAATATTCAACCGCGTTGTTATCCAACCCTTATTAATAGGTGCAGGAGTAAAAATGTGCTTAACAAGTCACATAATCAGTTGCATGGATTTTGAATGACTACCTCATCTCTGTACAACACCCATACAATGACGGTATCTGTAAGGTCCCTCAGTCGAGCAGTGAATTTCAGACACAGATTCAACCACAAAGACCAGGGAGGTTTTCTAATGCCTTGCAAAGAAGGGCACCTATTGGTAGTTAAAAGAAAAGTACAAAAACAGACACTGAATATCCCTTTCAGCATGGTAAAGTTATTAATTACACTTTGGATGGTGTATCAATACACCCAGTCACTACAAAGATACAGGGGGCCTTCCTAACTCAGTTGCCAGAGAGGAAGAAAACCACTCAGGGATTTCACCATAAGGCCAATGGTGAATTTAAAACAGTTACAGAGTTTAATGGCTGTGATAGGAGAAAACTGAGGATGGATCAACATTGTAATTACTCCACAATAATAACCTAAATTACACTGAAAAGAAGGAAGCCTGTACAGAATACAAATATTCCAAAACATGCATCCTTATTGCAACAAGGCACTTTAGTAACACTGCAAAAAATATGGCAAAGAAATTAACTGTATGTTTTGGGAAAATCCAACATAATACATCACTGTGTACCAGTCTTCATATTTTCAAGCATGGTGGTGGCTGCATCATGTTATGGGTATGTTGTCATTGGCAAGGACTAGGGATTTTTTTTAAATGATAAAAATAAACAGAATAGAGCTAAGCATAATCTTAGAGGAAAAGCAGTGTGCAACAGACACTGGGAGACAAGTTCACCTTTCAGCAGGAAAATAACCAAATATGTGCTTACCAAGACGACATTGAATGTGGCCTAGTTATAATTTTGACTTAAATTGGCTTGAAAATCTATGGCAAGACTTGAAATGGTAATCATTTCCAAAGGTGATGCTAACATGTATTGACACAGGGGTGTGAATACTTATGTAAATAATATTTCTGTATGTCATTTTCTAGAAACATGTTTTCACTTTGTCCTTATGGGGTATTGGTGTATCGATTTAATCCATTTTGAATTCAGGCTGTAATACAGCAAAATGTGGAATAAGTCAAGGTATATGAATACTTTCTGAAGGCACTGTAGGCTGTACATCGTCTGTCACATCACAATGTCGTCACCATCGACGATGGCTGTCAATCATCTTAGATATCCAATACTATCGTGATATTGCCCAACCCTAGTTGATAATGCTTATTGCTAATAGCATACCTGATAATATGGACCATACATAGTCAATATGCATGGTCCAATAGGTTAGAATCATTTAAACAAGTAATTTTACCCGTATGTTATTGGGCTCATTTCTGGAGGTGGAAATTCTATTTTAGATGGCATCAGCATCATTTTATTTGAATTAATTTTGGAGTAGAATGTCCTTTTTTAAAAAGTCACCAGAAGTGAGTTTCTCAGTCCTTTCTACGACATTTTCTATTTCTTCCCCTACTGCTACAATTTTCTTTCTCCAGAGGAAACACATAAGTCAAAAGGCCTTGGCTCTTACTGATGATGGAAAAAAGTATTACTATTTTTGACAATATGCCGTATCGTATTGTTTTGACTATCGCAGTATTATTTTTGCAAGTTACCTGTACCTGCACCAAAACTCCAGTATTTGTCCTTCATAGCCTGTTCTCATCTTCTTTTTAAATAGGTAGCCATATTTTTCCCCCAGCACTTTTATTTCCATGACAGATCAAAACTTGTTCTCATGGCTCTCTCTTGTCCCGCTGCAGCAGGCATATGATAAGCAATATGTTTGGAAGATCGAATCGCAATACAATCACAGTGTCTAATCGCAACACATATAGAACCGCAATACATCGCATCGGCACGTAAGAATAGTGATTAACATCGTATGGTGAGGTCCCTGGGAATTCACAGCCCTATTGGCTTCCACATTTGGCTAAATAAGATCAGATCAACTTCATTGTCCAAAGGAGACATTTGTCTCGTGTATGTACGTACACACACCACTGCTCACACATTAAATGCATGTCATATAATACAGATCACCTAACACAAAGCGCAATTTCAAAACATATACCTTAGTAGGTAAACATTACACACCGACACACTTGCAGACAATCACTTGTGCACACACAGATCAGTCAGTCTATAGCAGGGACCTTTATACAGATTGTCTTGATGGTCAATTCAGGACAGAATGTTGTGTGTTTAGTGTTCCAAAGCCCTACACCCCGGTGTAGCCGATTTGATAAATACTTGCTTCGGTTCAGGGTTGTTGCCTCTGCTTTGCCCTTCAGACCAGAATGTTTTTCCTACCTACTGAAAGGGGGACGGGTAGTGCCAGTCAGTGCTAGGTCCTGGAGAGCAGGATGAGGAGGACGGAAGGAGATGGAGGTGGGGAGTGACAGAATAATAGGGAGAGGGGATAAGAATGGAGGAGCAGATAGAGGAGAAGAGTGATATGGCAGAGGTGAGAAGAGATTGGTATGGCAGTTATTATTATTTTTTTTAATGGTTGTTTTCGGGGTCTTCGTATGAGGAATGTGGTGGAGTCTCCTCTCAGTCATACAGTACACTGCTCTTACTTGCTCACGGCAACTCCTAAATTCCTTCAACCCAGCTACACAGAGACTGATGAATGCATGAAGAATGCGCTATGTATCTGTCCGTCTATCCAAATTATGTTGTCTCTCCGTCATCCATCAACACATGAGCCCCATAGCAAAACCATTGGCTCAATTTTTGATGGATATGAAATCTGTGTGGTTGGGCCTTTTTTGGGGGGGGGGGGGTTGCAGACTTCAGCCATGAATAAAGATGGCCAATCTGCCATTCTACTTTTCAGGGTGTTACTACACCTTTATGTTGATTTTGATTATATTTGGTCACTGACTTCCTAATTTTCATGCTTCTCAGGGAGAAAAAACAGAAAATTCAAGACATAAAAAATAATATAAAGGAAGCTATTGAGGTAAGTAATTGGTACTGTTTTCTGCTGTTTTCCTCCCTCTTATATGAGTAGTCAGTACTAGTAGCCCAATAGAGGACATTTTTTCAAATGTTTTGATGTATCGATTTTGAAAAGAATATTTAAGTTTTTCTCAGTATTGTTTAAAAAAAAAAAATGTTTAAGCAATGTCTTTCTATTTTTCCTTCATTTCAGACTATAGTGACAGCCATGAATACACTCACACCCCCAGTCCGGTTAGCCAACCCAGCACACCAGTTCCGAATCGAATACATCCTGAACCTAGTAAATCAGAAGGATTTTGAGTTTACATTGGTAAGTACTTTTGGAATAAAAGAATATCACACACTATCCCTGTCATGTTGGCATGTTTCAGGGTTTTTCTCTGACGGTGCACGTCAGGTAGCCACCTTCTGGAGACTGCAGTAAAAGAGGTGGTCCAATGGACCACACTCACTTGATGAGTAGCTTTGACTGGAACCTGTAGATTTGTGTCTTTAGCTCAGTGGGCTAAAACAGTCTGCTTTGAACTAATTGGATACTGTTGTCTTAATCAGAGTTCATGTCCCAAAGGATCATCTCCATCTGAAAGTTTTCAAACTGTTGAAACTATGAATATTAGACAAACTGGCTGCTAACTTGATATAGGTCTAAGTTTTTGAATTTCAAAAGGAAGAACTCTTAAAATGAGGCAGGATGGATTAGGCCCAGTCAGTGAATGGGTAAATATGTGAAAATACTGGATTATAAATTGTGCCTTCCTGTGTTATAGTTACGCTAAAATGTTTATTATCTTCTACTGAGCCATTTGCTTCATGTTCCTATTCTTATATTTTGTTATTTCTTATTGTTGTTGCATTGTCGAGAAGGAACCTGCAAGTAGGCATTTCGTTGGACGATGTATGCCATGCGTATTCCGTACATGTTATTTATAAAACTTGAAACTTGGGCCAATAACTTCCTAGTGGAACATCACATCAGTCATGGTAGCTACGACAATATGGTGTCTGTCTGTCTGTCTGTTTTGTGGTTCAGTAATTAGCAGGTGTACTCCCCTTGGGATGCTCACAATTGAATGAGGCTCTCACCTGAGAGATGCATGGCCGGTGCCTGTTAACACTGATTGTGTTTAACAACACTAAATGGGTCTGATGGGAGTTCCTCTCTGAAACACCAGGACCCTCAGGGATTCACTCCAAACTGTATGTTCCCAGGGTAGACATGCGTGCAGACCGGCAGGGTAGGCAGGCAGACCAGCAGGGTAGGCAGGCAGACCGGCAGGGTAGGCAGGCAGACCGGCAGGGTAGGCAGGCAGACCGGCAGGGTAGGCAGGCAGACCGGCAGGGTAGGCAGGCAGACCGGCAGGGTAGGCAGGCAGACCGGCAGGGTAGGCAGGCAGACCGGCAGGGTAGGCAGGCAGACCGGCAGGGTAGGCAGGCAGACCGGCAGGGTAGGCAGGCAGACCGGCAGGGTAGGCAGGCAGACAGGCAGGGTAGGCAGGCAGACAGGCAGGGTAGGCAGGCAGGCAGCCAGGTAAGCAAGCAAGGCATGTAAAGATGTTCAATGCAAGTAAGCCAGAAATTCCAATCCAGATGAAATGTAATTTCTAAAGTGATGTCTGACCAATATGTAATAATGTTTTCTGATTATGAATCAGAAGATAAAACTAGGGCAGGCACAAATGGTTATGGATGAAGTAAAATAACTGTCATAACTGTTTAGAAAAATATATATACTCAGTGTACAAAACATTAGGAACAGCTGCTCTTTCCATGACATAGACTGACCAAGTGAAAGCTGTGATTCCTTATTGATGTCACTTGTTAAATCCACTTCAATCAGTGTAGATGAAGGGGAGGAAACAGGTTAAAGAAGGATTTTTAAGCCTTGAGACAATTGAGACATGGAATGTGTATGTGTGCCATTCAGAGGGTGAATGAGCAAGATAAAATATTTAAGTGCCTTTGAATGTGGTATGTTAATAGGTGCCAGACACAGCGGTTTGAGTGTGTCAAGAACTGCAACGCTGCTGGGTTGTTAACGCTCAACTTTGTCCCGTGTGTATCAAGAATGGTTCACCACCCAAAGGACATCCAGCCAACTTGACACAACTATGGGAAGCATTTGAGTCAACATGGGCCAATATCCCCGTGGAACGCAGGAGAGTCCATGCCCCGATGATATATATATTATTTTTTGGGGGAGACAACAGCTGACTGAAGATGGGATGGCCGGGCATTCATGCGGCAGTTTCCGCGATAACATGGACTCTTAACAACATGATGAAACTTTGTTGCCTCTTGCAGAAATAAGCAAGGTGTTAAAGCAAATAATGAATAGAATGGGCGTAGAACCTCTAACCCTGGCAATTTGAATGATAAACTTTTTTTTTTTAATGGTAAACTCATAGAAGCGGTAAAGAGGTCAATCGAACTCGACCAAAACAATGACATTGCAATGGAAACACGTGGGGTACGGCCGTGGGGGAAAGATAATGAGTCTCCTCATTGCCCCCCCCAGCAAAAATAAGTCTACATTTAGGCTGTTGTTTATATGTGTATAATGCTTGTACGGATGTCAACCCTAACACAAGCAGATGTTCATGTCATCGTTACCAATCAACTGCTTTACAGTAAAAAAAAAAAAAAGACTGACTGTCATCACCAATTTCTGTACTCTACCTATGCCAGCCAGCGTATACGAACGAGAGTTAGCGTTTAGCAGTCACTTCTTCTAAACCTGAAAAGGGACGACTACTACATGTTATGCAGCGAAAACTGCCAAATATATCCAAATCGGACTTAAGTAAGGACATTGTTGGCCTGTTACAATAAAACAAAATCTTGAAGGATTTGATGAATATCCACTTTGTTGGATCAGATTTGTTGAAGGTGCGCCAATCTGGTCAATGGAACGTCTGCGTTCCATTGACTCCTTTTAACGGATCTATGGGTACACTCGCAATGGCTGCCTGGTACGGTGATGCAATCATTTCCCACGGTAATATAGAATGTTCATTCAAAGGATGTCGACTGATGTGGCTCATGCCACGGAATGTAGTTTTTGTAATGTCCGCTGAGTTGAATCAACAAATCACAGCAGATATTGGTGCGTGCCATTCCTGATTTTACTTCCTGCTTTTACTTCCTGCTTTGCTCCTACGGTTAGCCTACATTCGCAATGGCCGCCAATCCACCCCATTAGGCCATCATCGACTTGAATGCCATCATTGATTTCTTCGGCAGCACATAGTCACAGGAGTGGAGGAAAGGAGAAGGGTTATGACAGAGACCGCTGGTCATTCGGTTGGCCAATTACCATCATCCAGAATTCCATGACCATCACAGCCCTAGTTACAACATTAGGTTAGAGTTTGCCCTGATGCTTTCTATAGATTTGGAGATATTTTATATGGTCTGTTGCTGTGCCAAGGGAATCTATGTCAATATGGGGGATTGGAATGTCTGTGGCTATTGACTACTCTGAAGCGTCTAATGCATTACATTAATGTGGGTTTGTGTGTGTTTTGGGCAGAGAAGGACTATCTGATAGGCCTCTGCCTCCTCCCTTCCTCTCCCCCTCCCTCCCATCTCCTGGCCCTAGGCTAGGGCCTACCAGGAACCAGTCTGACTGGTTCGCTCTGCCTGCCGCTCCGCTCTGCTTGGGCTTCTGACAGGGAACAGGGAGACTGACGGGGGGAGGAAACCCTGTAGAGAAGGAGAGGGCTGCTGAGCTTCGCTGATGTCCTGAATATACTTTATCCGGTGTTTTCCTTACCATTGTACAGCCCCCAACCCTTAAAGAGTTTGGCTTATTCTATGTAACGGCCTTGCGTCTCAGTAAAATTCTGTCCGTGTCCCAGTGAATTTGCTGAACCTCTATGTTAATTTTCCTCAGATGTCTCCTCTCCTTGCTATCTGTCTGTCCTCCGCTGTGTAGCTGATGGGATACCTTGTGAATAGGGACAGGAGTTTTAGCCTACCTGGTTAGGCAACGTGGTTAGGTGAAACACCTGGCCCCGCTACTGAATCACTAGCATTCAAATGCTCGTTGATTTACCACAAAACTGAATTTCAGGATTGCAGTGTGTTCAGAGTGAGACTGACATATAGTAACATTTCTGTTTGGTTTGCATGTTGGTAGTTATATCAATTGTCATGTAGGCCTTTGTCTTACTATTGTCAAATCAAATCAAATTGTATTAGTCACATGTGCCGAATACAACAGGTGTAGAGCTTACATGCTTACTTACGAGCCCTTAACCAACAATGCAGTTTAAAAAAAATATGGATAAGAAATAAATAGGCTTCTTGATTTGAAGAATGTTTGGTCTTGTGTCCTGCGCCCACTCTGTCCTCCACTCACCAATGTCAACATGGCAGCATCTTCCCGAAGGGATGGGTACAGCTGTAGGTTCAATGAGACCGCTAAAAGGAATACACATGCAATGCCTGGCCCGAATATGTTATTTTACAGACAAAAAAAAAAAGCGTTCTGATTGGTTGAAATAAAGTTGAATTCCAAATCGACTCCTAGCCTCCATGCTAGCCCAGGGATGGCCAACCCTCCTGGGCAGCTCCTGTATGATTTTGTTTCAGTCTAAGTTAAACACATATGTTCACACTAATGATCTCGTCCTCAGGATTAGCTGGCGAGGCGTGCTATAATAGGACTAGAGCAAAAGCCTGGATAGGTTAGATTTAAGAAATCATTGACAAATCTTTTCTTCTGATAGGCTAGGTGAAATGTTCACCGTATTGCTCAACAATAACAATTTCAGATCTCGATGAGTGCCTTGGGGTCAGGGCCTAGGTGTACATTTTGGCTATTGAATGCCTGAATGCAATGAGTATGGGAGCTAAAAAGCTAAAAAGGACTTCTCTAATCTGAGCAACCGGTTCTCTTCTCTAGCCATGGACTGTCCTGATCCAGTTCTCTGTGTTGTGTTGTCTGCAGGAGTTCTATGAGCATGCAAAGAACCTATGGCAAGACGAGGGGGTGAAGGCCTGCTTCGAGAGATCCAATGAGTACCAGCTGATCGACTGTGCACAGTAGTAAGTACCCAGTCGTTGTCCCTCTGCGTAACGTGCTGTGTAACACATTCTTCGACGCTTACTCGGAATTCATATCATTAATTCAAGACTCGAACTTGAGTACAGTTTTAGTATGCACGTTTTTTTTTCATGTTTTTTTTTCCCATTTGCAAACTTATTGTATTTGTCCAGCTGACAATGGCAACCCCAATGCACAGTATGGCTGTTGTTGAGATTGTGTCTTACAGTATGGAATTTATAGGTGTAGCTGTTGATTTGCGCACTTACAGTACAGGTTCATTTCTGCTGTGTTGGGAGAGCTTTTTACAGTAGAGTCTCCCCTTTCCTTCCTCCTCGGCTCCAAGCTTGTCATTTCTGGAATTCTTTCTTATCCGTCCTTTGATCTCCGTCGGGCCTGCCTCTGTAAGTCATGCACTGGTCACATGAATGTTCTTGGAAGGCAGATGCTCTTGGTGCTTTTCAGCAAGATGTGATGCTGGTTCGGGCCGGGTAATATATGGAATTCATTTGAGTCTTTCTAATGTATGTTTCAGCACAATGTTCCAAATGCTTGTATCGCAAGGATCAAGGTTTTCCTTTTCCCCAAATTTTATTAGTGTTTTTGTCTTTTTTGGTCTCGTCTCCTTCGCTTCTTCTGTGCTATGTGCACTTGTGCAACTTCCCAGTCGCACACAGACCCCAAGCCCCTCCACCCTGCCACTCACAACAACAAAGAGACAGAATATCACTTCTTCCTTTCTGACAGCAAGCCGTTTCAACTCGCGACTTGCATTTGAGGTTTGGTCCAACTTAAATCGGTCATATCGACACGAAACACATTGAGACATCATTTCATTCATGGAGGAGAACTTAACCTTTTGTAACGATACCCGTTTTATGTATCAACTCCCAAAATGTGGAACAGCGCAGACCCTAGTCTGACGGGAGTATCCATGAACATTGTTGTAGAAAATGAATGCTCAGTTTCTGCCGCACGCAGCATTGCAGTACCAGGTACTGCTAGCAGCGTTGTAGCCACATACTGTTATGTGCTACCTGTCGAGTCTGTGTTTTATAAATGCGCAAATAGCATAAAAATAGTTATTTATATCAGGAGTTGGCAACTCGTTCTCATTCTGAGAAATAAGCATCATCTTGTCCAGGTAGGCCACTTGATTTCAACATCGAAACAAGGTGAACAGGCCGTGTTGTTCCATCAGTCGATAGGGGGCATTCTTAATTAACGGTTCGACTGTTCTACCTCGTCAACCAGCAACTAGCTCCAAGTTGGCTAGACTTTCAATAGAAAAGATTAGCCTGGCTACACACTAGCCTTGGGCTCGTGCTTGAGAGATTGTTTATGAGACCTGTGTTAATGTTCTATAATGTCTGCTACCAGAAGTTAGTCATTATTAGTGGATGTGCGTTGTGGCACAGTTCTGGTTACATTTGTAACACCATTTTTTATTTTCTTAGACGGTCTTGAAAGCCAGATCTTTGATTATTGCAAAACAAAAGCAGGTTAAACAATTTTTTAAATAAAATAATGTAATTCGGGATATACAGTGCCTTCGGGAAGTATTCAGACCCCTTGACTTTTTCTACATTTTGTTAGGTTACAGCCGTATTCTAAAATGTTATGAAATAGGTTTTTTTCAATCATCAATCTACACACAATACCCCATAATGATGAAGCAAAAATAGGTTAGTAGAAATTGTTGCGTTGTTTTGGCTGTGTGCGTAGGGTCGTTGTCCTGTTGGAAGGCAAACCTTCGTCCCTGTCTGAGGTTCTGAGCACTCTGGATCAGGTTTTCATAGAGGATCTATCTTTACTTTGCTCCACTCATCTTTGCCTTGATCCTGACTAGTCTCCCAGTCCCTGCCGCTGAAAAACATCCCCACAGCATGATACTGCCACCACCATGCTTCACCGTATGGATGATGCCAGGTTTCCTCCCGACGTGACGCTTGGCATTCAGGCCAGAGAGTTCAATCTTGGTTTCATCAGACCACATATTCTTGTTTCTCATGGTCTGAGAGTCTTTAGGTGCCTTTTGGCAAACTCCAAGCGGGCTGTTATGTGCTTTTTACAGAGGAGGGCTTCCGTTTGGCCACTCTACCATAAAGGCCTAAATTGTGGAGGGCTGCAGAGATGGTTGTCCTTCTGGAAGGTTCTCCCTTCTCCACAGAGGAACTCTAGAGCTCTGTGACCATCAGGTTTTTGGTCACCTACCTGACCAAGGTCCTTCTCCCCATATTGCTCAGTTCGGCCAGGCGGCCAGCTCTAGGAAGAGTCTTGGTGGTTCCAAACGTCTTCCATTTAAGAATGATGGAGGCCACTGTGTTCTTGGGGACCTTCAATGTTGCAGAACATTTTTGGTACCCTTCGCCTGTGCCTCGACACAATCCTGTCTCGGAGCTCTACAGACAATTCCTTTGACCTCATGGCTTGGTTTTTGCTCTGACATACACTGTCAACTTATATAGACAGGTGTGTGCCTGAGCAAAATTTCAAGTCTCATAGCAAAGGGTCTGAATAGTTATGTAAATAAGGTATTTCTGTTTTTAATTTAAGACATTTTTCTTAACCTATTTTCGATTTGTCATTATGGGGTATTGTGAGTAGATAGATGAGGAAATTGTTTTATTTAATCAATTTTAGAATAAGGCTGTAACGTAACAAAATGTAGAAAACGTCAAGGGTCTGAATACCTTCCAAAGGCACCGTATATCGTGAATCGCCCGTAAGTTTGAAAAAAATCGAGATATGATTTTTAGGTCATATCGCCCAGCCCTAATTCTGTTTTTTTATTCTGTGCACCGGGATGGGACCCGCTCCTGGACCGTCAAAGACAGGCAGGCAGACAGACAGTTTCGTGCAGGCTAAATGGAGACGTACAGAGAGAGGTCTTTCCTGAATTGCGGGGTAGGTATGTCAGCCCTCTCCTCCAGTCTCCCACACCCAGAAGCTTAGCAGCCTGGCCTGTGTTGTGGATCAGATGCTGGGCTGGGTGGCCAGACCGGAAGTGCTCCCCTCCCCCAGATGTATGCTTATGTAAACGGAGCAGCCGAGAGAGGGAGAGCTATTTTTAACTCAAGCTAGCTGCAGAAGGAGAAAGAATGAGCGTGTGTGCGTGTGTTGGGGAAAGAGAGACAACTTTAGCATCATTGATGAAGGTGTTGGCATGAAATGAAAATCTCTGTCCGAGTTGGTGAGGGAATGTCAAGGCCCTCCCTCTGTAGTGTTCCCCGCTCTCTGTGGGTGTGATAAGAACTCGGCTGAGGATGTTGAAATGGCAATGCGGCCTCAGTCAGATGGAGGCAGGCGCATGGAATACCTTATTTTCTGTTATCGTCAGATTGCTAGGTTTTGATGTCTTCTTGGCTCTTTCTGTCATATACGTGGTTGTCTGTGTTGTTTTTAATTCCGGATGTTTTGTATCTTAATCATTTTAGCAATGCCAGAAAGTGAATTGTTCTTAGTTTACAGTGCAACATTTTGATTGTCCAAAAACACTGAAATATACTCTGCTCAGTATTTAATTCACAACACCCATGGGATTGCATCGCGTGCCACATGTATCTGCATCATTTCATTTTATACCACATATATGATCACCCTCCTCTTATGTCAGTCACATGTCTAGAAGTATTGAAATGGCTGTTACAAGTGTTCCTTATTTGTGTTGTCAAAATGGGGTCATAGTGTATTCCTGTAGCTGAGCACCACATTTTAATTCCATCAACAATAGTGATAAAACATGCTACGTCGCAGATTCTTGAGAGGGGAACTTTTACCGCATCCCGTTATGAATTGGGGGTCACTTTGGGGCGTGCCTTGAAAAGTTCCAACATGAACATGAAGACGATATGGTAATACAGATAGAAAACCAAACAGAGACCCAAAGTAAAATGTCAAGCATTTTTGCTCTGTGGTTTAGACCTACTGAGAGCATGGTAAACCTGCATAAATCTTAGTCCTACATGAATGTCACAAAAAAAGGGTGTTTGAAATAAATGTCAATATAAAAAAAAATGTCTCTATCCATTAGGAGTTTTGCAGTCTTGTCTGATAATTCATCTCTCAAAATGCATTTTCAATTGTTCGCTTTGGCCTAATTCTGTATTCCATTGATAAACTAGGCCTCATCTTGTAGCTCAGCTTTCCTGATACGGTTTGCACCTAAACTCGCTAGATAATTGGGTGAACGAGACTGGGAGGTGAAGTTGCAATGCCGTAGAGAGAGGTTGTTGAGCTGTTCCCCTCAGGCTGCTGTGGAGAGCTTTCTGTGGAAATGCTGAGGAAATGGAGCTGTGTGGAGCAGCCTAGCCGCTGTCGTATGTATCAGCTGAGCTATAGACCATTCAAGTCTGGTCTGTCAATGCTCTCCACTTTTGACGCTACTATAATGTGGCGTAGCTTTCCTTCAAAGCCACACTATCTTTACTCCTCTCAACACTTCTCTTGGTAAACTCTTCTCTCCCATTCTCTCCGTCTCCAGTTTGTAGTAGTGTCTTTGCAGGGACAGAAAATGGCTGTGACTGTGTCACTGAGTCATCACATGGGGTGGGAGGGAATGAGAGAGAGAGGGAGAGAGAGAGAGAGAGAGAGGGAGGGAAGGAAGGAGAGAGGGAGGGAGGGAGGGAGGGAAGGAGAGAGGGAGGGGGAGAAAGGTTTCACTGGAAACAGGGTTTGAGGAGAGTGTAGGAACGCTTTTCAAACTGGAAGCCCTGATTTTGTGTGTTTGTGTGTTCATGTGGGTTCACACACTGCACAAAGCATACATCAAATCATCCTTAAGTTATTTATCAAGCTGACTGCATTTCCAGCGTGAGAATAGGTAAACAGTTGTTGGTTCCAGCTGTATGGCTGTAACACTGTAGTGTGTCTCACAACTTTCCTAGTCTGCGTAGGTAGCTAAATTGTTGAGATCTCAGTCTGTTGTGATTTCTGGAATGCTCTCCTGTTTAGAGCCTGTGTTGCCCCTTTCCTTCCAGCATTCTGTTCTTCACAGCCCTTTTTGGGGAGGGCTCGCCCCCTCCATTTGCTGGCCTCTCTCCACCTTTCCCTCCCCCTCTTCTCTCCCTGCATTTCTTTCTCTCTCTCCTCCTCCTCTTTTCTTTCTATGTCTGTCTCTCCCTCTCTCTGGCCCCACTCCAGTCACAGAAGATTTGGAGCTGATAGTCTATTTATAGCGCTGGTGGTTCTATCACCATGACAACCAAGCTGGAGGCCAGGGCGCCAGGGAGCTATTTTTGGAGCAGCTCTGTAATGTCAGACACAGCCTTCTCTCTCTTTTCTCCCCCTCTCCATTCTGTGTTAGAGCGACTTCTGGATGTGTACTGTAGCGTACCCAGTAAGCTAAATTATGTTGAAAAGACTTTTCCAGACGTTGACGTCAGGTGCATTTTAGGTGCTGAATGAAAGTTAAAAATACGTATTGTCCAGACATCGAAAATACATATTTTTTTTTTGGGGGGTTTAACGGTACATTCTCAATGAACTAAGCATTAAATCACAATAACAATTTTACCAGCCTCAAACTCCTGTAAATCTAAGCCAGCGTTTCCCAAACTAGGTGTTGCTTTGGTTGCCGCTAGATCTGGTTGTAATAAACAGAACGGTGTCTGTTTTATTCCTACAAATTGAAATTGAACACCATCAATGATGATGGTTTTTGTCTGCACATATCATCCAACATGATTGTCTGATGAACTTCTAGACCTCTCAATACCTTTCTGATGCATTTCAGTCACTTCAAACCACAAGTACCTGAAGTACTATCAGACTGATTTGTAACAGACGATCACAAACCTAGTCTAAACTATAAACCAAGTCTCTAAAGCCCTTGGTTTGCGATATCTAGTAAGCTAACATGTGGCAATGTTTTTAAGATGGTCATGGATCTTTTAGCTATTTGATTTAGAATTTGTAGGACTTCTGTAGGTCTAACAAACCAACCAAATATTTTCAAAGGATTTGATAACATATTCAATTCGGCGTTTAGTGGCATGCAGCATGTTGGAAGTGCTTGCTGTGACTTGTAGTGCAGCAGGTCGTGGGCGGTTTGGATGCAGGCCAAAATGAATTGACAACCCAAATAATTCCAAGAGCCAGATTCAAACGTGTCATGCGCAGAGAGCATATCAAAGTTCCAGAGTGGGATCTCTGCTAGTTTAAAAGTGAAGACCCATTATATACAGAGAAATTGGCATAGTAGGCAATGTAACCAATCACAGCCAAACTTTGAAGCCTGATGAACACTACGTGTTTTTAGCCCGATCTAAAGGCTTCCGGTGCATTCGTAGGACATCTGAGCCAACCTGGAGCAAAACGTAACGCCGCAGCCCGTAAAGCGCAAACACATACTCGATATTTACGGTTGCTCGCTCCCGGACAATTATCGCCAAGTGTGAGCAGTGCTCATAGCAGATGCGAGACATGTCCCGCTATCAGCTACTCAGAACTATAAAGGCTGACAGAGTAAAACAACACACTTCACTGCACCTATCCAATGTGTGACAATAAAACATATATATCTATTTTTTACTTTCAGAAATGTTTAGCTCTGTCTTTTTCACCGTCTCTACACACACACACAAAACGCAAACATTACATCTGAATGTTTAACAGATGTTTATTTCCATCTGTCATATGAAACTGCTGGCATGTGTTGTGCGCATTAGACCAGTGTTTTCCCTCTACTTCCATTTTGGAATATTTGCGTGTATTACCATGTGCGCATTGCTGCGCTTATAATGTGAAGAAATAGTAGTTGATCAACATTTTTAAAAAGCTAAACGTTCTGATCTGTTCCATCGGTCTCGTTGTGTTTACGGGCTATGCGGGCTATTTTTGGACTGCAGGGGGGGGGGTCTAACCAGCTTCAGTTAGCGTCACATTCCAGCTCAGGCTTCGTATGTAATAGGACGGTGGATATTGCTCGTCCATCACTGAGACGGTCAAAATGAAAGAAAAGTTATCTTGCAAGTTCAACAGGCTATGGTGTGAAATAGGCTTTTGGAAGTGCCCTCTTTATTTTGTTACTTACCGTTAATGTCGTCTTTGGTGTGCTTATCGACAAGCACAACCACAACCACAAAATTTCATATGGTAAATGTGAATATTGAAACACCCCCTACTCCTATCAATAAAATAATTCATACAGAAGTCATACTGAAGTGTTACTGTGTGTGAAGTTTCAAATGCATTCGCTCATTAATAAATGTGTAAAGTGATATATTGTAACCTATTTTTAACACAAGAAAATGTGATTAATCGTATATTTAATCAGCCGCCTTCCTCAAATAAGGCAATCTTTTCAAGAGGGAGTAAATCTCATTTCATTGATCCTCAACTTGAAGCTCAGTCATTTCGTTCAGGGTGAGTGGATGTAGACGCGAGTTAGCCTTCCTGGGAGCAGGTTAGTTCTGAAGGATTCTTTGCCATAGAAATGAACCTGACTAAAAGGTGAGACACTTTCGTGGTACCGGTTATCCAACTTTAGTTGACCAACTTTACCTTGCTAATTCTTCAATCGTAGGATGCCCCTCATGTCCACAGGGTGTCAGTTCATGTAGACTACGTGCATCGTGACATCACGTCTCGTGGGAATTCATTTTTTACCCCCTTTTCCTATGTATCCAATTGGTAGTTACAGTCTTGTCTCTTCGCTGCAACTCCCGTACGGACTCGGGAGAGGCGAAGGTTGAGAGCCGTGCGTCCTCTGAAACGCAACCCAACCAAGCCGCACTGCTTCTTGACACAATGCCCACTTAACCCGGAAGCGAGCCACACCAATGTGTCGGAGGAAACACCGTACACCTGGTAACCGTGTCAGCGTGCGATGAGACAAGGACATCCCTGCCGGCCAAACCCTCTCCTAACCCGGACCACGCTGGGACAATTTTGCGCCGCCCATTGGGCCTCCCGGTCATGGCCAGCTGGACTAGAACCCAAAATCTCTAGTGGCACAACTAGCACTGCGATGCAGTGCCTTAGACCACTGCCCACTCGGGAGTCCACTCGTGTGAATTCTTATGTGGATTATAATAAAGTGACACATCTGTAGGGGGTAGATATATTTATCAATTGTTTTGTCATATGTTCAAAACAAGCAATAGGCAGAATACATTATTGGTGGTGTCAGTGCCTGTGCGGTTATAGCTGCTGACCCGGCACAAATATGCCAGAGTCGACATGGGATCAAATCCGGCCCACTGCCCTTGACCCCCCCCACTGTTTGATCTCTTCAATAAAAGCTCCAAAATTGGGACTGCCTCACTCCTTAAAGTACCTTTAAGAAATAATAATGGACTTGTATAATATAAGGACAATACAGTATAATTATCTATGCTTAATAATATGCCATTTAGCAGTGGGAGGATTTTTAACATTAACACATGGATGCAGAAAAGTGCCAGATTCTTGAATGATAATGACTAAATCATTGTCGCATGATTAAAGAGACAGGGTTGGCGCAAATTGCAGGAGAGGGGATGGTGAAATCAGCTGTTCAATCAGCTGTCAATTAACTGATGGCTGAAATCAGCTCATCAACTCAGCCAGGGAAACACAAACAGTAGCCTATTTATTGGTTTTCGCATCTTTTAGTATGTGACAAGTGTAGGCTAACGGGTAGCCTACAGAATGTAGCCTATTGGAATGTAATCCAATAACAAGGGGCCTCCATCTATGGCGCTAGATTATCACCAGCTGATGTCTTGTTAAACCATCAATACGCGCTAAATTCACCCGCACAGCGTATCTCAATTGCGACCATTATTGGTCACCTTATTGCCACTCCCTAAAAGATGATGTCGGTGTTACCTTAGTCCTGGTTGCAACCAAAGTCTTTCAAGATATGTTTGCCCTCTTGTTGATATTCTCACCGGAACAATTTAGTCCTTTTTGAACAAAAAATCTACTGTGGTAATTTACTCAACACTTTGTATGAATGGAAACTAATGTTGGTGTAGCCTAAAGGTTGTTATTATTTGATTTGTTTCCTATTTGTTATCCATTAATTACAACTGTCTTTAAAACACAAGTGTCTGGGCCTCCCGAGTGGCGCAGCGGTCAAAGGCACTGCATCATCACTACAGACCCGGGTTCGATCCCAGACTGTGTCACAGCTGGTCGTGACTGGGAGACCCGTAAGGCGGCGCATAATTGGCCCAGCGTCGTCTGGGTTAGAGGAGGGTTTGCCCGGACGGGATTTCCTTGTCCCACTGCACTCTAGTGACTCCTCGTGGTGGGCCGGGCACCTGCAAGCTGACTTCTGTCGCCAGCCGGACGGTATTTCCTCCGACACATTGGTGCGACTGGCTTCCTGGTTAAGCGAGCAGTGTGTCAAGAAGCAGTGCGGCTTGGCAGGGTTGTGTTTCAGAGGACGCATGGTTCTCGACCTTCGCCTCTCCCGAGTCCGTAGGGGAGTTGCAGCGATGGGACAAGACCAGTTGGATATTACGAAATTGGGGAGAAAAAAAGGGGTAGAAGTACAAATAGTGTCTGGTATGATCATTCCTTATAAAGATTGGGGGGTAAAATATCCCTGGATTGTCCAGATTTGTAATGTGTGATGAAATCAAGTAATTGGGTTGGGGGATTGCCTTATTTGTCCCAGAAGGGAATGGGATGGAATCGAACCCAGGCCGATACTGAAGGCCTATATGTGCGCGCTGAAGGCAATGGCCCTAACCATTAGACCACCACAGTCCATAATTGAACTCAATTGACAGTTCATTTGTAACCTTAGGTTTGCCAGAAACCATCAGATGTCCTCTTTTTTTGATAATATATACTGTAGATCTAAAAATCATGGGCTTTCACATGCCATTGTGTTCCATTCTGTAAGCAACCTCACTACTCTCAATTTCGTCTTGTTTTGCCATCTGATATTATAGGCCTATTATGTGCAATTCGTTTTGATAGGCTACAGTTTAGGTGTAGTTAATATCTAACATCTGTAGGGAAAAACTTCAACTTAACCTGACTAATAGGTTGTTACATCCAATATAATTTCAACATGAAATTCCACGTAGAAACCTAGCAAATAGTTTTCATCCTATATTCATCTATTGGGAGGTTGAAGTTCAGTATAATTTCATATTTGATTTGACATTGTTTCAGTGTTGATCGTAAAATGGTTGTTTTGAATCCACGTCTTTGTTTCAACGTCATGCCATCTTGAGAGGTACGTTGAAATATAATGTGAAGCCGCAGTCCAACAATTCCTGCCTGAACAGTGACTCCTACTGGTTAATGAGGGGTATGTACTTCAGTGAGAACAAGTCTACCATCTAGATGCCTACCTCTATGTACCCTAGCAACACGCATGCCCCGCCCACCTGAGGATCTGTCTTTTCCATCCATCTATTTCTTGCGTTTGAGTCGTGAAAAATCCACCTGCCACTTCAATATCACTGGATTGATTGCTTTCTTTTTACTCCTGCGACTCTTTCATACTCTTGCTTGTGCCTGTTGTTTTTTCCCGTTAGCGTTAAGACTGCAAACATGTTTGTAATGACCTGTCAAACACACCACGGTAATGGCTGAAATGGGCTCAATGGGAGACATTGGATTTCTGTTGAATCTATAAGAACTTAGTCTGGGTTTCAACACACCGTCTTGACACTTGCTTCACAAAAAAGAGAAGAAAAATAACTTTATTTTGATGTTTTGTTTTTGGGGGGTGAATTGAAAAAGTAATAATTTAATACAGTTGAAATGTTTACAAATGAGATGCATTGAAATGAAAGAAACTTACGAAAATGAACACTTGAATTATAGTGGTATTATGTCTGATCTCGCAAACAATGTACAGTATGTTTAGTGTGTTGAATTTTGTATCCTGCTATTGACACACTTATGCAAGAGAACATGACAAAATCTGTGATTAATGAGACAGTCTAGACAGCGCAGGTGAGTGCTGGTAGGGTAGACAGAGCAGGTGAGTGCTGGTAGGGTAGACGGAGCAGGTGAGTGCTGGTAGGGTAGACGGAGCAGGTGAGTGCTGGTAGGGTAGACAGAGCAGGTGAGTGCTGGTAGGGTAGACAGAGCAGGTGAGTGCTGGTAGGGTAGACAGAGCAGGTGAGTGCTGGTAGGGTAGACAGAGCAGGTGAGTGCTGGTAGGGTAGACAGAGTAGGTGAGTGCTGGTAGGGTAGACAGAGTAGGTGAGTGCTGGTAGGGTAGACAGAGCAGGTGAGTGCTGGTAGGGTAGACAGAGCAGGTGAGTGCTGGTAGGGTAGACAGAGCAGGTGAGTGCTGGTAGGGTAGACAGAGCAGGTGAGTGCTGGTAGGGTAGACAGAACAGGTGAGTGCTGGTAGGGTAGACAGAACAGGTGAGTGCTGGTAGGGTAGACAGAGCAGGTGAGTGCTGGTAGGGTAGACAGAACAGGTGAGTGCTGGTAGGGTAGACAGAGCAGGTGAGTGCTGGTAGGGTAGACAGAACAGGTGAGTGCTGGTAGGGTAGACAGCACAGGTGAGTGCTGGTAGGGTAGACAGAACAGGTGAGTGCTGGTAGGGTAGACAGAGCAGGTGAGTGCTGTGCTGGTATCTATCTATCGATCGATCGATTGTGCCTTCAGACCCATTGACTATTCCGAAATGTTCTTAGGTTACAGCCTTATTCTAAATTTGATTGACAAGTCTCTGAATGTTCTTGAGTGGCCCAGCCAGAGCCCGGACTTGAACCCGATCGAACATCTCTGGAGAGACCTGAAAATAGCTGTGCAGGGATGTTCCCCATCCAACCTGACAGAGTTTGAGATGATCTGCAGAGAAGCATAGGATAAACTCCCCAAATACAGGTGTGCAAAGCTTGTAGCGTCATACCCAAGAAGACGCAATGCTGTAATCGCTGCCAAAAGTGCTTCAACAAAGTACTGAGAAAATGGTCCAAATACATATGTAGATGTGATATACGTTTTTTTAAATACATTTGGGGAAAAATAGTTGAGTTTGCTTTCTCATTATGGGGTGTTGTGTGTAGCTTGATTGAGTAAAAAAATAACTATTTCATCATTTTTAGAATAAGGCTGTAACCTAACAAACTGTGGAAAAGGTTGAGGGGTCTGAATACTTTCCGAATGCACTGTATAAAGACGATATCTTTGAAATACTTTTGAGATCACCAAACTAGTTATAGAAAATATACAAATAATATGCAAGACAAACGTCCGTCTGCCACCAATATAACTACACCAGGTTAGTGTATCTACATGTAGCAGTGTGGGCTGAACTGTTACTGGGGCAATGCTATTATTCAGTCTGACTACTGGGGAGGGTTATTATTGGACTAGCTCTATTAATACGGAGAAATTCTATAATTGAGATGTGTATTTGGACCGGATCTGTGGACACATCAGAGCAGTTGTGGTATGAGACCAGCCTCACCACTCAGTCCCAAGAGGGAGGTGGTAGCTTGCTGGTTCTGCATGCGTGTGGGGATGTGCCTGTCTGTCTGTCTGTCTGCACAACCTCCTCCTTCCTCTCTCTCTCTCTGTGTGTGACCTGCAACCCTCTTGTCATATTTCACCCTAGTGTGTCACATTCCTGGATATCTCAGGGGAGGGGAGGGGTTACGTACCTCTGGCCTGAGAGGCAGGCAGGCAGAACACTGATTCTCCATGGTGGGGTACTGGACGTGAGGCGGGTTACCAGGCCTCCCTATTCCAAAAATCAAGTCTCCCTAGAGATCTTCAATAATGCCCTGAATCACTGCACTTCACTGTGGAAATGAGCTGTTTTCCATTTATTTCACACAGCATTCATTGCGTTTGATTGGGAAGATACAACACACAAGGCCGCTCTGATGTATAGCATATGTCCATGGTGTGAGGTTAGGCTTGTCACACCATTCTAGCAAGACCCTCTGCCCAATTGACTGGACCAATGACGACAGTCCACACCAAGGGTCCACATGTAGAAAAAAGGGAGGGCCTCTTCCTCTTAGGATGGAGGGGTGGGATCCGATTGGCCTTTGCTAGCTGACGACAAGTCACATCAGTCAGTCATCTATAGACCATTAGCTCTCTAAATTCAGCATAAACATGTTTCATGGTTGAACTGTGTGCATCTAACATTTGAAGTCTTCCCCTCCCCCTCACTATTACTACTACAGCAGCTCCATTGACTACAGTGTCTGACAGAGCAAACGGCTGGTGACTCACACTGCAAGTCTCTGTGATCTTGATGTGGAGGAAAAATTGACACTCCCTCTGCTGGTCGTTTGTGGAAGTGTTCTCCATCTTTTTGCTTTACTGGTTGGGGACTGTGACCTCCCTCACCTAGTCTTAGTCTGTCTGGTATGGAATTTACCAGAGGTGAAATACCCACCAATGTCATCTTGAGAATGTGTATGGTCTGGTCAGTTTGACAGGCCTTTTTATTGCCTTAACTCCTTACTCTTCTACGTTTGCACACACTGTACATAGATTTTTCTATTGTGTTATTGACTGTATGTTTGTTTATCCCACGTGCAACTCTGTTGTTGTTGTTGTTTTTGTCGCACTGCTTTAAAAAAAATCTTGGCCAGGTCGCAATTGTAAATGAGAACTTGTTCTCAACTGGCCGACCTGGTTCAATAAAGGTGGAAAGAAAAAAATGTATGGTGAAACATTGTGTGGTTGTTGTTGCCCCTCAATGTCTCCCCTGCAGCTGGCTGAACTCAGCCCTGAGTTCACAGACAGATAACAGGAATGTAATGTCTCAAATACTGCCATAACACGCGTTTTTGTATTATACAACAGTTCTGGTTTGACAACTTTTGATGCTTGGTCATTTGGGGTACTGTGTGGAGTTTGGTCATCTGTAGCTCAGGAAAGAGCAATATTGTTATGTCGTGCAAATGAGTAATTTCTGCTCATTTTTCTGCACATTATACTCTGTCCTAAGCTGTCAAGTGTGTAATCTATTCTGCTTCCACCTTTTACAGCTTTTTAGACAAGATTGAAATTGTGAAGCAGAGTGACTACACTCCCACTGATCAGGACTTGTTGAGATGCAGAGTACTGACTTCAGGGATCTTCGAGACAAGATTCCAAGTGGACAAAGTCAATTTTCAGTGAGTTTGATGTGTCGGCCATTTTTATTTTAAATGCAAGATTAACGTCAGTAAACTGTTGATCCCTGTGTGTTACTTGTTATCAGTTGATCTATCGGGCAGTAAGTAAATCTGTCTTTTCTCCTCTCCCAGTATGTTTGATGTTGGAGGTCAGAGGGACGAACGCCGAAAGTGGATTCAGTGTTTTAATGGTAAGGCCTCCGTACCGCCCAATACTGTTGTATTTCTTCCCACCAATAAGTGTGTAGCAAATGGCATGGGGTTGCAGCCACCTTCACATCCATGAACATCTCCTGTATCATGTCTAACCCTGTGGTGATTCTCTCTCCTTGTCTGTCCCTCCAGATGTGACGGCCATTATATTCGTGGTGGCCAGCAGCAGCTACAACATGGTGATCCGGGAAGACAATCAGACCAACCGATTGCAGGAGGCCCTCAACCTCTTCAAGAACATCTGGAACAACAGGCAAGACAGGCTCTCTCCCCCTTTCAGGCCTCTCCCCCTTTTAGGCCTCTCCTCCTCTCTTCCCCATCACAAACCCATTCCTGCTCTTGACATACTGTATCGTTGTGTTAATCCCAGTCACAGCAGTTGCCGATATATACTTTTTCCCCCCTCCCCTTTTGTGCTCATCTAACATGCAATGCGCTACAATTAAATGTAATTTCTGGCCTAGGTCTATGATTTGTAGAACCATGGTGGGCTTGTGTAAATGGATGAGTCATTGACTTGAATACGTCTACCTGAACTCACTTTGTTGTTGTTTCTCTCCTCAGGTGGCTACGGACCATTTCTGTCATCCTCTTCCTGAACAAACAGGACCTGCTAGCAGAGAAGGTGTTGGCAGGGAAATCTAAAATTGAAGAGTATTTCCCAGAGTTTGCACGCTACACTACGCCAGATGACGGTAAGACAAATACAGTAATGTTCTTGATCAACTCACTACTGGAACTATTCAAGGCTGTCAAGATCAAGTTTAGTTTTTTTAGTTTTTTTGTTAGTCTGTAAACGTAACAATTGTAATAATATTGCTTGGAACCCTTTGGAACTTTTTTTGCGGCGTGATGGGCACAACACTTCTCTGGTGAAGAATGAATCTTGTTGGCATGGATTATGTTACTGATCGAAATGAAAATGTCTAGTATACAGTGATCAGACATGACGATTATATCAATGATTTGGTCTATTTGTCCTTCTCAACCAGCAACACCAGAGCCAGGGGAGGATCCTCGTGTCACAAGGGCAAAGTACTTCATACGTGATGAGTTTCTGGTACATGCCTTTAATGTCCATTCACCTTTTTGTTGACCTTTTTTTTTTGTCTGAGACTGTGTGTACCAATATGCACACAGCCCTATGTGGTTATGAATCCCTTCTCTTCTTTGTGGCCTTTTCAGAGGATCAGCACAGCCAGTGGAGACGGAAGGCACTATTGTTATCCCCATTTCACCTGCGCAGTGGACACTGAAAACATCCGGCGCGTCTTCAACGACTGCCGAGACATCATTCAGAGGATGCACTTACGACAATACGAGCTCTTGTGATGGGAGTGGGAGGAGAGACTCCCGGTGTACTGCCGGTGTTCTGCCTATATCCTTGTCCAGTTAGTCCCCTCGTCACTCAACCAACCCTCTCCTTCCATTCTGACAAACAAACACCTTCTCCTCGGGACACTGTGTTTCAAATAAAGAAAGTGACAACAGACTCCTAAACACAGTGTCGTACCAGTAACAAGCCAGAACTGCGGAACTCTTCACTGCACTTTGAACCTGTGCTCAGGACTGCAATCCGTGGCCCGTTCTCGATCTCTCTCAAACATACACACCACGTGCGCTCACACTCACACGTGCGGAAACCCTCTCTAATTTTCAGTGTCTCCCATTCGTTCTTCTACTTGGAAATATCCCCGGCACACACTGAGACAAGAACACACACAGACACACGCTTTCACCTTGTCCCACTGTTTTCAGCCTTGAAAAGCTAAAGTGCCGTGCCTGAGTTACTCTGGCGACGTCACAGTTCTCGAGAGATCCAGTATATGCATACGTGCCGAAGGAGGACCCTGGGATGGAAACTATGGACAAATTGAAAGGATGGAGGAAAGTAACGAATGAAGAGGCGGGTTGTGAGCATACTCTGCCTGGGGATGGATGGATGCATGAGTGTGACTTGGACACAAGACTGTCACGTGACTTTTACTTCTGGTATCAATGAGGAGCAAAGGCAAAAACATACAATGCATTAATTCATGCAAACAGTGAACTTGATGCAGTGCAAAAAAATCCAAGCTCAAATATATATATATATAGATTGATATTTCTATATATATATATATAGCTAGATAATTCTATATATATATGTGTGTATATGTATGTGTGTGTGTACAAGTCAAACATTTGGACACACCTGCTCATTCAAGGGTTTAAGTGTAGAATATATATGCCATTTAGCAGACGCTTTTATCCAAAGCGACTTACAGTCATGTGTGCATACATTCTACGTATGGGTGGTCCCGGGGAACGAACCCACTACCCTGGCGTTACAAGCGCCATGCTCTACCAACTGAGCTACAGAAGGACCAGAATAATAGTGAAGACATCAAAACTATGAAATAACACATCTGGAATCATGTAGTAACCAAAAAAAGTGTTCAACAAATCTAAATATATTTTATATTTGAGATTCTTCAAAGTAGCCACCCTTTGCCTTGATGACAGCTTTGCACACTCTTAGCATTCTCTCAACCAGCTTCACCTGGAATGCTTTTCCAACAGTCTTGAAGGAGTTCTCACATATGCTGAGCACTTGTTGGCTTCTTTTCCTTCACTCTGCGGTCCAACTCATCTCAAACCATCTGAATTGGGTTGAGGTCAGGTGACTGTGGAGGCCAGGTCATCTGATGCAGCACTCCATCACTCTCCTTCTCGGTCAAATAGCCCATACACAGTCTGAAAATGCGTTTTTGGGTCATTGTCCTGTTGAAAAACAAATGATAGTTTCACTAAGCGCAAACCAGATGGGAGGGCGTATCGCTGCAGAATGCTGTGGTAGCCATGCTGGTTAAGTGTGCCTTGAATTCTAAATAAATCAGTGTCACCAGCAAAGCACCATCACACCTCCTCCATGCTTCACGGTGGGAACCACACATGCAGAGATCATCCATTCACCTATTCTGTGTCTCACAAAGATGCAATGTTTGGAACCAAAAATCTCTCATTTGGACTCATCAGACCAAAGGACAGATTTCCACTGGTCTAATGTCCATTGCTCATGTTTCTTAGCCCAAGCAAGTCTCTTCTTATTGGTGTCCTTTAGTAGTGGTTTCTTTGCAGCAATTCCACTATGAACGCTTGATTCACACAGGCTCCTCAGAACAGTTGATGTTGTGATGTGTCTTTACTTGAACTCTCTGAAGCATTTATTTGGGCTGCAATCTGAGGTGCAGTTAAATCAAATTAACGTATCCTCTGCAGCAGAGGTAACTCTGGGGTTTCCTTTCCTGTGGCGGTCCTCATGAGAGCCAGTTTCATCATAGAGCTTGATGGTTTTGCGACTGCACTTGAAGAAACCTTCAAAGTTCTTGAAATGTTCTGTATTGACTGATAATCATCTCTTAAAGAAATGGACTGTCATTTCTCTTCGCTTATTTGAGCTGTTCTTGCCATAATATGGACTTGGTCTTTTACCAAACATGGCTATATTCTGTATACCTCCCCGACCTTGTTACAACACAACTGATTGGCTCAAACGCATTAGGAAGGAAAGAAATTCCACAAATTAACTTTTAACATGGCACACCTGTTAATTGTGTGGGGCGGCAGCGTAGCCTAGTGGTTAGAGCGTTGGACTAGTAACTGGAAGGTTGCGAGTTCAAACTCCCGAGCTGACAAGGTACAAATCTGTCGTTCTGCCCCTGAACAGGCAGTTAACCCACTGTTCCCAGGCCGTCATTGAAAATAAGAATATGTTCTTAACTGACTTGCCTGGTTAAATAAAGGTTAAAAAAAATGTTTGAAATGCTTTCCAGGTGACTACCTCATGACGCTGGTTGAGAGAATGCCAAAAGTTTGCAAAGCTGTCATCAACGCAAAGGCTGGCTACTTTGAAGAATCTCATATATAAAATATTTTGATTTGATTAACAGTTTTTTGGTTGCTACATGATTCTATAGTCCAAATAGTAAAAATAAAGCAAAACCCTTGAATGAGTAGTTGTGTCCAAACTTTTGACTGGTACTGTGTATGTATGTATGTATGTATGTATGTATGTATATATATATATATAATATATACATATATACACACACACAGTGGGGCAAAAAAGTATTTAGTCAGCCACCAATTGTGCAAGTTCTCCCACTTAAAAAGATGAGAGAGGCCTGTAATTTTCATCATAGGTACACTTCAACTATGACAGACAAAATGAGGAAAAAAAATCCAGAAAATCATATTGTAGGATTTTTAATTAATTAATTTGCAAATTATGGTGGAAAATAAGTATTTGGTCAATATCAAAAGTTTATCTCAATACTTTGTTATATACCCTTTGTTGGCAATGGCAGAGGTCAAACGTTTTCTGTAAGTCTTCACAAGGTTTTCACACACTGTTGCTGGTATTTTGGCCCATTCCTCCATGCAGATCTCCTCTAGAGCAGTGATGTTTTGGGGCTGTTGCTGGGCAACACAGACTTTCAACTCCCTCCAAAGATTTTCTATGGGGTTGAGATCTGGAGACTGGCTAGGCCACTCCAGGACCTTGAAATGCTTCTTACGAAGCCACTCCTTCGTTGCCCGGGCGGTGTGTTTGGGATCATTGTCATGCTGAAAGACCCAGCCACGTTTCGTCTTCAATGCCCTTGCTGATGGAAGGAGGTTTTCACTCAAAATCTGACGATACATGGCCCCATTCATTCTTTCCTTTACACGGATCAGTCGTCCTGGTCCATTTGCAGAAAAACAGCCCCAAAGCATGATGTTTCCACCCCCATGCTTCACAGTAGGTATGGTGTTCTTTGGATGCAACTCAGCATTCTTTGTCCTCCAAACACGATGAGTTGAGTTTTTACCAAAAAGTTATATTCTGGTTTCATCTGCCATATGACATTCTCCCAATCTTCTTCTGGATCATCAAAATGCTCTCTAGCAAACTTCAGACGGGCCTGGACATGTACTGGCTTAAGCAGGGGGACACGTCTGGCACTGCAGGATTTGAGTCCCTGGCGGCATAGTGTGTTACTGATGGTAGGCTTTGTTACTTTGGTCCCAGCTCTCTGCAGGTCATTCACTAGGTCCCCCCGTGTGGTTCTGGGATTTTTGCTCACTGTTCTTGTGATCATTTTGACCCCACGGGGTGAGATCTTGCGTGGAGCCACAGATCGAGGGAGGTTATCAGTGGTCTTGTATGTCTTCCATTTCCTAATAATTGCTCCCACAGTTGATTTCTTCAAACCAAGCTGCTTACCTATTGCAGATTCAGTCTTCCCAGCCATGTCCAGGTCTACAATTTTGTTTCTGGTGTCCTTTGACAGCTCTTTGGTCTTGGCCATAGTGGAGTTTGGAGTGTGACTGTTTGAGGTTGTGGACAGGTGTCTTTTATACTGATAACAAGTTCAAACAGGTGCCATTAATACAGGTAACGAGTGGAGGACAGAGGGGCCTCTTAAAGAAGAAGTTACAGGTCTGTGAGAGCCAGAAATCTTGCTTGTTTGTAGGTGACCAAATACTTATTTTCCACCATAATTTGCAAATAAATTCATTCAAAATCCTACAATGTGATTTTCTGGATTTTTTTTTCTCATTTTGTCTGTCATAGTTGAAGTGTACCTATGATGAAAATTACCGGCCTCTCGTCTTGTTAAGTGGGAGAACTTGCACAATTGGTGGCTGACTAAATACTTTTTTGCCCCGCTGTATATATATATATATATATGTGTGTGTGTGTGTGTGTGTGTATAAGTATACATATGTATACATACACACATGTATATACACACACACATATGCATACATATACACATACATACGTGTGTGTGTATATATATATATATATATATATATATATATATATATATATATATATATATATATATATATATATATATATATATATGTGTGTATATATATATTCCTGTAAAAACACAAGTCAACTTTTAAGTTCATTGGTCCCCCATATTGTGTGTTGGTGTACACTATGTGTGCGATCTACCTTTGTGCACCATTTAACCCTGATTCTCCTGTTTCCTACCTCCCAAATCACCCCTTCCCTTCTCCCAACCTTCCTGCTGCTACCCAGGTCCAGCACCTTGAACATTAACTATTTTCAACATGTGGGGATTATAGGAGCGGTTTTATTTAATAAGGATAAAATAACAGCAAAGAACAAACAGAAAGAAAAAGTCGAGGAAGCAAAAGATAGACATGACACACACAGAGTCCGGCCCTCGTCACTTACTGTACGCCTTCACACCCCTGTCTTTTCCCCCGCCACCTCTCCTCTCTCCCAGCCTCCGAGCTTTCAGTATGTCTGTCTTTATTTTACTGCTGGACTATTATTCTTGTACAGACTGAAAAATGTATTATTTTGTACAACTTTATTGAAAAAAAAATAACTTGTAGAAGATCCCTGTGCCTTGATCACGACTACGTGTAAAATGAGCTAAGATGTAAGGTATGTTTCACTGCGCTGTACAGCTAGGCAGGCCTCAGCCGCCCCATGTGATGGTGCACCCTGGGTAGGGGTGGGGTCGGGGGACGAGGCTGCCGTATGTTGCTTAGTTTCCATTTTCCCACGTTTGTTTGTTCGTTTATTAATTCGTTTTTCTTTACTTTCCTCTGGTTTATATAAAATAGGATTTAAAGAAGAACAATAAGCAGACATGCCACCCTAATGTTGTAAAATATTGAACTCTACCACAATTTAATATATATAAAATATATTTCAGATTGTATATTTTATGTACACGGAGTGTACAAAACCTTAAGAACATATTCAAACATTCAAAACAACCTCAATTTGTAGGGGCATAGACTCTACAAGGTGTCGAAGGCATTCCACAGGGATGCTGGCCCATGTTGACTCCAATGCTTCCCACAGTTGTGTCAAATTGGCTGGATGTCCTTTGGGTGGTGGCCCATGGTTGTACACATGGGAAACTGTGTGTGAAAAACCCAGCGGCATTGCAGTTCTTAAAAATCTCTCTTTCACCTGTCGCCTCCCCTTCATCTAAAATGATTGATGTGGATTTAACAAGTCACATCAATAAAGGATCATAAGCTTTCACCTGGATTCAACTGGTCAGTCTGTCATGGAAAGAGCAGGTGTTCCTAATGTTTTGTACACTCTGTGTATATGTTGTCTATAGTATCTCCGTTGTGAGCTCTCCCCAGGCTGTCTTTGCTTTTCGTCACCGACATCAGCCTACATTGTCAGAGGGGGAATCTTTTTATTTATTTTTTAAAGCTTTAACTCTTCTTTTTTTTTTTAATTGAGAGGCAAATATCCAAATGCAAAACATTGCTTGTTTCTACATAAACCAAACTCTTTGCTTAAAACAATGAAGAAAAAGATTTTGTGCAGAGGCTCAGTCCCATTTCTTTTTGAAAGCTGCTATTTTCCGTCATCTCCACATTCTTCAAACTGAGCCTCCTTTATGGCCGCAGCCTTGCCCTACTACCAGATCACAACCACGAGGACCCTCTCTGTATTAAGGAAAGTTACAGTACCCCAACGACCGGGACACCTTCAGCCATATGACTATACTCGGTCATGGCTCTGTCTGTTACTAGCGCATAGCAGTATTTATGTATTTATTTGTCAACTTTTGCCAGATTTGGACATGAGAGTACACCAAGCCCCACTCTTGAGGCATAGCCTTGCCCTTTTCAAATAGTGGCACTGTGACAGTGGTGGGAAACCAGGTTTCAGCTATTACGTTCATTTAGTATGTTTACCTTGATGTCTCCTCTGTTTTCCTAGCCTAAACTCACTGCAGCAGCAAGTGAGTGTAATTTTAGCACCAAAAACCACCTGGCTTTTTCTATTTTTACATGGAGTGTTTTCAATGTATGTTGCTTTTCCATGTGTCTAGTACTTCGTGTACATTTTGTACAAAGACTTCAATTACAGCTGTAAAAGCAGAGTGTTACACTGTCTGAGTAAATGGGATGGGAGGGTTTGCGGGGTAGATAATGAGTTCACCCCATCGAAGCTGTAAATTCACTTACCATATGTGCTGGTGTTAGGTGAATGAAAAATGAAAGAACAATATAAAGATGTTGACTATAACCAGTGGTCGGCTATAGAATGGCTTCTTCCAAAAACAACCCCAGGTCCTTAACCTATTTGGGGTTTGCAGATCTGAAGGGACTGGATAGGTGTAAAACTAGGTTATTATACTGTGATTCTCAACTAGTCTTCCGATTGGTCTAGGGGAGCTTCCGGGTTATGTCGCTTACGTCTATCCACTCATTTCATAACTGCAAGACTAGAGGGGTGAGGGGTTGTTTTTGGACAGAGTCTCAGAGACAAAGGCTCTCTGTAGCTCTATGGTGTCCTGAATTGATGGTGTATAGATGATCATCAATGGCAGTTATAATCTGTTTGTCCAGACAACTGTCAGCTTGACAAACAAGATCAGCAAACCTTCAAAATGGCCTTCATGGTAGATAACAGTCTCTGTTGCATGTTGCCACAGGCACAAATATGCAACATTTAGGAACGGGTCTCTTCTTCAGTAGCCTGAACTATTATAATTTTAAAACGTAAGTGTGGAGGATGAAACTAGTCTTGTTGCTCTCCTGGCAATTACTTGAACAAAGAACAAAACAGATATTTGATCAGCTGAATAGTATTGTATTATGAGGACAAGACTGCAACTAAAGCGACTTTCATTCCCTGATCACCTTTTCTTCATCTGTACTGATTTCAAAACATTAGAGCGCTCCAACACAATACATTCACCTCTGTTAAGATGAAGTAGATGAAGGATTTAAAACTATTTACATTCATCCCATGTGATGTGTAAAGAAGCCTGTTTAATTGAGTGAAAGCTAAACATATGGCACAATCACAATAGTCACTATAGGGTCATCATTATACAACAATCTTCATTATACTCAGTCTGGCTATTTTGCCTAACGTTGACTTTCTCAAGTTAAGACCAAAGTTCCTCGGAACAACAATTATTTTGAAGGCAGAGGACACCCGATTGACTTGTTAATGGTTGTCTCACATCCTAGCCAAAAGATGGAGCTAATCACAAGCCCAAGCATCATCTTGGAAGAAAAAAAAGTTATTTCGAAGTCCCGCCCACTGGTCCCTCGACTGGTCGTCACTAGTTAATACAGCCACTATGTCATAATTATGACTAAACACCGCCCCTTTCTAAAATGTATCTAATTAAAACCTGATTTTAAACCTAACCTTCACCGCATTGCTAACATCATGCCTAACCCTACATTTAAATTAAGACTAGCGTGTTTCTAATAGACACAGCCACAATCACAAAGTCAAAATTGCCTATATCGTTAAAAAAACGGCTTTGGGGGTGTTCATGTAGTTATAAGGCAGTGTGGTTATGTTAAAAAAAATCTGATTGTAAGAAATTGTAGAAATATGCGGGGGTTTTGCCTTGGTGGCTGTGTTAACTAGTGACGACGGCTGTCGTGGGCTGCCCAGGCTTCCAGGCTTTGCGGGTGAAAACATGGCAGGCATGAGTGCGGCGGGTCCTCGGTCGGCCTCTGCCGGACTGGTTCAACAAGGACTTAAAGAAGCCCTGATTGATACGTTAACGGCTATCCTGTCCCCGGTTCAAGAAGTGCGAGCAGTCGCTGAGGAGCAAATAAAAGTGTTGGAAGTGACAGAGGGTAAGTTAAGCATGGACTCTAGTATTGCTAGACCAGCTGATGTCAAGAGAGTGAAATGACATGATCGATAAATTCCATGCATATGATGGGTCTGTATTGAAAGATAAATGCTAGCTACTGTACAGCAGACAAAACATTACTGTCGTGATGGCTTGTTCTGATAAAACAATATAAGATGTTCGATTCTCTCCAAATGGCTAGCAAGTGGCGCAAATTAGTGTAGTTAGCCTATTCCCAACTAGCTAAGTTAGCGGCTAACAAGTTAGTTAGCTCTCTCTGGGTGGGTGTGTGTGTGAGAGAGTGAGTGAGTGAGTGAGTGTCCGCCTCCAGCATTCTTGATTGCTAGCTAATTTAGCAGCAATTTGATTCCACTCTGTGTTGTTGTAACTAGCATCCACACACATGATGGCGGATCAATTCAACCAGGGATAATCTATTTGAACTGCCTCCAATTAAAATGGCAAGTTAACTAATACATGCAACTAATAGTTAGCTAGGTGGAACTGACTATAAGCAGCTGGTAAGACTTGATAGCTAGCTAGTAATTTTCATTCGTGAGATCTTATTTCGAGCTCAGAGCCCTGCTTGCCACTTGGAATTCTAGAAGGGTGACCGGTGATGGGAAGAATCTATTATCAAGGATTTGACCCCCCCCGGAAAAACATTGTTTCATCTCAATACTCCACAAGCCCTTACCCTACTATCCTATGCGTGTTGAATGACTAGCTACCATATTCTTATTTGGCTATATAATAAAGTACAGTAGCTACCCTAAACCAGTTTGCCAATTAATCCAAAATATGGTGGGGGCGAATATAGGGACAGTGTGTACAGTGCCTTTGTCTGTGGCGTTCCTCTCTGACACGGCTAAAAAGGCTGATTGTGCAGGCTGTCTGTCAGGATCCACTGCAGTGTCACAGCAGCAAGAATGGGCCCAGCAGGCCTCTTTCCGTGGGAGCTGCTCTATGTATGGAACATTGTCTCCTGGACCTTGATGTCACTCAGTTAAAGCTGGGGACAGAGTGGTGGGTCGTTGCAGGGGTCCGACTGACGAGCATAAAACCCTTTGGAAGAGTTCTCCAGTGCTGGTTGCAAATGTTCAAAGGTGCTTAGAATTGTCAATGAGTCGGTCATGAGTCAAATCCTATGGGCATTTTGTTCTATGCATGCATGCATGCCCCCATGACATGGCTGGTGTGCTTCCAAGAGTGTCTGTATGCCTGATGATCTGTCCACTGTGTTGATGTTGCTCAATTTGTGTTGTAGAGTTTGGAGTCCACCTTTCAGAGCTAACTGTGGATACTCAGGGAGCTCTGGCCATTCGTCAGGTTTGTTAGCAGAACATTTTTAGTTATATGGTGTATGACTTCTTCTCAGCATCTCTTTCACACTGCTATCATTCAATTAATTCATTATACTGTATGTGTTCAGTTGGCCTCAGTCATCCTAAAGCAGTATGTGGAGACCCACTGGTGTTCCCTTACTGAGAAGTTCAGGCCCCCAGAGACCACAGACCGGGTAAGCAAAGCGACATGTCATTCTTTCAACTAGCCTAGTTGAAATGGATCATTGTCAATGGCTAGCTATTTCAAAACAGTGAGGAGGATTTAATAAACAGCTAATGATGCCTAAATTACCCCCTCTCTCACTCTCCCCCTCTCTCTCTCTCCAGGCCAAGGCAGCCATCAGGGAGCTTTTGCCTGGGGGTCTCAGGGAGGCCATCAGTAAGGTACGGTCCAGTGTGGCCTATGCTGTGTCGGCCATCGCTCACTGGGACTGGCCCGAAGCCTGGCCTCAGCTCTTCACCCTTCTCATGGACTTGTTGGTCAGCGGCGACGTCAGCGCAGTGCACGGGGCCATGAGGGTCCTCACAGGTAAGGACACACGCATCCCCAATTCCAAATTGACCTCTCTTTTTGTGCTCCGTTTCTATTTGCTCCGTGTATTCACTTCATCCCTCTGGCCTTTTCTCAAAGAGTTTACCCGTGAGGTGACAGATACTCAGATGCCTCTGGTGGCCCCAGTAATTCTGCCTGAGATGTACAAGATCTTCACCACGATGGAGATCTACAGCATCCGTACCCGCTCCAGAGCCGTGGAGATCTTCACCACCTGTGCCTACCTTATCTGTGCAATAGAGGAGCTGGAGAAGGGTGCGGCCAAGGCTCTGATCTTCCCCGTAGTGCAGCAGTTCACTGAGGCATTCATTCAGGCCCTGCAGATGCCTGATGGACCCTCCTCAGACAGCGGCCTCAAGATGGAGGTCCTCAAGGTGAGAAGATGACCACAGAAGGATTTATACTCCCATGGACCTATACAGCCAGATGTTTTGGGATCTGGAGGCCAAATCTTATCAGTTGTCCTGATCCATCCTCCTCTCCACCTTTTTACCTCGTCCCCAGGCTGTGACTGCTCTAGTGAAGAACTTCCCCAAACCCATGGTTTTGTCCATGCAGCAGATCCTGCCCATCGTCTGGAACACCCTGACAGAGAGCGCTGCTGTATATCCTTCACAATGCAACTATGTCCTCCGCTCTTTCATCTAGAAGTCGACCGATTATGATTTTTCAACGCCGATACCGATTATTGGAGGACCCAAAAAAAAGCCGATACCGATTAATCGGACGATTTTTTTAAATTTGTAATAATGACAATTACAACAATACTGAATGAACACTTATTTTAATTTCATATAATACATCAATAAATGCAATTTAGCCTCAAATAAATCATGAAACATGTTCAATTTGGTTTAAATAATGCAAAAACAAAGTGTTGGAGAAGAAAGTAAAAGTGCAATATGTGCTAAGTTCCTTGCTCAGAACATGAGAACCTATGAAAGCTGGTGGTTCATTTTAACATGAGTCTTCAATATTCCCAGGTAAGAAGTTTTCGGTTGTAGTTATTATAGGAATTATAGGACTAATTCCCTCTACCATTTGTATTTCATTGACTATTGGATGTTCTTATAGGCACTTTAGTATTGCCAGTGTAACAGTATAGCTTCCGTCCCTCTCCTCGCTCCTCCCTGGGCTCGAACCAGCAACACAACGACCACCCTCGAAGCAGCGTTACCCATGCAGAGCAAGGGAAACAACCACAGGCTCAGAGCGAGTGATGTTTGAAACACTATTAGCGCACGCTAACTAGCCAGCCATTTCACATCGGTTACACCAGCCTCATCTCGGGAGTTTATAGGCTTGAAGTCATAAACAGCGCAATGCTTGACACACCACGAAGAGCTGCTGGCAAAACGCACGAAAGTGCTGTTTGAATGAATGTTTTCGCACCTGCATCTGCCTACCACTGCTCAGTCAGATACTTAGATACTTGTATGCTCAGTCAGATTATACGCAATGCAGGATACACTAGATAATATCAACCATGTGTAGTTAACTAGTGATTATGATTGATTGATTGTTTTTTTATAAGATAAGTTAGCACAGTTTTACCAGCAACTTACCTTGGCTTACTGCATTCGCCTAACAGGCAGTCTCCTTGTGGTGTGCAACGAGAGAGAGGCAGGTCGTTATTGCCTTGGACTAGTTAACTGTAAGATTGGATCCCCGGAGCTGACAAGGTGAAAATCTATCGTTCTGCCCCTGAATGAGGCAGTTAACTCACCGTTCCTAGGCCGTCATTGAAAATAAGAATGTGTTCATAACTGACTTGCCTAGTTAAATAAAGATTAAATAACGGTGTCAAAAAAAAAAAATCTGTGTCCAAAAATACAAATTTCCGATTGTTATGAAAACTTGATGTCGGCCATTCCGATGAATTGGTCGACCTCCACTTTCATCTTATTGTAGCTCGTTGTCTTCATTCCCCTTTGGTTCACATTAATGAGCTATAATCTCCACTCTACCTTTAAAAAAAAAAAATGTTTAAATGGGAGCTAGCGAGCCCACCTAGCTGTAGAGAATGGTCGATGTCCTGAGAATGGGGGTTTCCTTAACCGGGTGTGCACTTATGTCAGAACAGAAGTCAACTACACAGAGGAGGTAGACGACCTCATTGACTCTGACGGTGAGTACGTCCTTATCCCATTACATCTTTACTGGCTGTATATGTACTTTTGTTTTCTCTCCAATTGTCGAATAAATGAAATCAACCTACGTGACACGGGCTGATCTCGATATGAGTCGTCTTGGTTGAGATTTGAGGTATTTATTTGTGTGCGTTTTTCTCCCAGGTGAGGTTCTGGGCTTTGAGAACCTGGTGTTTAGTGTCTTTGAGTTCATCCACACGCTGCTGGAGAACAGCAAGTTCAAGAGCACAGTGAAGAGGGCTCTGCCTGAACTGATCTACTACATCATTGTCTACATGCAGATCACTGAGGATCAGGTACAAACAACCTCACCCGTGTGTGTGACATTTTTAAGAGAATCAGTTTTTGTCCCCCCCAAAAAAAGACATCATTTGGTATCGTGTATGTGTTCTTCATCCGTAGTAATTTCTCTGTAGATCAAGGTGTGGACGGCCAACCCCCAGCAGTTTGTAGAGGACGAGGATGACGATACCTTCTCCTACTCCGTCAGGATCTCAGCCCAGGACCTGCTCCTGGTGAGAACTTCACGTGGGACACTAATAGTTTGGGCAAATCTGAAATGATACCTTATTTCCCCATATGAAGCACTCCTTTCTGTGGCTCTAAGTTTTAACCCCTCATAAAATAATACCCCCACACGCAGACTGCTACCATTCCATGTGTAGGTTCTGGTCGATGTGACCTTTTTGGAGACGTCACAATTCTCAATTCAACTGTCCACCTCATCCAACAGGCTGTGGCGACAGAGTTCCAGAACGAGAGTGCGGCAGCGTTGGTGGCGGCAGCGACAAGACACCTGCAGGAAGCGGAGCAGGCCAAGAACAGTGGCAACGAACACTGGCGAGGACCACACACACACACCGGCTGCATGACAATAGACAGCGGTTGTCTCTCAGAAGTCATTAGTGGCTTCCTCTTCTTGTCTCCTGTTTGTCCTATGCACTGACCTGAGAACACAGGCTAGGTGAAATCAGAATGAATGCCTTTCAGGAATTTGCTTTCATCTGTCCAGGTATTTTTTTTTTTAATGTCTGTGCAGACTGAGGAAAGGAGACAAGAAGGAGACCACTTGACTATTAAGATGCACCCCATAGCTAAACAATCACCATGCAGTCAGACTCGAGGTCTGCTCTCTCCTCACCCCTGTGTTATCCCGTCCTGCAGGTGGAAGGTCCATGAGGTGTGTTTGTTAGCTCTGGGCTCAGTGAAGACTATCATCACAGAGAACGTGAAGAACGGCCGGATTCAATTTGATATGCACGGCTTCCTGGCTAACGTCATCCTGGCTGACCTCAACCTTGCAGGTTAGTCCGTCTGGGATCTCTTGCTCAGCTCCTGGGCAGCAGTGTTTGGTTACAGTGCCTTCGGGAAGTATTTGTACTTTTTCAACATTTTGTTAGGTTACAGCCTGATTCTAAAATTGATGTTTTTTTTCCTCATTAATCTACATACAATACCCCATAATGACAAAGCAAAAACAGGTTATCAATTTTTGCTAATTTCTTAAAAATAAATAACTTAAATATCACATTTTACATAGGTAATCAGACCCTTTACTCAGTACTTTGAAGCACCTTTGGCAGCGATTACAGCATCGAGTCTTTGGTATGACGCTACAAGATTGGCACACCTGTATTTGGAGAGTTTCTCCAATTCTTCTCAAGCTCTGTCAGGTTGGATGGGGAGCGTTGCTGCACAGCTATTTTCAGGTCTCTCCAGAGATGTTCGATCGGGTTCAAGTCCAGGCTCTGTCTGGGCCACTCAAGGACATTCAGATACTTGTCCCAAAGCCACTCCTGCATTGTCTTGATTGTGTGTTTAGGGTCGTTATCCTGTTGGAAGGTTAACCTTTGGTTCTGTCTGAGGCCCTGAGCGCTCTGGAGCAGGTTTTCACCAAGGATCGTTCTATACTTTGCTTCGTTCATCTTTACCTCGATCTTCTGGAAGGTTCTCCCATCTCCACAAAGGAACTCTAAAGCTCTGTCAGAGTGAGCATCGGGTTCTTGGTCAACTCGCGGACCAAGGCCCTTCTCCCCTGTTTGCTCAGTTTAGGTGGTTCCAAACTGCTTCCATTTAAGAATGCTTGAGGCCACTGTGTTCCTGTGGACCTTCAATGCTGCAGAAATATTTTGGTACCCTTCCCCAGATCTTTGCCTCAACACAATCCTGTCTCTACAGACAATTCCTTTGACTTGATGGCTTGGTTTTTGCTCTGACATGCACTGTCAACTGTTGGACCTTATACAGACAGGTGTGTGCCTTTCCAAATCATGTCCAATCAATTGAATTTACCACAGGTGGACTCAAAGTTTTATAGAAATATCTCAAGGATAGTCAAAGGAAACATGATGCACCTGAGGTGAATTTCGAGTCTCATAGCAAAGTCTCTGAATACTTATGTAAATAAGGTATTTCAGTTTTTTTTCTTATAAATTGTTTTTGCTTTGTCATTATGGGGTACTGTGTGTAGATGGCTGAGGATTTAAAACAAAATCTAAAATATTTAGTACAAGGCTGTAATGTAACATTGTGGGAAAAGTCTAGGGGTCTGAGTACTTTTGGGAAGGCACTGTATGTTCTTGTTTGACAGTGGTCAAGATATCAATGAAGTGGAGGGGTGTACTGCAGCGCCAGCTGTGCCACCAGACTCTGGGTTCGCGCCCAGGCTCTGTAGTAACCAGCCGCGACCGGGAGGTCCGTGGGGCGGTCCGTGGGGCGTCATCTGGTTAGGGAGGGCTTGGCCGGTAGGGATGTCCTCGTCTCATCGCGCACCAGCGACTCCTGTGGCGGGCCGGGTGCAGTGCGCGCTAACCAAGGTTGCCAGGTGCACAGTGTTTCTTCTGACACATTGGTGCGGCTGGCTTCCAGGTTGGATGCGCGCTGTGTTAAGAAGCAGTGCGGTTGGGTTGTGTATCGGAGGACTCATGACTTTCGACCTTCGTCTCTCCCGAGCCCGTACGGGAGTGGTAGCGATGAGACAAGATAGTAGCTACTAAACAATTGGATACCACGAAATTGGGGAGAAAACGGGGTAAACATTTAAAAAAAGATATCAATGAAGTGGAGAAACTATAACCTGCATACATTGTAGTACTCTTGAGTTTTGAACGTGGCTCATGGTACAGTATGTGCCTACCTAGCTTAACTGTAAGTCGCTCTGGATAAGAGCTAAATGACTCAAATTGAAATGTAGCTACCTACATAATAACCCCCTGTCCCTTAACTCGTTCCCCCCTCAGCGGCCTCTCCGTTCCTGCTGGGCCGTGCCCTTTGGGCAGCCAGCCGCTTCACAGCAGCCATGACCCCTGAGCTCATCCAGCAGTTCCTCCAAGCCACCGTCAGCGGCCTGCACGACAGCCAACCCCCCTCGGTCCGCATCTCAGCTGTACGCGCCATCTGGGGGTGAGTGAGATTAAAGGGAAAATCCATCATTATTTCTGTACAGCACTTTGAGATATCAGCTGATGTACGAAGGGCTATATAAATCAGCAGTGAAGTTTATTGGACATTCGAGAAGTAGTCACTTGGGTCATGATGATGTGGCCAGTGACTGTATCAACAGTGGACTAATGGGGGGGGATACCAACAGTTTTTTTGTTTTTGAGTGGAGTTTAAGAAAGCTTCAACTTCTGTAGTTCACACATGCTGTACAGAGCAGCTAGAGCGTCTTTCCCTCCAGTCATAATAACAATCAGCTAGATCAAGTAAAAGCAGTAATGTCATAGATGGATGGATACATGCCTCTCGAGTTTGTCACCCAACTAGCCTTACAGCAAAAACAACAACACCATCACAGTAAGTGTGTATGTATGCTGGTGGTAAATGTGTGCGTACGTGTGCTCTTCTCAGGTACTGTGACCAGCTGAAGCTGTCACAGAGTACCCACGTGCTGCAGCCGTTCCTGCCTGCTGTTCTGGACGGGCTGGTGCAGCTGGCAGCCCAGTTCAGCTCTGAGGTTCTCACCCTGGTCATGGAGACCCTGTGTATCGTCTCCACCGTGGACCCAGCCTTCACCACCAGCGCAGAGAACAAGATCTGCCCCCTCACCATCGCCATCTTCCTCCAGTATAGTAACGGTAGGTAACTAACCTTGGCAGTTGGCACTCATTTAGTTCCTAATTGAGTCCGATAGACCGATTTTTGAGGTATTACCGTATGGCTTACATCTATCCCAACCTTTCAAATGAAAACTTGTGCCACCATATCTAACTCTCCTGTCCTCTCCCCAGACTCAGTGGTGGGGTCTCTGGCCCAGGACATCTTTAAGGAGCTGGCCCAAATCGAGGCTTGCCAGGGACCCATGCAGATGCGCCTCATCCCCACCCTGGTCAGCATTATGCAGGCCCCCCCTGACAAGATCCCCTTTGGCCTGTGTGCAGTAAGTCCACTGTGTGGAAGTCCTGACTTTTACATCAGCATTATGCGTCAAGACCAACTCAGTAGCCTTGTGGTGAGTGTCCGCTCTGAGATTGGAAGGTGGGGAGTTCGATCCCTGGCGAAGTCATACCAAAGACTGTTAAAATGGGGCCCGCTGCATCTCTGCTTGGCACTCCTAAGAGAAAAACCGATATGGATTTTCTAGGGCCGATGGCTGATATTCAATATTATCAAATGTGACATTTTGTGTAACATTTCCCAGAGATGGCCATGTATGCATACGTTTTTAAATCAAACAATATATTTGAAAAAAAAAATATTTAAAAAAAAAATATATAAAAAAATCTAACTGCATAACATAAAGGTAATAGTTGTATTTGATGAACTGGGTCAATTTTAAGATTGCATAAGCCTACTCACTATCCAGGTGAATGCATATTCAGTAGGAGTGTGTCCACGTATTGAGTTATTGAGCTTGTTCTGGCTGATCAGTGGAGTCTATGGTGCTACCGATGACGTTCTGTTTGCCTTCCATTTGAAACGTATATTCAATCCAAAATCAAATTTGATTGGTCGCATACACCTATTTAGCGGATGTTACTGCGCGTGTAGTGGAATGCTTGTTCCTAGCTCCAACAGTGCAGTAATATCAAACAATACACACACATCTGAGTGAAAGAATGGAATTAAGAAATATATAAATATTAGGACGAGGTGTGCGTGTGTACATACCAGTCAAACGTTTGGACACCTACTCATTCAAGGGTTCTAATTTATTTCTACAGTGTAGAACAATAGCTAAGACATCAAAACTATGAAATAACAGACATGAAATCATGTAGTAACCCAAATAAGTGTTAAATAAATCAACATGTATTTTAGATTCTTCAACGTAGCAACCCTTTGCCTTGACGACAGCTTTGCACACTCTTGGCATTCTCTCAACCAGCTTCATAAGGTAGCTACCTGGAATGCATTTCAATTAAAAGGTGTGACTGGTTAATTTAATTTGGAATTTCTTTCCTTCTTAATGCATTTGTGCCAGTCAGTTGTGTTTTGACAAGATAGCCCTATTTGGTAAAATACCAAGTCCATATTATGGCAAGAACAGCTCAAATAAGCAAAGAGAAATGACAGTCCATTACATTAAGACATGAAGGTCAGTCATTCTGGAGCATGTCAAGAATTTTAAAAGTTGCTTCAATTGCAGTCGCAAAAACCATCAAGCGCTATCATGAATCTGGCTCTCATGAGGACCGCCACAGGAAAGGAAGACCCGGAGTTACCTCTGCTGCAGATGATAAATTCATTAGAGTTAGGAGCCTCCAGAAATTGCAGCCCAAATAAATGCTTCACAGAGTTCAAGTAACAGACACATCTCAACATCAACTGTTCAGAGGAGACTGAGTGAATCAGGCCTTCATGGTCGAATTGCTGCAAAGAAACCACTACTAAAGGACACCAATAAGAGGAAGGGACTTGCTTGGGCCAAGAAACACAAGCAATGGACATTAGACCAGTGGAAATCTGTCCTTTTGGTCTGATGAGTCCAAATTGTAGATTTTTGTTTCCAACCGCCGTGTCTTTGTGAGACTCAGAGTAGGTGAATGGATGATCTCCACATGTGTGGTTCCCACTGTGAAGCAATGGAGGAATAGATGTGATGGTGCTTTGCTGGTGACACTGTCAGTGATTTTTATTTCGAATTCAAGGCACACTTAACCAGCATTCTGCAGCGATACACCATCCCATCTGGTTTGCGCTTAGTGGGACTCATCTGTTTTTCAACAGGACAATGACCCAACACACCTCCAGGCTGTGTAAAGGCTATTTGACGAAGAAGGAGAGTGATGGAGTGCTTCATTAGATGACCTGGCCGCCATAGTCATCCAAATGAGATGGTTTGGATGAGTTGGACCGCAGAGTGAAGGACCATATACATTGATTGTTTTAAAGCAAAACTCCTGAACAATTTAAAGTAAAATATATTGTAAGTCCTGTTCAGCAGGTACAGCCAGATGCGTTGTCTCAGGTAGCTTACTTTTATTCCGGTAAAACACAATTTTCAACATAGATAACAATAACCTAGAAAATGACACCGGTTGTCACTCAAATAATAATTCCTAGTATCGTGCAAGCCATTTTAGGATTTGATTGCTGAAGGTGCCGCGCAGATGTGCAAGACCAGGAACAGGCCGCCTACCTTGCGTTGATCAGTGCACGAAGCTGGACAGATTGCGCAGTGTGACTAGGCTGCTGATATTACCTGGGGTTGTTTGGCATCCAAAATGACTTGTAGATCAATGACTATCAACACAGTTATATGCAGTTTGAAACTGAAGGTATTTTCAGAAGGTAGAAAGAATGTTTTAAAAAAAATAGTGGTGTTCCGGCGATTTGTTACTTTAAAAAAAAATGATTTTCTGACCGAAGTATGCTACATTTGGATCAGTTTGTTGTCTCCGGACCAACTTAGCCTGACGACGACACACAATTTAGCATGTCGTTCGCTACATACATAGTCTGAGACTACAACCATTGAAGTCGTTTGTGGTGACAAGGGACGTTGTACAAGACAAAGTCCTCAGCGATTTGGATATTCTCTAACCAATCAGAATCTCATTTTCTAACCGCCGCTTTACCTATGTATGTTAGGACTCTGGCCCAACCCATCGGTTTCTGGACCAATCAGACGGCCCTGCCGGAATGTGTTTGCATTGAGTGACTGATCGGGGTGGTACTCCGATTCATACTCATTGCAGAGAGTATACTAATGTCTGTGGCATGGCGTAGCGTTTGGCCGGAGCAAGGAGTCTGGGTAGCCAGGCAATGGACCAATACACTTGTATCTTTAAACCTTTTTGAATTGGGGTCTGATTTATCGTGAATGGTTTCATCCCTATTATTGACTGTCAACTTTTAGGGTCCCAGTCAGTCATATTTTGACAGTTGTCTCCTGTGCCCCCCCCAACCTCCCTGACAGACAGCCATAGACATCTTGACCACAGTGGTCAGATACACCAAACCCCCGCTCTCTGAGATGTTGGTCTGTCAGGCCTTCCCTGTGGTGGCCCAGTGTACCCTCCGCACAGATGACAACACCACCATGCAGGTACACAGACTGAGAAGGGCCCAAATATATGTTAATCCCAACTCTATTTTGTATACATTTTTTTAAATATTTTATTTCTCTCCTGTATATATCAATTCATGGAAATGAACTCAAACCCCATCCTTTTCAGAACGGTGGCGAGTGTCTGCGGGCGTACGTGTCGGTGGCCCTGGAGCAGGTGGGCCAATGGAGGGACATGGAGGGCCACAGTGGTCTGTGGTACGTGATGCAGGTGGTCAGCCAGCTACTTGACCCTCGGACATCAGAGTTCACTGCCGCCTTCGTGGGCCGCCTGGTGTCTACGCTGATCGCCAGTACCGAGCTGGGAGAGCAGCTGGACCAGATCCTCAGAGCCATCCTCAGCAAGATGCAGCAGGCCGAGACACTCAGTGTCATGCAGGTAGAACGAAACCTCTCCGTCTGTCACTCTCTGGAACTGACCCCTCTAAATCCATCGGTGGAATTCAGTGGGTTCTGGGATGTTGAGGTGTCAAAATGTCAAGCTTTCAGCATTCAATTGATTTTTATCTGTTGTATAGCGCCTTGCATCATGGTTATTCAGTGATTGCTCTTTTGCCACCCATATAGACTCTGCTAACATTGGACTCCTCTCCCCAGTCTCTGATCGTCTCTCTCCTCTCCCCAGTCTCTGATCGTCTCTCTCCTCTCCCCAGTCTCTGATCGTCTCTCTCCTCTCCCCAGTCTCTGATCATGGTGTTTGCCCACCTGGTCCACTCTCAGCTGGAGCCTTTGTTGGAGTTCCTGTGCAGTCTGCCGGGCCCCACGGGGAAACCGGCCCTGGAGTTTGTCATGGCCGAGTGGATGAGCCGACAGCACCTCTTCTATGGACAGTATGAGGGCAAAGTCAGGTGAGGGCTTATGGTTGGCCCTGGAGCATCCACTCTCCCCAAGATGGATGAAAAAGTAGAATATGACTGTTGTCCACCCGTTGAAGCAAATGTGTGTTCCTCTCTGTACTCCCCTTTCCACCTTTTTATTACTAGGGATTTTAACTGTTAAACGCTAAGAATCTATTCATTATTTTGTTTGATTATGACGTTTGTTTCCCCTTCTCCTGTGTTGTCCCTGTTTTAGTACGGTAGCCCTGTGTAAGCTTCTGCAGCACGGCCTCAACACAAACGACAAGCGTCTCCAGGACATCGTCGTAAAGGGTGAGGAGCTCTTGGGCCCTGACGAGGGCATCCGCACACGCTCCAAATCTTCCAGGAGTAAGACCAATACAGATATCCTCTTTGTCATCAGCTGTTTATCTAAGCATTTAGTCAAATATAAGAGAATCAGCGACAACAAACATTCTATACATTTGCCCAAGAAAATGACATTGCCTATATGAATGAATGCTCCATATAAGCACCCCATTCTCTGGCCTAGTGTATGATAAGGAATGTATTTGCTTCATTGTTAATGTTTTTGTTGGTGGTCTACACGTTGATGGTATGCACATCTTTGTGTTGCTGTAAGGTCTCGGTCTCACTTTCTCCAGAACCAGAGAAGTGGACCAACATTCCGTTGCTAGTGAAGGTCTTTAAGTTGATTGTCAATGAGCTGTCATCAGTGGTGGAGGCCAACGCAATCAGAGCTGCCGCAGCAGACTGGAGTCCAGGTGATGCGTTGTAGCTATGTAACAGCCGCACATGTCAATTTCTCTCTTTGGCCTTGAGGGGATAGTTCAGACAAATTTAAAATGATATACACTGAACAAAAATATAAACGCAACATATAAAGTGTTGGTACCTTGTTTCATGAGCTGAAATTAAAGATCCCCAGAAATGTTCCATAAAAAAGCGTATTTCTCTCAAATGTTGTGCACAAATGTATTTACATCCCTGTTAGGGAGCATTTCTCATTTGCCAAGATATTCCATCCACCTGACTGTTGTGGCACATCAAGAAGCTGATTTTTAAACGGCACGATCATTACGCAGGTGCACCTCGTGCTTGGGGAAATAAAAGGGTCACTCTAAAATGTGCCGTTTTATCACAACGCCACAGATCTCTCAGGTTTTGAGCCAGAGATTTGAATGTTAATTTCTCTACCTTAAGACTCCTCCAATGTTGTTTTGGAGAATTTGCCAGTTTTTTTATTTTATTTATTTTACCTTTATTTAACCAGGCAAGTCAGTTAAGAACAAATTCTTATTTTCAATGACGGCCTAGGAACGGTGGGTTAACTGCCTGGTTCAGGGGCAGAACGACAGATTTGTACCTTGTCCGCTCTGGGATTTGAACTTGCAACCTTCCGGTTACTAGCCCAACGCTCTAACCACTAGGCTACCCTGCCGCCCCAGTACGTCCAACTAGCCTCACAACCGCAGACTACGTTTAAACCACGCCAGCCCAGGATCGTAACCGACTTTAAGTGGTGAAATGCTCACCTTCGATGGCCACTGGCACGCTGGAGAAGTGCGCACTTCACTGATTAATCCCATTTTCAAATGTACCGGGCAGATGACAGACAGTGTATGGCGTCGTGTGAACGAGCTGTTTGCTGATGTCAACGTTGGGAACAGAGTGCTCCATGGTGGCAGCGGGGTTATAAAATGGGCAGGCATAAGCTACGGACAACGAACACGATTGCATTTTATCGATGGCAATTTGAATGCAGAGATACCGTGATGAGATCCTGAGGCCCGTTGTCGCGCCATTCATCCTCCGCCATCACCTCATGCATGATAATGCACGGCCCCATGGCGCAAGGATCTGTACACAATTCCTGAAAGCAAAAAATGTCCCACTTATTCCACGGCCTGCATACTCACCAGACATGTTGAGCATACTCTGGATCGACGTGTACGACAGGGTGTTCCAGTTCCCGCCAATATCCAGGAACTTCGCACAGCCATTGAAGAGGAGTGGGACAACATTCCACAGGCCACAACCAACAGCCTGATCAACTCTATGCGAAGGAGATGTGTTGCGCTGCATGAGGCAAATGGTGGTCACACCAGATACTGACTGGTTTTCTGATCCACGCCCCTATCTATGACCAGCATTAATATCTGTATTCCCAGTCATGTGAATTCCATAGATTAGGGCCTAATTAATTAATTTAATTTGACTGATTTCCTTATGAACTGTAACTCAGTCAAATGTTTGAAATTGTTGTGTTTTTTAAATATATTTTTGTTCAGTGTATTTATTCCCTTACCTAGAGTTGAAAGCAGTTTTGAAAGCCGTGTCAGACTCATGTCTTTATTTGGCCGGAAAATACCCTCCTGTCTCTTAATCGTATGACCTTGGTGTTGTCTGTTGAAAATGTGGTCTCTGATAACTGTGTGTTTTTTAGTATTATGAAATCAATTGGGCCCCATTTGTATCTGATCCCAAAGTGTTTTTTTTTTGTTACTGCAGATTCAGTAGGAATGTGGGAGGAGGAGGAAGAAGAGGATGAGGAGGAGGAGGATGAAGGGCTGGCCGGGCAGCTTCTCTCTGACCTCATCGCTTCCAACAAATATGGTGAACTTCCCCCTCAGACTCTTCCAGATGTCTACTCAATCAGTGCACTAGGCAGGCAGATGTTTTGTAGCTCTATCTGCCATGTTTAACAGGTATCAAATAGTTTTTGTCCCCCCAGATGAAAACTACTATGAGGAGGATCTAGATGCCTTGAAGGACCCCATATATCAGATAGACCTCCAGGTAATGCTAATCTGCTCATTTTAAATTTAGATCTCACAAACATGACTAGTTAGGGCAAATGTGGTTGTGCTTTTTTTATTTGTCCTTGAGGAGATTTATCAAGTTAAATTGAACAGATTTGAATGGTCTGTGACGTTTTGGGGTTGTATTTTAATGTCTTAACTTCACTTTTTAAATAAACGTTCTTGTGCTTTGTGTTTTTTTTAGGCCTACCTGACAGATTTCCTGACCCAGTTTGCCCACTCTCCGTGCTACAGCATGTTCTCTGGCCACCTCAACGATGCTGAGAGGAGAGTCCTGCAGTCTATCAGCATCTAAACCTGCCTCCATCACCCCCTTCCCTACCATAACTCTCTTGTCCAATCCCTCTCGCTCACCAGCCAATTACCAACCCCTGAGTGGGGGAAAGGCTCTGATTGGCCAGGTGGTTGTTGATGCTTTACCTCCATCTCCAACAGAGGAACATGAATGGACGGGGGAGAAGAGACAGACTTGCACTTACCCATGAGAGTCTTCTGACTGAAAGGATGGCCAGGAAAATACTGCAGATTTGTGAAGGTTGAGGTTAGATTTAGGGAAGTGAGGGACACCCAGGTTTGTTCCGAGAGAGGACTGGGAGAGTGATCTCCTTAGTGTCTCCTCGCTCCTCTGCCCTATTGGACTTGTTGGGATGTGAGAGGGGTTGATGTTTTACAACTGGAGAATCAGGCAGGGCAACTATGATATATGAACTGTCTTTACTGTGTCCCATTTGTAACTCAACCCACTTATTTTTGTGTGTCTGTAAAAAAAATATATATTATGTAACCTTCCAAGAGGCAAAAGAGACTTAATGATGATGGAAAGACAGAATGAACATTGGCGGCCTTATTGACTTCTGATTGGGATGAAAACCTTGAGGTCTTCCGGTCCCAACTAGGGTCTGGGTGGGTATGAGGGATTCACACTGTTCCCATGGTGACTCAAAGCCATGTAATGTCATTGTACCCACTGGAGTTGGAATGAAAGTCTAAATAAATTCCCAACAGGACAGCATTTTAAGTTTCCATTGTTATTTGGTCACTTTCCCAGGTAGTGAAAATGTGAGTACATAGTCTGTATGTTACAAAATCCAAATGTTTGTCAAAGTTGTCATTTCAAGTTGTGAGTTGGTTTGACCTTTCACTTAGGGTCTTGAGGTTTTTGACAATTCATTGTAATCTCTTACCAGAAGCATTTGGTGCGTTTCTTCCACAGAATTGTGCTTTCATAAGTGTTGTCAGTCACTCAGTGAATGCCTCTTCTGAAATGTGATTTACAATGAATGGAAAGTTGCCATACACAATTATAAATATAATTGTTAGTTCTTAGTTGACCCTGCTTGTAAATGGGGGCTTTTGTGAAAGAGAATGGAAAATGCAGGACAGTTAATACTATTTTTGGTGTTTTTTTTGTGATTGCATTTATTAATAATTTGCATCAATAATAGAAATATGCAACACCTGAAAGAATTGGAAGAACACAATTTTCAGAATTGGATATAAAACAACCATTGTACTGGAAATACTGATCTTTGTTCTGTAAACTACTGGCCTAGGATAACTTCCTTTTAGATGGTATGCTGTATTCAAATGAGTAATAGTCAGCTTCGCTGTCACTGAAGCCAACGAGGGGTCTCATCCTGTGTGCTGTGAACAGAATGCTATCTTCTAAAAAATGCCAGTTGGAATAATGTGCAGTACATTATTTCCACCAGGAGGCCTGGGAGGCGCTAAGGAATCTCATTGGTCTCATCTGACCCCTGGGTGAACAGCGTCACGGGCGATGTGTCATTCTACCCAGATCTTGTTGATCACTAACCTCATTCCCTCCCATCTGTCATGCAATTCCACAACTAGAGCATGATTATAGAGAGATTATCATTTGCAGCGGCGTATGGAGAAAAATAGCTGTTAAAGCTGCCAGTGGTTTTGCTCAAATCGACGTTTTCATCATTTTGGACAGTATGTTCACAGTAGGCAAAATGTCCCTTATCGCTATGGCTCTGCCAGTGATGACCGTCCTCCTCTCCTCCTGGCAGGGTAAGTCTTGACGATGGTGGTTGGTTTTTCGAACAGGCCGCGGCACTACGCTACATTTCTGGATACAGTTTACACGTGTTGCAAGAATGTATCCATAAATTGTAGCGGTAGACGAATCCACTAGAGACATGGGGCTAATGTATCCAGATAATGCCTCGACGTACTAAGGGGTGTCCAGACATGATGCCTTTTTTCGGATGTGTCACCTATACTTATTATAGACCTTAATGTATGTTTTGTGTTTTTATTTATTCAAGAATTTCCAGTGCTTGTCTCGAATGAAATGCGAAACGCACGATAGCCAAATAGTCTCACGCCTACATAGACAACTGTTATTCTGGCCTATATTTGGTCATTTTATCTCGAATAGATGTGCCGTTCATTATGTATACATAATGTTTATTAATCACAAAATAGTCTAACCCGTATTCGAACCCAGTGATGTCAAAGCAATGAATAATTGTCAGAAGTGATCAGGGGAACATCACATTTTAATTTGATACACGAAATCAATTGATCAATCCATCGACTGTTGCATTATTCATTTATATTTACAGTATATTGCAATAAATTGGGACTGTCCTAATTTAAATAAACATACTTTCATATGACATGGGCTCAGATTCCTTAGTAGTTGGTTCTAGTAATGGGCATTCCGAGTATTTTCGGTGAGCCGGCCTATTTGGCTCTTCTCATGTAAAAGAGCCGTCTCATTTGGCTCCCGAAGGGCTTTTCGTTCAACATCGATCTAGGACCAAAGACAATTGCAGCTCTCTAAAGTAAAGCCCCAAAAGTAGGCTACCATTATGTCAGATCGTGAAATGCACGTTCACGTATTATTTTTGTCCTGAGAAATGATTAGATCACCTGGATAATTTATTTTTAATTTTTAAAGATCTGCAAAAATGAGCGTGTACCAGAATCATTCGCTCTCCCCACTATTTACAGTTTCTGTAGTGAGGATTCACCCTCTTTAGATCATTGTAATTTATCTACAGGTAATCGTTGTTTTGAGCTCGAAGCAGTAGTAACTATGTAAAATGAGGGAGCCAAACGAACGGCTCTTTCACGGATGCTATTCGGTTCACGAACCAACACATCCCTAGTTGATTAATCTGTAATACCTTAGACCAGAAGGAAATTACATTAATGAAGCAGGAACTCCCTAGTATGGGTTGGGAGGTAGTGGGGCACCTATGCAAGTGGCATAATTACCTATAACCCTTTTCTTTTTTTTCACCTTTATTTAACCAGGTAGGCCAGTTGAGAACAAGTTCTCATTTACAACTATGACCTGGCTGATTACACTTGAGACTACTCAGTGGACTTAATATATTTAGTGAGACACCAAATAGCCCATTGGCTACATCGCAACACATAATTACTGTGTAATTACACTTGGAGGTTGAAGAATGACACAGTAAAAATGTTCAGTGGTTACATGCATTAGGCTGTCCTGTAGGGCCTGACGCTATATGTCCGTCAGGTTCATTCAACTCTGACCCTACAAGATCCGGAGCCTGCTCGGTTTCTGTTCTACCCTCAAACTCAACTCTGACCCTACAAGATCTGGAGCCTGCTGGGTTTCTGTTCTACCCTCAAACTCAACTCTGACCCTACAAGATCCGGAGCCTGCTCGGTTTCTGTTCTACCCTCAAACTCAACTCTGGACCTTAAAGCCAGTTCCACTGCATTTTTTAAAATGTGTTCCCCTCCAATCAGGGACTGATTTAGACCTGGTACACCAGGTGTGTGCAATTAATTATCAGGTAGAACAGAAACCCAGCAGGCTCCGTATCTCGTAGGGTCAGAGTTGAATGCACCTGACCTATGTATAGCATCGGGGCCTACAGGACAGCCTAACGCACATAACCACAAACATTTTTTACTGTGTCATTCTTCAACCTCCAAGTGTAATTACAGAGTAATTATGTGTTGAGATGGAGCCGATGGGCTGTTTGGTGTCTTACTAAATATATTAAGTCCACTGAGTAGTCTCAAGTGTAATCAGCTTTCTTTTGCCTCCGTCAGTCCACCCTTCTGAATCTGTCCTGTCTGGCTCTGTCTGTTTCTCCTTGTCGGTATCTGCAGTGGGTGCCACTGATGACTGCTTGTGGTACGTGGATAAGAACGGTACGTGGCACAACGGTATCCCCTGTCCCCCGATGACCTTCTGTTGTGGGAATTGCCACAAGCGCTACTGTTGCCTGGACGGCCTCAAGAGGATCACGGAGAGGGAGCAGAAGCGTTGCGTGCTCTTCCAGTTCAGGTGTGTGTGTGTGTGTGTGTGTGTTTGCGTGACTGGCTCACTAAATGTCAGAGTACACATGGGTCATATTTTGCTAATTGATTACATTGCTACCCTCAGCACTATATTTCTCTCTGAGAAACCGCCCAGAAGCGGCCCTCTTCCGGGGGGCCGGAACTGATTGAATTGGCCCTGAATCGTGTGTCGGACTTGGCCCGGAGTCAAAATGAACGACTGCCCAGAATCGGCCCAAGTACATCGTTTCCGTCTAACAGAATTCAGCTGACTTTGCCAGCATCTTACCAGAATCCCCCCAGAAGTGTCCAGATGCTAATTTAAATAAATGTATATAAAATGACCTGATTTTAGTCATTTTAAATATTACTACTATACATTTTATACATAAAAATAAACCCATCCACAAAAAAAAACATTTTGTGCCGGAGGAAACACCATACACCTGGTGACCGTGTCAGCGTGCATGCGCCTAGCTCACTACAGCGTGATTGGACAAGGACATCCCGGCTGGCCAAACACTCCACTAACTCAGACAACGCTGGGCCAATTGTGCGTCGCCTCATGGGTCTCCCGGGCGCAGCCGGCACGGACCTCAAACGAGCATCTGTAGAAACACAGTTTTGTACTGCGATGCAGTGTCTTAGACCGCTGCGCCACTCGGGAGGTTCCATCCACAAAGTTTTTAATGCTTATCAATTGCCTTGCACAAAGTATCAAAATACTACAATACTACACAGGACTCTTAAAGAATGTCTTTAAAATGTTAATTGTATTTTCTGATCACAGAAACAATGAGGATTGTGAAATTATGAAATGTTAATTAGATAAAGCAACCCATGTAATTATCCGACAGAGAGTCGCCCCGAGCCTCAAGTAATACATTTGGGCCAGATAACTCACACCAGAATTGGCCCGAGCTCAATCCCTGCATCCTAGCCATAAGTAATACTGCCGAAGGTGGCCCAGGCTCGGGCCACATGACGTCGGCTGAGTCTGAAGCTCGACCCAGTGTGCTAGCTGGGCATGTATCAATACAGTTTAGTGGTCACTCTGTATTCCCTCTCGGAGATTGGTGTAATGTTGAGGTAAGTGACCTTGCATTTGAGAGGACACAACACTACAGATTTTTTTCACACCATAAAAAGCTTTCATCATCACTTATTAACACCACTGAGCACACTAGGAGCAGTAACACCCAACTGGAGATCAGTGTGGTTTCCAGTTGGGAGAAGATGTGATTTTTAAAATTTATTTCACCTTGGAGTGAAATGGAGGTACTTAAAAAAAAACTTTTACCCCTTTTTCGTGATATCCAAATGGTAGTTACAGTCTTGTCTCATCACAGCAACTCCCGTACAGACTCGGGAGAGGCGAGCCCGGACTCGAACCAGGATCTCTAGTGGCACAGCTAGCAATTGTGATGCAGTGCCTTAGACCACTGTGCCACTCGGGAGTTCTTTAACTTGTCTTTGACTCATTGTTTTTGCTTTCCGTTCGTCCTAATGAGCATGACCCAGTTTGAAAACACCGTTAAGGTGAAGCAGAAGAGTCCTCTGCACCTACTACTATACTGAACATAAATATAAACGCAACATGCAACAATTTCTACGATTTTGCTAAGTTACAGTTCATATAAGGAATTCAGTCAATTGAAAAAAATTCATGAGGCCCTATTCTATGGTTTTCACATGACTGGGAATAAGGATATGCATCTGTTGGTCAAAGATAGACAAGGCATGGATCAGAAAACCAGTCAGTATCTGGTGTGACCACCATTTGCCTCATGCGGCGCGACACATCTCCTTCGCATAGAGTTGATCTGGCTGTTGGTTGTGGCCTGTGGAATGTTGTCCCACTCCTCTTCAATGGCTGTGCAAAGTTGTTTGATATTCTCGGGAACTGGAACACGCTGTCGTACATGTCTATCCAGAGCATCCCAAACATGCTCAATGGGTGACATGTCTAGTGAGTATGCAGGCCATGGAATAACTAGCTTCTAGGAATTATGTACAGATCCTTGTGACATGGGGCCATGCATTATCATGCTGAAGCATTAGGTGGTGGATGAATGGAACAACAATGGGCATCAGGATCTTGTCAAGGTATTCAAATTGCCATTGATAAAATGCAATTGTGTTCATTGTCCGTAGCTTATGCCTGCCCATACCATAACCCCACCGCCACAATGGGGCACTCTGTTCACAACGATGACATCAGCAAACCGCTGGCCCACATGATGCCATAAATGCGGTGTGCTGTTGTGAGACCGGTTGGACGTACTGCCAAATTTAGTAAAACAATGTCGGCTTATGGTAGAGAAATTAACATCCAGCATCCATTGGTTAACTATTTTACTATTTGCATTGACCCTTGTTTCACGAACTTTTTTGACTCATCACATATGCTGCTGCTACGGTTTATTATCTACCCTGTTACCTAGTCACTCTATTCCTAGTTATATGTACAGTTGAAGTCGGAAGTCCAACACTTAGGTTGGAGTCATTAAAACTCTTTTTTTCAACCACTCCACAAATTTCTTGTTAACAAACTATAATTTTGGCAAGTCGGTGAGGACATCTACTTTGTGCATGACACAAGTCATTTTTCCAACAATTGTTTACAGACAGATTATTTAACTTATAATTCACTGTATCACAATTCCAGTGGGTCAGAAGTTTACATACACTAAGTTGACTGAGCCTTTAAACAGTTTGGAAAATTCCAGAAAATGATGTCATGGATTTAGAAGCTTTTGATAGGCTAATTGACATCATTTGGGTCAATTGGAGGTGTACCTGTGGATGTATTTCAAGGACTACCTTCAAAATCAGTGCCTCTTTGCTTGACATCATGGGAAAATCTAAAGAAATCAGCCCAAGACCTCAGAAAAAAAGTGTAGACCTCCACAAGGGAGCAGTTTCCAAACACCTGAAGGTACCACGTTCATCTGTACAAACAATAGTACGCAAGTATAAACACCATGGGACCACGCAACCACCATATCGCTCAGGAAGGAGACACGTTCTGTCTCCTAGAGATGAACGTACTTTGGTGTGAAAAGTGCAAATCAATCCCAGAACAACAGCAAAGGACCTTGTGAAGATGCTGGAGGAAATGGCTACAAAAGTATCTACAGTGCCTTGCGAAAGTATTCAGCCCCCTTGAACAATGCAACCTTTTGCCACATTTCAGGCTTCAAACATAAAGATATAAAACTGAATTATTTTGTGAAGGGGGCTGAATACTTTCGCAAGGCACTGTATATCCACAGTAAAACGAGTCCTATATCGACATAACCTGAAAGGCCGCTCAGCAAGGAAGAAGCCACTGCTCCAAACCGCCATAAAAAAGCCAGACTACGGTTTGCAACTACACATGGTGACAAAGATCATACCTTTTGGAGAAATGGTCTGATGAAAGAAAAATACAACTGTTTGGCCATAATGATCATCGTTATGTTTGGAGGAAAATGGGGGAAGCTTGCAAGCCGAAGAACACCATCCCAACCGTGAATCACGGGGGTGGCAGAATCATGTTGTTGGGGTGCTTTGCTGCAGGAGGGACTGGTGCACTTCACAAAATAGACGGCATCATGAAGAAGGAAGATTATGTGGATATATTGAAGCAACATCTCAAGACATCAGTCAGGAAGTTTAGGTTTGGTCGCAAATGGGCCTTCCAAATGGACAATGACCCCAAGCATACTTCCAAAGTTGTGGCAAAATGGCAACAACGACAACAAAATCAAGGTATTGGCGTGGCCATCACAAAGCCCTGACCTCAATCCTATAGAACATGTGTGGGCAAAACTGAAAAAGTGTGTGAGAGCAAGGAGGCCTACAAACGTGACTCAGTTACACCAGCTCTGTCAGAAGGAATGGGCCAAAATTCACCTAACTTATTGTGGGAAGCTTGTGGAAGGCTACCTGATACGTTTGACCCAAGTTAAACAATTTAAAGCAATGGTACCAAATACTAATTGAGTGTATGTAATCTTCTGACCCACTGGGAATGTGATGAAAGAAATAAAAGCTCAAATAAATCATTCTCTTCTATTATTCTGACATTTCACATTCTTAAAATAAAGTGACCTAAGACAAGGAATTTTTACTAGGATTAAATGTCAGGAATTGTGAAAAACTGAGTTGAAATGTATTTGGCTAAGGTGTATGTAAACTCCCGACTTCAACTGTACATATCTACCTCAATTACCTCATACCCCTGCACATCATCTCGGTACTGGTACCCCGTACCAGGTTATCGTTACAGATTGTGTATTTATTAATTGTATTATTACCTGTTATTACTTTTCTATTATTTCTCTATTTTCTTTCTCCATTGTTGGAACGGGACCTTATGTAAGCATTTCACTGTTAGCCTACACCTGTTTTTTACGAATCATGTAACAAATACAATTCATTACGCTTCTCAGTTTAAGAGTGCTGATATAGGATCAGTCACCTCTGACCATGTTGTCATATTCATTATGATCTAAAAGGTCAAACTGATCCTAGGACAGCACCCCTATACTATGAGACGCTTTGTGAATAGCTGAGCTGAGGCAGAGATGGGACTGGATAGCAGTTTATGAACCTTGGAACTATGGGGTCACAGGGTAACTCTGTGGATGAAACAGTTGGTAATTGCTGTATTGATACTTTTGCACTTAATGTTAGAATGAAGTAGATAATGTGTTGATATTACTCTGTGGAAGCTTTTAGAAAGAGTCTGAGGTGGTTTCCCCTCCCTTCCTCTCCTAGCCCTACCACCATCGCTGGTATTGCTTCGTCCATCCTGCTCTTCGTGGCTATCATTGCTACCATGGTGTGCTGCTTCATGTGTTCCTGCTGTTACCTTTACCAGCAACGACAGCAGCGTGGCAGGACTCCCTATGACGGTAGCATGATGGATAATTGCTAACAGAATGTGTTAATATGACAGATGATGTGTGTATACAATGTGGTGTTTTTCGCAAAATTGTCATTTGGAATTGCAGTTGGAAAGGGTTTGAAGTCTGCCTGCTTTTGAATGTTATTATGTCAGACGGAGTTATAATGTCAAAAGAATTTGGGACTTATACAAGGCGAAAATTGGGGTGGGGGGTTCATTGAATTAGTGCGATCATCACAGTATACCGTATTCCTATATTGACTCAATGATATGCTTCAACCTCAGCCCAGCACATCCCAATGGCCAGCTACCCTGTGGAGCCCATGTATGACGCTTACGGCAAGCCGCTGGTGATGGGACATCCTGATTATCAGCACCCTGGTTACCCAATGGCACCTCAGTATTCTGGCATGCCCCAGCCATACCCCATGATGCAACCCAGGCCGTTCCCCCCGTACCCCATGGCAGACCCTGGCTACCCTCAGGGAGGTAAGAGGACAACCTGAAACACCTTTATGATCACTACTGAGTGATGTGATTTGTAGACTAATGCCATATCAGTGTCTGAAGAGTAAACACAATCCTGAAGCACATTTTTAGAAAAAGACAGATAATTGTATTCTATGTCACAGTTGAAGCTTTTACTGTTGTGTGTTGCAGCACCCCCTCCTTACTCCCCGCCACAGTACACTCCCCACCCCGGTCACTGATGGGATGAAAGCAAGTACTGTACATGGAGAGGAGACACAAACTAAGCACTGCGTCAAGAAGAGAAGGCGACCACAAGAAGGCAACCATGGCTCCGGCTCTCCTAGCGGTTGCCTCGTGCAAGATAACCAGAGGCACTTTATTGTCCTTTATTTTCTACGTCCTTTAAAGGAACAGGAGCATATGCTGAGTTGGGGGTTCTCCTGTCTGTCCTGGCACTGTACTTGATTCCTACTGACAGTCTAATGTGGAAAATGTCACACCATTCCAAAGTGAGGTTAACCCACCTGCATCCTTCATCCGTGCACTTACTCTGACATCTATCCCTCGCAATTAGCGTAACCCAAGGTGGCGTTTTTCAAGGTCACATGCTTTGTTTGACATGAATTCTCTGCTTAAGACATTTGACTTGAGGAATGGTGAACGCCTGTTTCTCACATGTTTGCTTGGCTTTAATCCGGTAGTGGACAGAGCGAGGGTCATACCTGCAGATAACAGGGTGTGCATGAGAGCTGGTTGACTCTTATCTGTTGTATTAATGTCAGAATGCTCAGAAGAGTTGACGGCTCCTCTCGCTCTGTCGGACCCCTTTTAGTCAGCTCTCTGTGGGGATTTCTTTGTTAACTCATGCTCAGCTTGTCTTCTGTAATAGATTAACATTTACTTTATGTATATTAGAACGTCAGTTAGACAGTACATGTTCTGCTACATACCAATTTGTCATGGTATTCAAGTTGTCAGAAATATGTTTATTTATTAGTGGAATCTGTGTGAATGTTAATTTTCAGTAATATATCCAGCCAATATTTAACTTAAATAACACATCTGAGCCCCGTGTCAATGTGAATTCAAGGAACTGTTTCAAGACATATTTTGTTGACAATATTTGAACATGTCTTATTATTGTTGTAACAGACACAACTTTTTTTTTAGAAATGTTTGACCATGAAATGCTTCGAGCATTTCCTCACACTGTCTTATTTTTGGCTATGATCTTTTTCTCATGAGCCATTGTTGTGCCCCTTGTAGGATGTTTGAACTGTACAGTAGAGCCTGACGTGTTGAGCATGTTGTACAGTTTACTATTAGTAACCACTGAAGGGCTCGTCCCAGGTCACATGTATCGGATCAGGTGACATTCTATTTTACCCACCCCGAGATTCTTCACAGATTTTTCTATGGAATCATTTTGAGAGTTTTAGCATATTTGTTCAGAGAGGAATGATGAAGCAATCGTGCAATAGATATACAGATTCTTCTTGGCCAGCCCGTGTTAAAACGTGTCAATGTAAAACAGTGACATACTCTTATTCATAAACCCTAATGATATTTTATTATTTGAATTGGATTACTGTAATATTTATTGTCAACATGTAAAGTGTACATGTTGTGGGTTGAGAACGTTTGAACTGTTTAGAGTTTCTGCATACATTTGACCTAGAATGTAATCAGGTCTTCACCTAAGTCTTACTAATAGATCAAGTTGACCCTGATTTTAAACAAATAACACAAAAACAATTGTACCCTTTAATTTCTTTATTGAGAAAATTGATCCAACATTACATTTCTTCGTTGGAAAAAGTATGTGAACCTCTTAGATTAATCATCTGAATGAAGTGTATTAAAGTAGTCAAAAGTGCAGTATTCGGTCCCATATTCCTAGCATGCAGTGACTACATCAAGTTTGTGACTTTATAAACTCCTGGGATGCATTTGCGGTTTGTTTTGAAAGTGTTTTGTTTTATGTTTTGCCCAACAGAGACGTGACAGCTTGTCTTTTTGGAGTCACTTTTATTTTAGGTAAGAATAGAGCATGTTTTTGAACGTTTCCACATTCATGTGGATGCTACCGCCATGATGGATAAGCATGAATAGATCATGAATGATGTTAAGTGAGGAGGTTACAAACGTCTTATCTACTCAATTAAAAATACAATTACTCCAGTCATCATTCCCCATTCGGTTACTATTGGGAAGAACATCATCCGAAACCTGACAAAAACAAACTGCAAATTGCATCCAGAGTTTTTGTAGAGTCACAAGCTTGATGTAGTCATTACATGCTAGGAATAGGGGGACCAAATACTATACTTTTGACTACTTTAATACACTTAATGCAGATGATTCATCTAGAGGTTCACGTACTTTTCCTAACAAAGAAATTGAATCAATTGTCTCAGTAAAGAAATGTAAAAGTACAATTGTTTTTGTATTATTTGATTAAACATGTTCACATCTATTATGACATTTTAGGTAAAGAATGTAAGCAGAAATACAAAAAATCACAAGTTCACAAGCACATAATTGAAAAAAACGTTCTAAATTTTGAATGCAATTATTTTTTGTTGTTGTACATTTTACCAGAGCGTAAATCACATCTGTTACTAGTAGAACAGTTCCCAGCTCTTACTTGTTGGTTGTCTGTTGTTTAATGGATGGTAAGACATTGTAATACAATAAGTGCTATGTTTTTTTTCTTTCGAATAACATAAATTATAACTTTGAAATGTAAAATCCAGCAGACTACTGTCGTGTATTGCATGGTGCGCTTTCAAATAGTTAACAAACAAACAACCGTTTTGATGTGTCGCCTTGACATCAATGATATCATTACTGTGAGTGTGTGGAACTTTAGTTTATTAGGAGAAGTTTGGGTGATGACGCCCTCTTAGAGGTGGATTCTGAATCTAGTTGGAAGGCAGAAAAGTAAGTATTGGCTTTCAAACCCAGTCAACTGAATGAATCAAATTGCGGAGGCTATGACAGTAATGCAATTTTACTACCGCATTTTGACCACTAGATGTCCTTAAAATTGATACTTTGCAGCCAAGTGAAAAATCTGTTTTACATAAAAAAAATATATTTGTGAACTATGTCCTAAGAACACGATGTTGCACTTTGTTGTAACAATTTTCTCACGTATTTTGTAGTCATTAGCTTGTTATTAGTTATTAGCTCATTCAACTATGTCATAAAACACCTCCATAGAATAGACACCTCTTCAAAGCCTACAAATTCAACTTTCATTGTTTAAAAAATATTTATAATTGTCTGTGTTCATTGAACACCAAACCCTCTTGGAACTAATGCTGTAATCATGAAAGAGGAAGTAGCACTGTGTTATACCATGCTTTGGCATTTCTCATAAACTCAGCCCTTCCCATTGCCTTTAAAGGACTATGTACCATGCACTAAATATGGACATGCAGTTTCAAAGGATTTCAAAGAATGTCCCAGCCTTTCAGACCAACTTTCATGATAGACTAACACACTCCATACTGGTACCCTGACTGCAAGCCCAGTCTCAAGTCCTCCCTCTTAGCACCAGGATTGAGGCCTCTGGTGGCTTCTCAGTGAGACGGACACCACCTTCAGCCCATGGGGAGATTCTGCAGGCTCCTACACTAGGAAAGCACACTTTTCTAAAGGAGACACCGTACAGCTTGTAGGCTACGAAGTCTTTTCATCTGTTCTGCTGTGAGGGTGTTTTCTTCTCCAGCCAGAGGCGACCATGTCCAGGAGGAAGGTGAGGGGACTGACACGGACAGGGCGGCAGGTGAGCGAGGACCCTGACCTGGATGTCCTTTTGTCCAACCTGTCCCCTGAGCAGATTGAGGAGCTGGAGAAGGAGGTATTGGTGGCCCCCAACCTGGATCCCAATGAGGAAAGAGCCATAGAGCAGCCTGCCACTAACACTGTCCGGGACCGGGATGCTAAGCTGGACAGCCGGGAGTGTCCAGGGAAGCTCAGCCAAAAGGAACAGTCTATTGAGGTATGATTACTAAACGTCGAGTCATACAGTGGAACTCCCCCACACTTCATGTTTATTATGTGTGAGACAGAGTTGGCCTGAAGTCCACCTTGTGAGATGTTTTACTGACAAAATCTGTCACCTTAATTGTTTATCCTATGTTTTTCTACCCGGTTGATCCCTTACCTGCCTCTTTTGCTAGGGTATGTTTAATCTCAGGGATACTGACAAAACTGATAGTGGTGGAAGTTAAATCACATCCTCTCAGACAGACATCCGCTCCACCCGTTTCACTTATTTACTCTTAACAAGCCTCATTCTGGTCAATAGGACTGGCTGTTGGAAACCAGATAAACATATTACAATTCAAAAATGTCTGAAAGATAGTTCATTTACGTTCCTGTTCCTTAAACGGGTATTTGAATGATACTTCTGAAATATTCCCCTGCCAACTGGATGTTCCAGCAGTTCATAAACGCTGCTCCGCTGCTGTTCGTTCCTATGGCAGGAAAGAAAACACTCATGTATACCTTTCACATTCTTCGCACAAGTCCCCTTTGGTAAACAGATAAAATGCTTAAAGATGCAGCCATCAAAGCAATCTTGTGCACAGTGTCGCCTGATTTTGCTGTCGCTTTGTAGTTTATAGGTCAACGATGAGTTTGAGTTTGTTTTTAGTGGACAGCTTTTTTGACGCAGGGCCCCGCCGGGTAGGGAAAAACAGAGCCAGGGGATAACTGTTGGACGTGTATAGAGAAGAGCACTTCAAATGATGGATCCGGGGCCCTGTGGAGCTCCTTAATCCCGGCATGATGGAATTCCTTGGTTGATTGCTCCTGTGCTGCTCAATGCCTTTTAAGGAAACATCTGCCAGGGCTGCAGCCTCAAGCAAACCAAACAGATGGAGCAAGGCTCACAACTCAAACACTCAGAGTAGCTGCTCCGCAAATGCATTTCTGCACTACTAACAGACTCCCCCCGTGCACACTGTAAACACACGGTGTCTAACGTCAAGTTTACATTACACGCTGTGGTCTTATGTCATGGCTTATGTCGTACTGTGCTCTCCATGCCAACAAGTTACGCGTAACACATAGACAAGTTGAGCACAAACAAAGACTCGTTTGAATACCTGATATTTCTCGAGAACATGAATGAACTAATGCATGTTTTTGTGTAAATCGTTAGAAACAGCAAAGGCAAGGTTAGGTCATCATGGACACAAACCGATTTGTAGCTGGTGGACAGGCGTATGATTAGTCATGTTGATAGGGCTGTTGGTGGTCATGCAGTGATGACCATAACAGGCAAGGCACATTACGACTGAGAACACATCACTCTAATTGGATTTGACAGTAGAAAACGATTAGAATCTTGTGTAGATTATTGAAAGTCATTTAAGTGTATGCTTTTCCGATTCACTTCATGTGGAAACGTCCCTATGTCATGTTTCTTCTCCTGCAGGGGGAACCCAAGAAGGAGAGCCGGAAACAAGAGTACCTGAGGAAGATGGGCCTGAGTCAGGAGGGGAAAGAAGGAAGGGGGATCAGAAGGCAACCAAGTATCACAACAGAACGAGTGAACAAGATGGAGGAGAGAAATGACAAAAGACCAGACCGCACTAAAGAGGACAGGGTCAGCCTGTCCAATAGATATAGGACAGAGGAGAGCAAAGACAAAGAAGTGAAAGAGACCTCTAGAGAAAGATTCAGGAGAGAAGAGAGGAAGGACGCTGAAGTGAACGACACAACTGGAGACAGATCCAGGAGAGAGGAAAGTAACGACAGCGATGTAAAGGATACAACTCGAGAAAAATACAGGAGAGGGGAGAAGAGGGACGGTTATGTTAAAGAAACGTCTAGAGACAGATTCGGGAGACAGGAGAGTCGAGACAGTTTAGAGAAAGGGGATGCCAAGGAAAGGGAGAGGAACGAGGACAACAAGCTTATGGAGAAAAGAGACAAGAGGTTGAGCACCAGTAATAAGACAAAGGAAATGATCTCCAAGTTACAAGAGAAGAAAGAAAACGAGGCGATCAAGGGGAAAGAGAGAAAAGAGGATATGAAAAAAAGAGATGAGAACAAGACAAGGGGACTTGTGTCAAAGTTTGTGGAGATTCAAAGTCGGGTTGAAGCGAGTCAAACAGACGATAAAACAAACAGAGTGGAAGAGAAGGACAAGCCAGGGAAGAACAAGTCTGACTCGAAACTTGAGAGACAACAGTCGCCAGCCGAGAAGGAGAGCGGAAGTGAGAAGCAAGAGGAGAAGGAAGATCCTAAGGAGAAAGCGAAAGAAGACGGTAAGGAGAATAAGAAAGATGTGGGGTTAAAGCGTACGGAAAGTATAAAAGAGAAAGACAGGAGGAGTATTAGAGACAGGGAAAGAGAAGAGAAAAGGGAAACCGAGGAGAAAAGGGGAAAAGATGCAAACGATGGACTAAAATCCAGCAAGGGTGAGGAACAGCGTGGGAACTGTGTGACGAACAAGAGCACACCGAGCAAGACCAAAGTAGAGGAGGAAGAAGATGAGGACTCCAGCATGTTCAGTGACCTCATAGAGCAAGTTTGCAGCAACGACCCCACCATGACAGAGCTCAACGTGAACAACTCGGAGGTCATCAAGGCTAAAACACTCATCCAGTTTGCAGAGGCCTTGAATAAAAACACCCACATTAAGACTTTTGCCCTGGCCAACTGCCGCGCTGATGACCACGTGGCCTACGCCATTGCGGGCACCTTACGCACCAATACGTCTATCACAAGCATCAACCTGGATTCCAACCTTCTCACCCCCAAGGGTATAATGGCCCTGATCCAGGCCTTGCAGAAAAACACTACACTCACCGAGCTGCGCTTCCACAACCAGAGACACATCTGCGGAGGCAAGACAGAGATGGAGATGACCAAGATACTGAAAGACAACACCACCCTCCTGAAGCTGGGCTACGGCTTTGAGCTGGCCGGCCCACGCATGACCATGACCAACATCCTGAGCCGCAACATGGACAAGCAGCGACAGCGGCGCCTACAGGAGCAGAAGCTGGCCCAGGCCAACGGTGAGAAGAAAGGGATGCTGGAGGTGCCCAAGACTGCTGGGGGATTCCTCAGGGTTTCCCCCAAGGCTTCCCCTAAACCCTCCCCACACCCCTCACCAATGCCCTCCCCAAAGTTGACTCAAAAAAGAGGACCAGGAGGGGGCCCTCCTCCACCCCCTCCTCCTGGGGGCCCACCCCCACCTCCACCCCCCATGCTGGACATAGACTCCCTGCGAAACTCCCTGACGCCCGCATCACAAAGGAAGATGGATGATAAGGCCAACAAAGCCGGTGGTACGAACTCTAGGGACCAACTCCTGGACTCCATTAGGAATACCAATATGAAGAAACTGAAGAAGGTAAGATGGGGCAAAGATCCATTGCTGATAGACATTGAAAGAGTTAGGGTTGGCAGGGATGCTCAGTCACAGATTGTAACACATTTATACGTAACTTCAGAAAGTAGTCACACAACCCTTGACTTTTTCCACATTTTGTTGTGTTACAGCCTGAATTTAAAATGGATTACATTTAGATTTTGTGTCACTGATCTACACACAATACCCCATAATGCCAAAGTGGAATTTTGTTTGTAGAATTTTTTTAGAAATGAATAAAAAATGTAAAGCTGAAATGTCTTGAGTCTATAAGTGTTCAACCCCTCTGTTATGGCATGCCTAAATACGTTTAGGAGTAAAGATGTGCTTAACAAATTGCATAATAAGTTGCATGGACTCATTCCGTGTTCAATAATAGTGTTTAACATGATTTTTGAATAACTACCCCATCTCTGTATCCCACATATACAATTATCTGTAAGATCCCTCAATCGAGTAGTGATGTTCAAGCACAGATTCAACCACAAAGACTAGGGAGTTTTGTTCAATGCCTCACAAACAAGGGCGCTGATTGGTAGATGTGTAAATAATTCTAAAGCAGATGCTGAATATCTCTTTGAGAAAAGTTATTAATTAGGATTTGGATGGTGCATCAATACATTCAGTCACTACAAATATACAGGCATCCTTCCTAACTCAGTTGCCGTTTAGGAAGATAACTGCTCAAGGATTTCACCATGAGGCCAATGGTGATTTTAAAACAGTTACAGAGTTGAATGGTTGTTTAATGAGAAAACTGAGGATGGATCAACAACAACGTAGTTACTCCACAATACTAACCTAAATGACAGAGTGAAAAGAAGGAAGCCTGTACAGGATAAAAATATTCCAAAACATGCATCCCGTTTGCAACAAAGCACTTAAGTAATTCTGCAAAAAATATGGCAAAGAAGTTAAATTTTTGTCCTGATTACAAAGTGTTATGTTTGGGGCGAATCCAACACAACACATCACTGAGTACGACTCTTAATATTGTCAAGCATGGTGGTGGCTGCATCATGTTATGGGTATGCTTGCCATTGGCAAGGACTTGGGAGTTGTGGGGGAAAAATAAACAGAATACAGTTATAAGCACATGCAACATCTTAGAGAAAATCCTGGTTCAGTCTGCTTTCCAACAGACACTGGGAGAATATTTCATACTTCAGCAGAACAATAACCTAAAACACAAGGCCAAAGCTACACTGGCGTTGCTTACCAAGACGACATTGAATGTTCTTGAGTGGTCTAGTTACAGTTTTGACTTAAATCTGCTTTGAAAATCTATGGTAAGACATGACAATGGCTGTCTATTAATGATCAACAATCAATTTGACAGAGCTTGAAGAATGTTTTAAATAATAAATGTCAAATATTGTACAATCCAGGTGTGCACAGCTCTTAGACTTACCGAAAAAAGACTCACTGGTGTAATCGTCGCCAAAGGTACAAACTATTGACTCAGGGGTGTAAATACTTATGTATATTAGTTCCATTTTCAATAAATTTGCTAAAATATCTGAAAACATGTTTTCCCTTTGTCAGTATGGGATATTGTGTGTAGATGGGTGAGAAATAAATCTGTTTAATCCATTTTGAATTCTGGCTGTAACACAACAAAATGTGGAATAAATCAAGGGGTACGAATACTTACTGAAGGCACTGTATGTGCATACAGTATCCATACACTCTCTCCTCTCTTCCTACAGGTTGCGGTACCAAAACTGTTGCAGTAATCCCCTGGAATGGAGAGTGAAAGCCAAGGAAGAGAAAGGACACAGATCTCACGGGGGATCGAAACTCCAACACATCCCACGCACAGACTGACACCCAGTCTTACCACTGTGCTGCGGGATGGTTAAGGCAGGCAAGCAGAGAGTGAAAATGGAGATTTCTATTGGATGTACAGCCTTCACTGTGCCACGAGTTCCTTCCTCAAACTTAACACTGGACCGCAGGGACCCGTGGAGGGAGAAGAGGGCAGAGTTTTGCAGCAGGACGTGCCCTGGGGTCCTAGTTGTCTGCCTTTGTCTGTGTTGATGCTTTGCCTGTCATTTTCACTAGATTATGAAGCAGTTCATACGGTGACATAAGCATGTGATATGTAAGATGTGGGGGCGTGTAAAATTCTATAAAAAATATATATATACAAAACTACTTTAACATTCATTGAAATATTGGATGGTAATTTGACATTTTATTTGTTTGTGGAGGGAATCACTTGGAATTTTGCCCAAACTGCTGATTCTCCATGGCATATTATCAGGGAATTCAAATGGGGTTCGATTTCAGCAATTCACAGGGGGAGAAAGGGTGGTTTGTAATGTGTATCATTGCCAAATCTCAAGACTGACATCTCAGGCAAAGTTTTACACATAAAAAGCAACCTAGAATCCCAGTCTTCTTAGAAAGACTCAGGAAGGAAGTACAGTTTTGGGGGGATTTAAGTATGGTCAACCTTTAAGTACTAACAAAGTTATACAACAACGTTTAGTAATAACAATGTTATTTATAAATATATTTTCATACATTTTGCTCAAAATAATGATTCTAACATAGAAAGAAATGAGAATGTCAAAAGCAAAGAAAACAATTCACAGAATACTATTTACAGCGACAACAATGCAAACATATTCCAGGCTAGATGTCTTACTACAAGTCAAGTCTTACGACTAAAGATTTTAAAACAGTTTATTTTATTACCATGGCAGAGCAAAATGAATGTCTCTTTCAGTGTGATGATATTTTACAGAGCGGTTTGCCACTCTAAAAGTGACTATTGACGATTGTATGCATAATGTGGTTTCTGTTTAATTTTGGAATTCATTAATATGTTCCAGAGCCTATAAAAAAATGTACTGGTATGTTTGCAATTAAAAGTGTAATATAATACACTTTATTATAATAACTACACAATCAAGTACATCTTCAAAAAAAATTAACATGAAGATACAGGATGGAGACACATCTGTCCATTATTTGATGGTAGTCTAATACAGTACAATAGGTAACTGATACATTTACTGTATTTTGTTTGAATGTTTAACCTGTACATACAATATTTTCCTTTCAGGTGGACATTTCCCTGGTTTTCAATGTAATATATCTTAATAATACAATTTATACTGCTTGAGAAATATTAAGTCGTCTATGTCAGTCTGTCTATTGATTGGTTGACGGAATCAGAAATGATTTCCAATATCTATATAAGATATGTTGTCTCAGTTGAGCCCTGTAACCTGCAAAGATATTGAAACTGATGTGAGAGGACATTTTGTGACCAAATGGATAATTCTGTGTGCCACGCCAAGTATAAGATGTCAAATAAATTATAATGAAAGGTTTCTGTGCACACACACAGAGCAATGAAGTGTACCTTAGCAAAGCTAACGATCTAATGCACTGTTGTGTGTGTGTGTGTATTTCAATCTGATTTCCATTTCTGCACACGTCTGGCTGACAACACTAAATGGAATGTGACCTTTAGTGAGAGAGAGTATACACTGTTTCCAACAGATTCACACCTACAAGATCATGTCCTTCACACAACTGACAAAAGAGAGGGAACTTAACTGTCTACTTCTAGTAGTGAATATCTGTTATCATGTTTTGACATCTGACACTGGGGGTTGAGAGGGATAGCGACAGGCCAGTTTACGTCTTGACTGCCTCGGCATCCACAAAATGCCTATATTTGGTCATATCTCAATGAAGACTTGCACAGTGATTCATTCCTTTCTTGTTCTTAATAATGGGAGGTGGGCCAGCGGTCTGTCTGGCTCTCCCCATGAACACTAGTCTGATGGGGAGAGGGAATGGAGGAGAGGGGAGGGGGGTAAATGCAAACAGTGGGCTATTCCTGAATCTCCTAAGAAATTATTGCCTTTTGTAATTACACTTCATAAGAGCTTTTCCGAACCATATGACCAGAGAGGTGGAAAATCAGACCTGTAGTCTGATAATTGTTTCTGGTAAGATCACGTGGTCAGGAAAAGCTCTGGCCTGAATCATTTAAATGAGAGAATAAAGAAAGAGTTTGGTTTTTGGAGAGCATTTAACCAAAAAGTACTTGGAGAACTAGCTGGAAAACTAGAATATCAATTCAAATCTAAAAGGGACACAAGTTGTTTTCTGGCCATAGGGCCCTGAGTTTTTTCTTGGCTTATTTCTATTTTAGTGACAAGTTATCCGTGAAGAAAACAATATAAATAAAAAATATAGCTATGAGCAGCAATGAATGGGGTTCACAGGATGACAGAAAGGACACAAGATCAACTGAATAACAAAGCAAGCACTCTATAATGTAAGAAATATCTTCCTTTATGTGCAATCCAGTATAAATACAAAATCTGGAGTGAAGCTGACGTATGGTTCATGAGGAGAAGAGGAAAAGAGAAGGAATGCAAAAAAAGGGGAAAAAAAGGAGAAGAGGAATGCAGATGATTTTGTGCATTATCGTCATATATGCAAAGAATTAGTTAATAGTTCCTTTTATATATATATATATGGCGTGATCCTGGACAACACCCTGTCGTTCTCAACTAACATCAAGGCGGTGGCCCGTTCCTGTAGGTTCATGCTCTACAACATCCGCAGAGTACGACCCTGCCTCACACAGGAAGCGGCGCAGGTCCTAATCCAGGCACTTGTCATCTCCCGTCTGGATTACTGCAACTCGCTGTTGGCTGGGCTCCCTGCCTGTGCCATTAAACCCCTACAACTCATCCAGAACGCCGCAGCCCGTCTGGTGTTCAACCTTCCCAAGTTCTCTCACGTCACCCCGCTCCTCCGCTCTCTCCACTGGCTTCCAGTTGAAGCTCGCATCCGCTACAAGACCATGGTGCTTGCCTACGGAGCTGTGAGGGGAACGGCACCTCAGTACCTCCAGGCTCTGATCAGGCCCTACACCCAAACAAGGGCACTGCGTTCATCCACCTCTGGCATGCTCGCCTCCCTACCACTGAGGAAGTACAGTTCCCGCTCAGCCCAGTCAAAACTGTTCGCTGCTCTGGCTCCCCAATGGTGGAACACACTCCCTCACGACGCCAGGACAGCGGAGTCAATCACCACCTTCCGGAGACACCTGAAACCCCACCTCTTTAAGGAATACCTAGGATAGGATAAAGTAATCCTTCTCACCCCCCCGCCCTTAAAAGATTTAGATGCACTATTGTAAAGTGGCTGTTCCACTGGATGTCATAAGGTGAATGCACCAATTTGTAAGTCGCTCTGGATAAGAGCGTCTGCTAAATGACTTAAATGTAAATGTAATATACCAAATTCAGTGTGGTTTGCCTTAGGGACGTCCATGATAGCGATGACAAGTTTCAAGTGGAGTGGATTTACAGTGGTTTAAATGGACATTTGTAAATAACTCAGCCATCTTTTGACCAATCCCTTAGCTTTTCTCAAACAAAGTTTAGTGTAATTTGATCCTATAGTTTATGAGAATATATATATATATATTTAGCATATTAGTATATGTGCTAATATGCATCTACTGGTGTAGTGTGGCCATCTTTGAATCCGAAAGGCCAAATTTGGACTTTTAGTCCATGAGAAGATTTTTTATGGTTATTTTAAGCATTAGCATTACATAGTCAAAAAAGTGAATTGTTAATAGTTTCCTTATTCTTTCCAACAAAATATGGTTCATGGTAATGTCTTTGATTACCTGAAAAAGTTCCAAGTTGATAAGCCATTGTGAAGTGGAATTACAAAGGATTCAACTAACCAAGTATTTTCTGTAAAGCCCCAATAAAGATAAAATAATGCACAAAGAAAATACGTTTTTATTTATTTTGTGATGTTTGGGTGGCAGGTAGCCAAGTGGTTAGAGTGTTGGGCCAGCAACCGAAAAGTTGCTAGATCAAATCCCCAAGCTGACAAGGTAAAACTGTGTCATTCTGCCTCTGAACAAGGCAGTTAACCCACTTGCCTAGTTAAATAAAGGTTCACTTTAAACATTAAAAAAAATAAAACATGTAATCTTCCTTCGGTTGTTTAGTGCTTTCAAGATAACTGGGAACTCTCTAAAAAAACGAGGTCAAATAATGACGTCAGTGATCTCAGGTTGGAAAGTCAGAGCTCGAGAAAGAGGCCCGAGCTTTTGACTTGAAATTCCCAGTCCTGAACGCACTGAAGTCGGAGATTCCCCAATTCCAAGTTGTTTTGAATGCACTGAAGTCAGACATTATCGAGTTCCCAGTTGTTTTGAACGCGGCAATTACGTCAGAAGGGAACAGTGAAAGAACAAAATGGAGGAATACGCACGGGAGCCATGGTGAGTGAAAGCATCTTGTGAACTAAATTGCAACACAGTGTTGCTGGTGTCGTAACAGCACAGCCATATAATCTGTTAAAATATACATGAAATATATATTTAATCCAAACGAATATTTTAAACCCCTAAACCGTCCGACTCCGAAGATGCTAGCCAGCTGAGTTGCTAGCCCACTTTAGTGACCTTGCTGATCGTTCAGACGCTGCAGTTTGATATGTCAAACGTTTAGCTGTAATTTCACGTGTACATTGTGTGATACACATCATTCACCACATTAATATGAATAATTCCCACATTTGCTTAATAACTAGCTAATGCCCATGTAGTTAGTCCTGTTGCTAGCTCAATCAATTTACAATGTATGATGTAACGACACCACTGCATGCTCCCTCATACGAAAGCATACATATGAAGTAATTATCAGACACCGATAGTAAGTTAATGATAACCGTTAGTCCACTCGCTAATGTGATATGCTAGCAATTTCAAGGGCTAAAGTTGCTCAGATAATGTGCTGTGTTACTAGCTACCTTTCAAGATTCTACAGTAGCAAGTTAGCTAGGTGACTAACCTACTAGCACTAGTGTTGTCACGGTACCATGCCAAGTATCGCGATACAATTGGGAAGGGGGCATATTTCAGACATGGAACGCAACGCAATGTGCTTTACAGGAAGCAAAAAAACAAGTAAAATAAAAGCAGAAATATTTACTACAAGAAATAACTAAAAGCACCCTAAGGAAAAGCAAAGCTAAAAATATGTTTTAAGATATCGTTTAAATATGTCCACAGTTTTAGCCCCCCTCAGGTTCTGCGGCAGGCTATTCCAGAGGCTGGGGACATAATAACTAAAGGCTGCCTCCATGCCTCTTGGGCATTGGGATAGTTAAAACGCCAGTGCCAGAGGAACTGAGGGACCTACTGGGTACATAACTTAAAAGCATGTCTGACATGTACTGGGGAAGGAATATACATACAATGAATTATGCATGTCCTTGTGGCAGTAAGAGGAAAACACAGTATGAAACCTTTACTCTTCAGTTAACACACACACACACACACACACACTTTCCCTCACACACTTGGTGGTACCACCGCCTTCGCCCTACCAACACGGTCGGAGGTCACGTGTTGCTGACGAAATCGTGGGGGACTTCCAGAGAGTGGTGAGGAGATCAATAAACCGATCAACTTCGGAACACACTCGGGACTTGAGTGATGCAATTCATATTCTCCATTTCAGTAATAAAAAGAGCAAGAAATTCAAATGAACGTCGTTTTACGAAATATAAACCTCAGTAACCGTTAAACATTTCATTTGTTAAACGTGTCAAGTCTCGACATCATACATAAACAAATACACGTGTCGTATAAATAGGCACGCCACTCCATTATTTTGTGTGAAATTGTGCAAACCAAAAAATGACGCCGTGTCTTATGGGATTCCACTTCGCTATGAAGCCGGCAGCGTTGCAGGCTCAGTCAAAGTGCCTACCGGAGGGGCTAATTAGCCACTACACCCTCGATAATTTTAATTCCCTCTGCTTTGGGACACTTCTGCAAATGGAAGAGGCGAGGGCAGAGGGCAGAGGGGGATTTGGGATTTAGCCACTCTGTCTCCCTCTCTCAAGCACACACACCACTCTCTCACCCACAAACATACACACACTACTCCCAACTTAAAAATCAATCAACAAACGATACCCCATAATGATAAAGCAAGAACATGTTTTTAGAAATGTTTGCAAAAAATCCCCCGGAAATACCTTTACATAAGTACTCTTTGCTATGAGACTTGGAATTGAGCTCAGGTGCATCCTTTTTCCATTGTTCATCCTTCAGATGTTTCTACAACTTGATTGGAGTCCACATGTGGTAAATTCAATTGATTGGACATGACACCAGTCTGTATTAGAGGTTGTGACCGATTATGATTTTTCAACACCGATACCGATTATTGGAGGCCCAAAAAAGCCGATGCTGATTAATCGGCCGATTTTTAAAAATAAATAAATAATTATTATTTGTAATAATGACAATTACAACTATACTGAATGAACACTTATTTGAACTTAATATAATACAAAATCAATTTAGCCTCAAATAAATAATGAAACATGTTCAATTTGTAACGCCGTTCTTCGTTTGTCGAAAGAGAGTCGGACCGAAATGCAGCGTGGTTGTTACTCATGATCTTTAATGAAGGAAAACGGAACGATACATGAAATAACTCAATACAAAAACAACAAACGGAACGTGAAACCTATAACAGCCTATCTGGTGAAACTACACAGAGACAGGAACAATCACCCACGAAATACAAAGCGAAACCAGGCTACCTAAATACGGTTCCCAATCAGAGACAACGAGAATCACCTGACTCTGATTGAGAACCGCCTCAGGCAGCCAAGCCTATACAACACCCCTAATCAGCCGCGATCCCAAATACTACAAACCCCAATACGAAAATACAATACCATGTCACACCCTGGCCTGACCAAATATATAACGAAAACACAAAATACAATGACCAAGGTGCATCCATAAGTCTAAATATTCCTGTTACATTGCACAACCTTCAATGTTATGTCATAATTATGTAAAATTCTGGCAAATTAGGCAGCCCAAACTATTGCATATATCCTGACTCTGTGTGCAATGAACGCAAGAGAAGTGACACAATTTCACCTGGTTAATATTGCCTGCTAACCTGGATTTCTTTTAGCTAAATTTGCAGGTTTAAAAATATATACTTCTGTGTATTGATTTTAAGAAAGGCATTGATGTTTATGGTTAGGTACACATTGGAGCAAGGACAATACGCACCGCATCGATTATATGCAACGCAGGACACGCTAGATAAACTAGTAAAATCATCAACCATGTGTAGTTAACTAGTGATTATGATTGATTGTTTTTTATAAGATAAGTTTAATGCTAGCTAGCAACTTACCTTGGCTTACTGCATTCACGTAACAGGCATGCTCCTCGTGGGGTGCAATGAGAGGCAGGTGGGTAGAGTGTTGGACTAGTTAACTGTAAGGTTGCAAGATTGAATCCTCAAGCTGACAAGGTAAAACTCTGTCGTTCTGCCCCTGAACAAGGCAGTTAACCCACCATTCGTTGGCCGTCATTGAAAATAAGAATGTGTTCTTAAATACCGATTTCCATTTGTTATGAAAACTTGAAATCTGCCCTAATTAATCAGCCATTCCGATTAATAGGTCGACCTCTAGTCTGTTTAAGGTCCCACAGTTGACAGTGCATGCCAGAGCAAAAACCAAACCATGGGGTCGAAGGAATTGTCCGTAGAGCTCCGAGAAGATTGTGTCGAGGTACAGATCTGGGGTACCAAAACATTTCTGCAGCACTGAAGGTCCCCAAGAACACTGTGGCCTCCATCATTCTTAAATGGAAGAAGTTTTGAACCACCAACACTCTTCCTAGAGCTGTCCGCCCAGCCAAACTGAGCTATCGGGGGAGAATGGCATTGGTCAGGGAGGTGACCAAGAACCTGATGGTCTCTCTGACAGAGCTCTAGAGTTCTTCTGAGGAGATGGGATAACCTTCCAGAAGGAGAACCATCTCTGCAGCACTCCATCAATCAGGCCTTTGTGTTAGTGGCCAGATGGAAGCCACTCCTCAGTAAAATGCACATGACAGCCCGCTTTGAGTTTGCCAAAAGGCACCTAAAGGACTCTGACCATGAGAAACAAGATTCTCTGGTCTGATGAAACCAAGATCGAACTCTTTGGCCTGAATGCCAATCGTCACGTCTGGAGGAAACCTGGCGCCAAACCTTCAGCTTCAGGGACTGGGAGACTAGTCAGGATCGAGGGAAAGATGAACTGAGCAAAGTACAGGGAGATCCTTGATGGAAATCTGCTCCAGGGTGCTCAGGACCTCAGATTGTGGTGAAGGTTCACCTTCCAACAGGACAACGACCCTACGCACACAGCCAAGACAACTGAGGAGTGGCTTCGGGACAAGTCTCTGAATGTCCTTGAGTGGCCCAGCCAGAGCCTGGACTTGAACCCGATCTAACATCTCTGGAGAGACCTGAAAATAGCAGTGCAATGATGCCGGCCGCGACCGGAAGTCCCATGGGGCGGAGCACAATTGTCCCCGCGTTGTTCGGGTTAGGGGAGGGTTTGGCTGGCAGGGACGTTCTTGTCGCGCTCTAGCAACAACTGTGGCGAGCTGGGCGCAATGCACACTGACACGGTCGCCAGGTGTACAGTGTTTCCTCTGACACATTGGTGTGGCTGGCTTCCGGATTAAGTGCGCATTGTGTGAAGAAGCAGTGCGGCTTGGCTGGGCTGTGTTTCAGAGGTTGCATGGCTCTCGACCTTCGCCTCTCCCGAGTCCGTACGGGAGTTGCAGCGATGAGACAAGACTGTAATTACCAACTGGATACCACGAAATTGGGGGGGGGGAGTGGTACTATTTAAAAAAAAAAAAAGATTAACAAAGTTCTGAATTAAAGGGTTGGAATTCTTATGTAAATATGATATTACAGTTTGCTAAAATAAAAAAACATTTTTTTGCTGTCATTATGGGGTATTGTGTGTAGATTGATGAGGATCAGAGACAATTTTATCAATTTTCGAATAACAATAATAATGTGTAAAAAGTCAAGGGGTCTGAATAATTTCCGAATGCACTGTAGATGCGCAGGAAGAATGGACAGAGATAACCTTTGAGTAAAGACTGGTAGGGGATGAGTCTGGCTGATCACAGCTGCCACACGTGAGCTGCGCCTGAAAGTAATGTGGGCATTTTTGGACTGATGCATACAAGAGACTAGTTGCTTAACACATTTTTATCACAGGTGACAGCTGGATCTTTGGATCGGTAGAGCCTAAAAGTGTGGTAGTGTCATATAAAACGGTACTATGGAATTCTAAAATGTTGTTATATGTATCATGACGTTTTGGTACCGTGATATTACCGTGGTACCGGTGTACATTGCAACACTAGCCTACCGTTATCTAACATTACTAGGTGGCAATCACACACTTTTAATAGCCAGTTGACACAAGCCTTCAGGCTACTTTACACTAGCTAGCTATGTATCATGCATTTAAATGCACCTATGACCCTGAAGCAAACTGGTAAAGACCTGTGTGTTTATCTGCCTGTGTGTGTTCATTGACCATACTGTGTTTTTTCAGTCCGTGGAGAATCGTGGACGACTGTGGGGGTGCTTTCACCATGGGGGCCATTGGAGGAGGGATCTTCCAGGCTGTCAAGGGCTTTAGAAATTCACCTGCAGTAAGTTCAGCCATGCCAATAAATTCCCCCATGTGCAAAATGACACTGAACAAAAGTATAAACGCAATATAAAGTGTTGGTCCCATGTTTCGTGAGCTGAAACAAAAGTCCCCAGAAATGTTCCGTATACACAAAAAGCTTTACTCTCGAATTTTGTGCACAAATTTGTTAACATCCTTGTTAGTGAGCATTTCCCAAGATAATCTATTCTCCTGACAGGTGTGGCATTTCAACAAACTGATTAAACAGCATGATCATTACACATGTGCACCTTGTGCTGGGGACAATGAAAGGCCACTCTAAAAGGTGCAGCTTTGTCACACAACACAATGCCACAGATGTCTCAAGTTTTAAAGGAGCGTGCAATTGGCATGTTGACTGCAGGAATGTCCACCAGAGCTGTTGCCAGATAATTGAATGTTCATTTCTCCACTACAAGCTGCCTCCCAACTTCGTTTTGGAGAATTTGGCAGTACGTACAACTGGCCTCACAACCGCGTGTAACCATGACAGCCCAGGACCTCTACATCCGGCTTCTTCACCTTGTTGTCGTCCCAGCCACCCGGACGGCTGATGAAACTGCTGTGGGTTTGCACAATCAAAGTTTCTGACAGTTGGTTCAAGAATTCTATCTCGGGGAAGCTCATCTGTGTGCTCGTCATCCACACTAGTATCTTGACCTGATTGCAGTTCAGTGTCGTAACCGACTTCAGTGGGTAAATGCTCACCTTCGGTGTCCACTGGGACGCTGTAGAAGTGTGCTCTTAACAGATGAATCCCGGGTTTCAACTGTACCGGACAGGTGGCAGACAGCTTGGATGGCGTTTTGTGGGCAAGCGGTTTGCTGATGTCAACGTTGGGAATAGAGTGCCCCATGGTGGGGTTATGGGTTGGGCAGGCATAAGCTACGGACATCGAACACAATTGCTTTTTATCGTTGGCAATTTGAATGCACAGAGATACCGTGATGAGATCCCGAGGCCAGTTGTCGTGCCACTCATCCGCCACCACCCCCCCCCATGTCACAAGGATCTGTACATAATTCCTGGAAGCTGAAAATGTCCCAGTTATTCCGTGGCCTGTGTCATGTAAAAATCTAGATGGCGTGAAAATGTTTCCAGTCAATAATTGAATGCGTCTGTGTGGATTACTGAGCTTGTGGAGCTGTTTCTCTCACACCCCCGCACCCTGGATTTGGCTAGGTAACAAGCATAATTAGCTGGTTGGCTTGTTCTTAGAGGTGTGCAGTCTTAACTTGTTTGCATAGCTGGCTAACTAAGAAATGTATGCACTGTCAATCGAAAACGTGCAATGGCAAAAAACGTGCAATGGCAAAAAATCTCCTCACATAACCCTCAGCACTTTGACATGCGATTCTGTGTATTTACATGCTGACCTCACACCTCAACAAGCTTGTGATTGGTCAAAGTCAATACTCCTGGCATCCATTGATTGGCAGATGTGGGCACGCGGATTTGCTTCACACACAAGATTTTCGCATTTGAGGGAGGGTGTGAGAGAAACATCTGCATGTGCTCAGCCATCCACATAAAGCGATCTTTTTCATACTGGGAGAAATTTCATAGCATGCCGTCACAATCAGAACGGTTGGAAACTAATTCACGCTAGGAAGATGTTTACATGACAGCATATATACTCACCAGAAATGTCACAAATTGAGCATGTTTGAACATGAACATGCTCTGGATCGACGTGTACGACAGTGTGTTCCAGTTCCTGCCAATATCCAACAACATCGCACAGCCATTGAAGCGGAGTGGGACAACATTCTACAGGCCTATGCGAAGGAGATGTCGCCCATGCATGAGGCAAATGGTGGTCACACCAGATACTGACTAGTTTTCTGACCCACGCCCCTACCTTTTTTAAGATATCTGTGACCAACAGATGCATATCTGTATTCCCAGTCATGTGAACTCCATATATTAGGGCCTAATGAATGTATTTAAATTGACTGATTTCCTTATATGAACTGTAACTCTGTATAATAAAAAAATGAACATTTTGCATGTTGTGTTTTATATTTAGCTAGCCTATGGGATATGAAGGAACAGTTAAGTCAATTAGAGAACTGTTTGACTGAATGTTGTACTGTGCTGAATGGGTTGGGCATAGTGAGGTGTGAAGAATGAGGAGTTTTGATGCCATCTTCTTTTTGTTCTCAGGGGATGAGCCACAGATTGAAAGGTAGCATGACAGCCATCAAGACCAGAGCCCCACAGTTGGGGGGTAAGTACACGTCAAGTTCAAGCTTATTTGGCTCTTTTGTTCTCAGACTGCAAGTCATTGTTCCTTGCTCTGTCTGAAACCACGTGAATTATGTTGTGTTGTATTGTAGGTAGCTTTGCAGTATGGGGAGGCCTCTTCTCCATGATTGACTGTGGGTTGGTAAAGGTACGGGGGAAAGAGGACCCCTGGAACTCAATCACAAGCGGGGCCATGACTGGAGCCATCCTTGCAGCAAGAAGTGAGTGATAGTTTAATAATTCACATTTTAAGACAGGCATTGCTGTGAAGAAGGGGCCCTCGCGCTGTTTTTCTTTCACACTTTCACACACATACTCATGCATACAAAATTGCCCTTATACAGCTATCTTACAATAACTTTTACACAAAGTTCACCATTGGTTCCTTGTTGAACACACTTAATGTATTTCCGCATGCTTAACATACAACATGGGCTTGTAAATTCAGGGCATTCACGTAGACCCAGTGTTTGTTCAATGTAAATGTAGTTTTTTTTGTTGATTTACTGTAAAGACTAATTGCTAGTCTATGTTGTACTGATTCCTTTATTGTTTGTCCTCAGATGGACCAGTGGCCATGGTAGGCTCTGCTGCAATGGGAGGTATACTACTGGCATTGATAGAGGGAGCTGGAATCCTGCTCACTAGATTTGCTTCGTCACAGTTCCCAACTGGTCAGTGTGCCTCTCTGAGGAATGCTGTCTTATTCTGTAGTTGATTTACAGGGCTACAATGAAGGGTTATAGGGAGTGCAAATGTTTTATTTAATTTATTGAACCTTTTATTTAACCAGGTAAAACCCATTTGAGGTTAAAAACCTCTTTTGCGAGGACGGCCTGGCAAGAAAGCAAAACTGGGAAATAGCAGCGTGTCCATAAAACATTACAGAATACAGAGTATACACAAAACACAAAGTGTCACAAGTTAAAGATACAATTGAAGATTAGAAACAACTGCAGTTATCACAAACGGTGTTGTCGATCAGAGTCTTAAAAACAGGCAAGGACACTAACTCCCCTTACTTTACAACCTTCTGAAGCATGTTCCAGGATGACAGGGCATTATGGGAAAAAGATGGTCCCATCTCAGTTCTAGCCTTAGGAACATACAAGGACAGTGGCAACTGTGAACGAAGACTATATTGAGTGACTGATCTGGTCAGTAAGGAACAGAGATACAACGGGAGTTGTCCCATCAATGCTTTGTTGACAAAAGTGTAGGAGTGCTTTAGCCTCCTGGTGGAGAGAGAGGTTCATTGCACCATAGCATACAAATCACAGTGATGGGTAAGTGAACTTGCATTTGTAATATATCTTAAAGCACCATGATTAACTGTGTCCAGAGTTTTAAGGTACTTGCTGAGGCCTTCATATAGACAATATCACCATAATCCAGCACTGATTAAAAAAATAAAAAGTGCTTTGAACAAGTTATTTTCTGACTTACATTGAAAAGCAAGATTTGTTCATGAAATAGAAACTAATTTTCAACTTCAGTTTCGTAGTCAAGTTATCAATGTGCTGTTTAAAATTCAACTTTTCATCTAACCACATCCCAAGATACTTATAGGAGGAAAACCTATCAATTTGCTGGCCTGTTATAGTTCGAATTTGCAAGTGAGTCCTTCTGTTTCCTTTAAGGAAAGAGAAAACCATCAACTTTGTTTTCCTTTCATTGAGCAAAAGTTTCAATTGGAAAAGCTGCCTTTGAAACTCAGATTTCATACCCTCCTGAGCTACACACTGTGTTCTGTCAGAAAGGTAGTTTTGGAACCAATCCAATGCATCAACACTTAAACCAACCTTTTTTAGTCTTCAACAGCTGGGCATGGCAACAGTGTCGAAGGCCTTCGATAAGTTAATAAAAAGTGATGTCCTGAGCATCTAGAATATCACCTACAACCTTACAGCAGTAATTGTACTGTGCTTGGCTCTCAAAATTCAAAAGGCACTCGCATATCTGAGCAAACCGTTTGCAGGTGCATGGCAACAGTTGAACAAGATGAATGAAAAAGGAAACCGCACACTGCTCTTGATAGTATCACTGATCTTTAATAAGCTTACGTATCGGCCTCACGGCCTTTGTCAGAGCTTTTGTGATTTAAAAAAAATTAGCACCCTTATGTAGACCTAGCCCCACCCACATCCGTTCCACACATGGAAACGGGTTGGAGGCGAAGGAAATTGAGATAAAACTGAGTAATTATGAAGAAAGTCTTTCAACTGTGAGTTCACAAGGTTTTCTAAAACTTTTGCCAAAGCAGACAGTTTAGATATGGAACGATAGTTATCCAACTGGATCTCCAACTTTATGTAAAGGCGTGACGTGACAGGCTGCTTTCCAGACTTTTGGAATGGTGTTACTCGCCAATAAAATATTTAAAATATGAGTGAGAGGGGCAGCATTGATCTCTGCACCAATTTTGACAAAATACGGGTTTAATTCACACGGGCCAGCTGCTTTCTTAATATTAATAGATTTGAGTTCCTTTACAACTTCTGAAAGCTCAGTCTCAGTAAAATGAAATAGATTAACCATAGGCCGACATGTGGCTGTTTCATTCACCGCCTCATTTGAGATGTTAGGAAGGATTTCATTATCAAATAAATGCCCAGCTTTAGCATAATGCTCATTAAACATGTCAAGTTTATTCTTCTCAGTCACATCCAATGAATTTGAGGTCAATTTCAGCGCAAGACCAGAGGAGTTTGTGTTAGCATTCATGGATTTAATGGTTTTCCATAATTTCGTTGGATTATTGAGGTTTACCTTGGTAGATTCGTAGTAGAAGCTAGATTTGTAATTCCGTATTAGCACGGTGCACTTATTTCTCAGTGCCCTGAATAACTGCCATTCAGTCTGGGAATTACCCTTTCTGGCTTTGGCCCATGGTGTATTTTGTTTTTTGGATCAAATCATATAATTAACCTGTAAACAAGATTGTCTCTACCTCTTACCTGGTACTTTTTGAGAGGGGTGTGTTTATAGAATGAGAATAGGAGAATACCTCTTCGATATCTGGAATAAGTGCAATCCTATCCCAGTTGCATGCATAAAGTTCATGCAGGAAAGCCTGCTCACCGAACTGCCTAAAATTTCATTTGACTATGAACCGAGAGGGCACGTCCAGAGTAATGATGCTAGACTGGCGGGCAGGTGTGGGCAGCGATCGGTTGAAGAGCATGCATTAAGTTTTACTTGCATTTAAGAGCAGTTGGAGGCCACAGAAGGAGAGTTGTATGGCATTGAAGCTCTTCTGGAGGTTTGTTAACACAGTGTCCAAAGAGGGGCCAGAGGTTTACAGAATGGTGTCATCTGTGTAGAGGTGGATCAGAGAATCACCAGCAGCAAGAGCGACATCATTGATGTATACAGAGAAAAGAGTCAGCCTGAGAATTGAACCCTATGGCGCCCTCATAGAGACTGCCAGAGGTCCGGACAACAGGCCTGACGATTTGACACACTGAACTCTATCAGAGAAGTAGTTGGTGAACCAGGCGAAGCAGTCATTTGAGAAACCAAGACTGTTGAGAGTTTGCCGATAAGAATGAGGTGATTAACAGTCGAAAGCCTTGGCCAGGTCGATGAATACGGCTGCACCGTATTGTCTTTTATCGATGGCGGTTATGATCTCGTTTAGGACCTTGAGCGTGCAATCCAATCTACAGTCGTCTGATACAGCAATGTTTTTAGCCAGACCAAACCCTGTAGATGAGAGTTTTTTGAGCATGTCACACTAAGAGTCAAATGGTAACACAATGTGATCCCTCTGAAAGACTACAGCTGCTATACCATCAGTTAAAGTAGGGTGTAGCGGTATCTCTGGGTTAGGGAGATTGGTTTTTGATCATTTAGACTTTGCAATGAGCCATAACCCATGTAAAGCAGCAATTAAAACCATTTGTACAAAAGTACACCTTTTTTTTTACCACTGAATCCAACAATTCACAAAAACATAAATAAATATATTTTGAGTCAATCTTTTGAAACCTTAAATTCCCTAAAAATGTTAAGCTGTTTTCTACAGGTCTAGTAGAGTTAGAAAGCAAGTCTGTGCCCGAGCGTTCTTGCCTTTTGAAACGGTCAGCGCGTTCAACAGCCGCTGCAGGAATGTACTGACATGTATTTCGCCCAATGTGTGGGTCTGGTCAATGCACCCAGTCGCCTTGCAGTAGGCTACAGCACAGTGAGGCAGAGCGGGCACAGTGGCTAGTCCACCCAGCAGGGGTATCCTGGGCTAGGAAGCCCAGCGCATTTAGACGTTATGTCACAGTGCAGATACCGACCTCCAGTTTCCACCGCACAGCAAGGCAGGAGTGGAGTCAGAAGATTCCGGTAGAATGGCGAAACACAGATTTAAAAAATAAAATAAAATAAAAAAAACTGACCATCGAAGAGCATCCAAGTGTCTGGACCGTCAGTCACAGCACAGATGTATCCTCTCTCGACTTTCAGGAAGGGCACCACACCTGCTTGATCTCCTGTAGAAACCAGCAGATGTCAATTTAACGCTTTGATCCTGTAGGATTTTAGATTTTGTCTGTTTAATGACAAGTCTCGCAGCCTATAACAGTTTTGCTAAGTAATAAAAACTTGTAACACTTGAAAGAAACAGTGTGACACAACACTTCCAGCAAAACTGCCCTGACGCCATCTGGAATTGGATAGTGTTATTTATATTGAACATGGACGAATGACTGCTTACTGCCAAGGCGTTTTATTAATTAATGTATTATCTCTGATGTCATCTCTCAACTCTTCCCTTTCTATAGGTCCCCAGTTTGCTGAGGAGCCAGCCCCCATGCCTGCCCCCTCCTATGGAGGAGACTACAGACAGTACCAGTGAGAGGTTCCTCTCACCCTCTAGGCCTTTTTAAAGTTACAATTAGGAAATTGAGGAAATTTTTACGCAATTACAATTCCACCTAACATTATGGACTGGGTCAGAGAACTGAAGGGCAAATTCACACTTTTTTTCCAGAGCCGATGTACAGATTTGCCTTTTACCATCCTCAGCTTTGTCAGTTGTGTTTAGTTCACCCTAAATCGGTTAAAATATCTGAACGAGGGAAAAGCTTGTGGGTTTGTGCAATCATACATGCATGTATACCCTGCAAGTGTGACAGATAAACTAGAGCTGGTGTTGAGTCAAGCTCAGTGCCATGGCTGTCAATGTCCAGTCAAAGATTGATTCTATCAAACTTGTATCATGGCTTTCGTGTGTATATAAAGGCTTTCCTGCATGTATTTGGCATGTATTGCTTATTTGCCTTATTGTTCATCGTATCCTGTGCTTGTGCGTGCCGTTTTGTAAATTAAATAACTAGGCTGGTATTTCATTGAACGCTATTAAAAGGCAAATATTTATTATGCTGTCCCTGAAATCTTAGGTTTTATAATGACGTATTTTTTTTTTTGGTAGTTGATAATTAAATGCTTTATAGTTTAACACCAAGTGAGAAGCAAATTACTGCTGGCAAAGGATGACCTCAAACCTCACCAATTGCTCAGTGGTCCTCATGAAAGGGGTTGATACAACTTGTCTGAATGACAGAAGAATAAAAGTTGTCAAATAAAATGTCATTTTGTAGCTTTTGTTTAACTTTCAAATTATCACAAAGTGCTACTTTATTTCCCCTTAAACGTTTTTCACACTGAAAATATTTGAAATGGTCTTTGTTGGTGTATTGACTGTAAGTCGCTTTGGATAAAAGCGTCTGCTAAATGGCATATATTATTATTATATATTATTATTGAGTGTGCTCTTAAACATATTTTAGGATTGTGTTTCAGCAGGGATGGAGCAAAGCCTGCACACCCAGTACATCTCCTGGATGAGATGTACTGGGGGCGGTAGGGTAGCCTAGTGGTTAGAGTGTTGGACTAGTAACCGGAAGGTTGCAAGGTCAAACCCCCGAGCTGACAAGGTACAAATCTGTCGTTCTGCCTCTGAACAGGCAGTTAACCCACTGTTCCTAGGCCGTCATTGTAAATAAGAATTTGTTCTTAAACTGTCTTGCCTAGTTAAATAAAGGTTTAAAAAAAGAGGGATAGCCACCCCTGCCATAAATCATGCCACTTGATTAATATAACCTCACATCTTTACTCCACCATTTGCTTTGGTGTTGAGTGGCTGACGTTATTCAGAAGCTACTGGCATCTCGGCCTGGAGGACTAAAACCAGAAAACCCAAAGTTGTCACCAATAGAGGGCAGTATACACAAGATATCCTGAAAGATTTGTCCATATCAGTTTTCTTTTCAGTAAAAAGTGAGGTGGCACACACCCAGAGATAATTATTTAGTGTAGAGGTGCTGACTAACAGCGAATAAACTGTAAGCTATAAAAATAGATAAACTCCCAGTAATTTATTGGGTAAAACACCAATGTTTCGGCATCACTGTGCCTTCTACAGGTTAATGTCATGAATGCTTGAACCAGGTTATGTAGACAAACAGTGCAATTTAGTTCAACCAATGACAATAGTGAAGGGTGTGTCATAATTATTAGGTTGATTAGAATGAATTGAGTGAAACTTGAAAGAATCGTTTACAGCATATAGAATATATTAGGCTATTGTTCTCATATGGAACATAATTAGACATTATACATAATATTAGCATCAACATACATTATTGTTTAATTTCATTTGACATACATTTAATTATTTCCAATTTAATATGTGTTACATGTAATCTTTTGGTTCAACCATAATGCATAGTAAGCATTATCAACAGGGGGAACATATTGGGTATATGCTGATAAGCTGTAGAAATAATATATTAATTTATAAGACTTCGTTAAAAAAAAAGAGAATAAAGAAGAATTGTTCATAAGGACCTGAGATCAAAGTCAATATTCAGACCGCTAGGGGTCAATGTTTTTAGACAGGATATCCAGGACTCCCTCTAGTAGTAGGATCTCGACGTTAACCTGCTCTCTTTGGCAGAGTAATATGCTCAATGCCTGTATATTTGAGGGAGGAGATAGGATGGTTAGCTTCAACAAAGTAAGCTGCTACTGGATAGTCAGTGTCCTTACACCTGATTGAACTGCGGTGTTCAGCTATGCGTTTTAATTGTCTTTTAATTTGTCCTATGTGGGCTTTCCCACATGAACAGGTGATGAGATAGATTACTCCCTTTGTCTTGCATGAGATGATACCCCTAACAGGGATTTTTCGACCTGTACGTGGATGTCTGAAGAAGGATGTTTTTGTAGTGCAATTGCACTGTGTGCATGAGCCATATTTGTAGCTCCCTTTTGGAATGGGTGTCAAGAGGACCTCACCAAGCTATCCCCAATATTGCGACCACGCTTATAGACCACCAGTGAGGGTTTCTTGAAGAGGTGTGCAGTTTTTTTGTCAGATTTCAGAGTACGCCAGTGCTTTTTCAGGATTGCTTTCATTTTCTCCGAACACTTGGTGTAATTAGTGCAGAAGATTGTTGCGTTGTTTTCAGTGTTGGTTAAAGTACTAAATTGTATACTTGAGTAAAAGTAAAAATACCTTAATATAAAATGACAAAAGTAAAAGTCACCCAGCAAAATATTACTAGAGTAAAAGTCAAAGTATTTGTTTTTTAAAAGTACTTAAATATCAAAAGTAAATGGAATTGCTCAAATGTACTTAAGTATCAAATGTCAAAGTCAAAGTATAAATAATTTCAAATTCCTTATATTAAGCAAACCAGATGGCACACTCAGGGGCACACTCAGACATAATTTACAAATGAAGCATTTGTGTTTAGTGAGTCTGCCAGATCAGATGCAATAGGGATGACCAGGGATGTTCTCTTGATAAGTGTGTGAATTGGACAATTTTCCTGTCAAAATGTAACGAGTACTTTTGGGTGTCAGGGAAAAAGCATGGAGTAAAAAATACATTATTTTCTTTCGGAATGTCGTGAAGTAAAAGTTGCCAAAAATATAAAAAGTAAAGTTCAGATACCCCCAAAAATATTTAAGTAGTACTTTCAAGTATTTTTACTTAAGTACTGGATGTTTTTATCCTTTGGTTTAGTTTCGAGCAATTCTTCTCTTGGTTTTTGAGATATTTTCAGAATTGCAGCATCAAGAGTTTTGTCCTTTTTTGCCTCTCATTTTCATTTATCTGTCATTTTCTTAGCATTGCTGTCAAAATATGATTGGTGGCTGCAGATTTGTTTAACCCTGCATATGGTCAACCATTCTTGGGGGGAAGGGGATACATACTATCCGCACGTAGCAGGGTATTGCGGTCTGTGGGCTTTGTGTATAAGTCTGTATGTATAATGCACCATTCTCTTTGATGATCCATAGTTTATTTTTCTCTCATCAGTCTGCATGGTGAATTTGAGATATTTTATAGCTTCTTTTCAGTGAAATGGACTACCAGGAGTTGTTCGCGGTTAATGGGCTACCACCACTTTTCATCCTCATAATTCTTATCTCCAGCACCAAACTGTGAAAATGGCGCATATCTGTGATTTGTCATTAAAAATATAAGATCCTAAAAAATGCTTCTCTGTGACGTCACAGTGTCGGGTAGAACATTTTAACACTATATTTCTGTAGAAATGCACCGTTTTCACATATGTAGACACTGGTTTGGTGCTGAAGATAATGCATATGAGGTTGGAGTTGCCCTATAACTTTTGAGAATTTTTCTTTCTTTATTTACCTGTAAAGCACACCTGTCCTCAGCTACAGGCAATTTGAAATGCAGTTGAATTAAAAAAAATATCTGTTTGTAGAGGAGCATGATAAAACGTTGCCTGTCACTGCTGTCACACACCATCTTCATTCTCTTCAGGCAATCTGAACATCCATCCATCAATATACTGTTGTGCCTCTAACTCTTTCTGCAGTAACTAAGTTGTCTGGGACTTGAAGACTTGTTACTATACTACTATGACTACGGATAAGGCTGAATTAATTGTAGTAATAATGAGTGAGAAAGTTACAGAGGCATAAGTATCATATCCCGCCAAAAATGCTAACCACCCCTGTTATTGTAATGGTGAGAGGTTAGCATGTCTTGGGGATATTTGTGCGTCGGTAACTTTCTCACGGACTATGTACACCCGATATGGATGAAAATAACCTCAATTTAAAGCTGACAGTCTGCACTTTAACCTCATAGCCATTGTATCATTTCAAATCCAAAGTGCTTGAGTACAAAGGCCAAAACACAACACTGCAAACCTATGCTTTACCTCCTGTATGCCACATCCTCATTTATATTCATTTGCTGGGTGCTTATAGTAATCCCATTTCAACACATGCACAAGTTTGTATTAATATGCATGTGAATTGGAAATATATATTTAGCATATCCCAACTTTCCCTGAGATAATATCGGAGAGTGGGACCACAGCCAGGGTTTGCCATTACCAACGGCGACCCTGGAGCAATAAGGGTTGCTCGAGGGCACATCGACAGATTTTTCACCTCGTCTGCTCGGGATTCGAACTAATGTAGAATGTATGCACACATGACTGTAAGTCGCTTTGGATAAAAGCGTCTGCTAAATGGCATATATTATTATTATTCTTAAAGCAACCCAACACTCTAACCGCTAGGCAAGGCTACCTGATTTTGATAATAAGATTGACATATTTGCATAAATGCTTTGGCTGAGTTAACTGATTGGGTTTGTCAGGGGTCATAGGGCCATGATGTTGATTAAAAATAAATCCTGCATGGAACATATATCCATAAATAAGTTATTATTATAAAGCATTGCAATTATGAGCTGTGAATTACCCGATGTATTTTTGTTGTTGTATTGTCCTCTACCACCACAAAAGGAACCAGTGCAAAATTTGACATTGTCCTTTTAAGAAAACCGAGAAATAGTTTGGAATGACGTCTACTGCGCACTGAGGCCGGGGACACAGACCGTGGCGGAGTGGAGCGAGCGAGAAACGGTGAGTGTAAAAAGGCTAACTTTATTTTTGCTAACAGTGCTGTCAAAAAGCCACCACATGTTTGGCCAAACAATTTGAGATACATTAGAGAGGAATGCGTGGCACGGTGAATATGTTGCATTTAGCAACTGAGATTAGGAATTTGCACTCCCATTTTTAAGTCAAGGCCAGGCGGAAGGGCAGGTAACGTTAGCTAGCTAAAAACAGTCTACATTTTGTTGGATAGGGTAGATAACAAACTTAAAATGTATTTTAACATAACTATAACTATCCAAATATGTGCATGCTGGTTTATGTTTTGTATTGTGTGCGGAGGCTCAGGAATGCATGCAGTTAGCTAGCTACGTTAGTTCGTGAAGTCGACCAATCAGTCGCGTGCTAGTTTGCTAACTATTAGCGTGGTACCTAACAAGCTAGCTAGTGAACTGGCATTGGCATTTTTTATTAGTTTTACATCAACTTGAATGTGCTACTACACAAGTGTAGTCGTCACTCTATTTAGCTGTAACGTTATTCAGTTGAGCTAATCAAGCTCGGTTGTTAGCTAGTTGACCTGGGTCAACTGATAGTTAGCAAGAGAATTGAGCTAGCTGTCGGTTGTTAGCGGCGATGATTTAGCTAGCGGTGTTTGTATGCTCGGGGTTTGTTAGCTAGCTGGACAGGGTGCAATAGGTAACGTTAACTAGTTAACAGTAGTGCGCCAAATCATTAGTCTGGGACTGGATACCAGTATCTTTAGCTAACATGCCACTCATGTCATTTGGCAACCAGGCTACCAAATCATAGTACAGTTACAATAATATTTAGGTTGACATGGTGGATGTCTGTTCTTCTGATGAATACCGAACACAAATATGACCGCAGCATGCTACAATTTCAAAGATTTTACTGAGTTACGGTTCACAGAAGGAAATCAGTCAATTGAAATAGATTAGGGCCTAATGAATCGATCGATTTCACATGCCTGGGAGTACAGATAAACATCTGTTGGTCACAGATACCTTAACTAGAGGGGTGGATCAGAACCTGTCAGTATTTGGTGTGACCACTGTTTGCCTCATGGGGCGTGACACATCTTCACAGAGTTGATCAGGCTGTTGATTGTGGCCTGTGGAATGTTGTCCCACTCTTCTTCAAATGGCTGTGGTAAATTGCTGGATATCAAATGTTATTTGTCAGGTGCGTGGAATAAAACAGGTGTAAGAACTTACCGTGAAATGCTTACTTACAAGCCCTTAACCAACAATTCAGTTCAATAAATAGTTAAGAAAATATTAACTAAATAAACAAGTAAAAAGTAACGCGAGAAATTGATAACAATAACGAGGCAATATACAGGGGGTATGGGTTAGTTGAGGTCATTTGTACATGTAGGTAGGGGTAAGGTGACTATGCATAGGTAATAAGCAGCAGTGTGTTGCAGCAGTGTAAAAACAAGGGGGGGGGTCAATGTAAATAGTCCGGGTGGCCATTTGATTAATTGTTCAGCAGTCTTATGGCTTGGGGGTAGAAGCTGTTAATGAGCCTTTTGGACCTGGATTTGGCACTCCGGTATTTCTTGCCATGCGGTAGCAGAGAGAACAGGCTATGACTTGGGTGACTGGAGTCTTTAACTATTTTTTTGGGGGGCATTCCTCTGGCATGCCTAGTGCAGTGGTTCTTAAACGTTTTATAGTCCCGTACCCCTTCAAACATTCAACCTGCAGCTGCTTACCCCCTCTAGCACCAGGGTCAGCACACTCTCAAATGTTTTTTTTTTTTGCCATCATTGTAAGCCTGCCACACACACTATACAATACTTTTATTAAACATAAGAATGAGTGAGTTGTTGTCACAACCTGGCTCGTGGGAACTGACAGAGCTCTTATAGGACCAGGGCACAAATAATAATACATGTTGCTCTTTATTTAGTCATCTTACATATAAAACCTTTTTATTCACAATTTTTGAATAACAAACTCCACAGGTTAATGAGAAGGGTGTGCTTGAAAGGATGTGCATAACACTGCAATGTTGTATTGGAGTCTGTCTTAAATAATTTTCCACACAGTCTGTGCCTGTATTTAGTTTTCATGCTTGTGAGGGCCGAGAATCCACTCTCATGTTGGTATGATGGAAAGACCTGTGTGTTGTCCTTGTTAATGCAGACAGAAGAGCTCCAAATTAGCCTCAATTTTGTCCCACATGTTGAATGTAGTTGCAGAGAGTCTCTGTAATCCTAGATTCAGATCATTCAGGCGAGGAAAAAACATCACCCAAATAGGCCAATCATGAGAAACTCGTCATCGTGCCAGCAGTCAGACAAGTGAAAATTATGGTCGGTAAAGAACTTTAAGCTTGTCTCTCAATTTAAAAACATGTCAATATTTTGTCCATAGATAACCATCACAATTCTGTATGTTGTAATAGCGTTACATGGTCGCTACTAGTGTACCCAAGTGGCGTCAGGAGCAACAGCTTGCACGCGTGTTACCATTCTACTATGTCTCCCTGTCATGGCTTTTGCGCCATAAATACAGATACCAACACATCTTGACCACCAAAGTCCATTTGATATCACAAAGCTGTCCAGTACTTAAAAATATCCTGTCCTGGTTTGCAGAAGAGGATGTCTTCCTTAATTGACCCCCCATAAACCTAACAGACATATAACAGGAGCTGTGCCAGGCCACGTCTGTTGACTCATTCGGCTGTTAACGCATAGAATTCACTGGCTTGTATATGAAGCAATAATTGTTTCAAAACATCTCCTGCCATGTCACTGATGAGTCGTGAAACAGTGCAAGTGTAGCACTGCTGTCATAGCAGTACTACCAGTAGAGCTGGTATGCGTGTCTATGGATGTGGGCCTTACTTTTTAAAAAACATTTATCAATTTGAGTGAACGGAATGAGCAGCAGCTACGTTTGACTACATACGGACCTTTAGTGGAATTCCAGAGAGAGAGCGTAACAGTTAATGTGATTGGATGTTAATTATGTTATACCATAACCTCACCTCCACCATGTGGCACTCTGTTACAACGTTGACAACGCTAGCCTACACAACGCCATATGTGGTTTGCGGTTGTGAGGCCGGTTGGACTTGCTGCCAAATTCTCTAAAACTATGGTAGAGAAATTTAACATTCAATCTTAACAGCTGTGGCATTGTTTGACAACTGCACATTTTAGTGGCCTTTAATTGCCCTCAGCAAAAGGTGCAACTGTGTAATGCTCATGCTATTTAATCAGCATTTTGGTATGCCACACATCAGGTCAATGGATTCTCTTGGCAAAGGAGAAATGGTCACTTAAGAGGATTGTAAACAAATTTGTGCACATTTAAGGCTTTTTTTTGTGTGTACATATGGAACATTTCGGCATCTTTTATTTCAGCTCTTGGAACATGAGGCCAACAATTTACATGTTTGTGTTTATATTTGTGTTCTGTGTAGTTAGCTGAGCCAATACTCCCTTCTGTAAAACAGCTAATGTTAGGAGCGTGGCACTGGCAGGAATTAACATTATAGCACTGACTGGATGTGTGGTAAATATTAGTTGCTCATTTCAAACATTCAGTCGCTAGCTAGGCATCCATGTGTTTGACAGCTTTCAGACTAGTCCCCTCAACTAAGCCAGCCTCTCTTACATTTCACATAAATTGAACATGAACCATTAAATGCTTCTTTTTTTTTTTTTTACAGTACTAGGCCTGGTATGCAGTACTATATACTGGTATGCACCACTATACTGGTATGCACCATACACCAAAAGGTTTTTCCCCCTGGGAGATAAAGCATGCATCACTGTCATCCTGTGGCCTGAATCTGCAAACATTAGGATAAGATCTAGGCTTTAACTTAACCGGCTTACTTCCCTCTCCTCAGAAGTTTCCAAGTCAACATTGCAGTTTGTGTCCTGAACAGGAACAGAGAGTGAAAAGCTATTTTGATGTTTCTTTCCGTTCTGACTTCTCAGACCGCAACCCAATTTCACTTCTGTTTTTTTCTCTATTTACATCTACACAAATTTGAACCGACTTGTTTCCAGTCCTAAACAATGTGGTTGTGAACATAATTTGAATGACTGCTGTGTGAAGGGAAGTCAACGAAGAGAGATGTGGATTTTAGGGATTTTGTAGGATTAGTGTTGCTGACTAGTCGGCTCAACGCTCGAGAATAGGCCTACTCCAATTGATGAGGCAAAAGAAAGGGCTGAGGCCGTAACTTTCCTAATTAACGCCACACCTAATTCTTAGCATTGGAATGAATGACCATCCACATGACTAAATTGGAACGAGAAAATGATAAACGAATGGGCTTGTGATTATGAGTACTACTGGTAGCCCAGGAAACCGGATGTGTGGTGTCACAGCTCACCGTTAATTTAACACCACATGTGGTGTTCTCAAATCCGTATCAGCAGTTCTTCGTTCTTTTTCCCCCGCTTGGGCTGCCTCTGATTCAACTGTCAAGTCATGACGTTTACATCCACCAGTTGCTACAGCCTTGGTTAAATACAATGACTTACTTGCCCAAAGTTTAGAGTGGAGGTGGCCCTTAGCCTCAACATCAACCCTAAAACCTCTAGGCCTGCTATGAGCCAGAAAAGTCACCACATTAGTTAGTAGCCTAGATGGACGACATGTGTTTCTATGTTCTGATGGCAGATTTTCATTTACGGATTTCAATGGGGCTCTTCTTAATAAAAAAGAAAATTGAAGGGCCTGTTTGGAATTATGCAAATAAACTGTAGTTCATAAAAGGATCATTTTAGATTCTGTTCTTCTGACCTTATGATTTTGTGTTTTTCCCCCCCTGTCATTTCCTGATATCTTAGTTGGGGGATTTCTGAGGTGAAGTTGTTTGCGTAATAACGGAAGACATGAAACATAATCTCACCAATTTCAAAAGTATTACTTTGAGTACATTAAGCACCTTTTCGTGCAGTCTTAAATCCTGAACCACAAGTGGTTGACTCAAACTGTATTCAGTGCCTGCTTTGCCAGCACAGGTTGAGGGCAGCATAATGACAATTTCTATAATTAATATGCAAGTGCAAAGTGAGGCCTTGCATGATGGGTGTGTGGTTTCCACTGGCAACACTGGTCTGGAGAGATATAGGAACCTGCCTATCAAATGTGGTGCTGAGTCAGGGCCAGGCACAGTGACTGCTCACTATCATTGTCAACGGATTAGTACATTCTCCTCACAATACTCCAAATAGCCTGCTGAAGTCTGAAGCTTGTTAAATGTCAGAGCACTGATCTGCTACTAAGGTATGAATATTTACGAAATGTCAACTGTTGTGTCCATCCTTAATCCATATAGTGTTTAGATTTTGTCTAATTTGTGACTCGGCTAAGAGGGGAGCACACTATGGAGTCTCTCGCTCTTTCTCAGCAACTCTTCTTCCCAGTTTAAGCCTTACATGGAAACATACCTCTGTCCATAGAGAGTGAGTTATATGGTGCTGATGTCATGGTTTCAGTGTGTTTGTGGTGCGTGGCTCACTCTCCTTATTTGTTAGTTACTACGGGGGAAAATACTTAGGCTATTTGTTTTGTGGGGAGAGATATTGAGGAACGACTGGGGGGGGTTGAGGTTCAGTTAAATAATTTCCTTACATGGCCTTGTGCGTGAAAGCGTGCCATGCACGTAACGCAGTTAATGGACTGCCGTAGAGATCACTGTGAACGTTTCTGAGTTGTAAGGGGCTCAGTCAGAGAATGCATCATTACTGGAGCAGGCTTTCTCAGGATAGTCACATCAATTCAAAAGTAGTTGTAGTTTACATCACACTTTTTAAAGTTGTTTTTCATACATCATTTGAAGTGAAAAGTGTATTACGCTACCAGTGACATTAAATCCACACCAGCATGCATCAACACTTATAATACTAATACCTAAGTCTCTGGACTTTACTGTCCTCCTCTACCTTTGCAGTTTTCACTTGTCATGGATTACAGTTTTCACAGCTCATGACTTGTGGAACAAAAGTTCCACTGACAGGTAGACTTTCTTCTCAAAGTGCATAGACAAGTGCGAAGGGGTACTTTCCCTTGCTCCTAAAAATAAATAAATAACTCCTGTATGATGAGGATTAGTCTCTTCACCATAAATTATTCATTGGTCTCATATCCCATGAGGCTGTCTGTCTCTTGTGACTTTAGTCAGGAGCTGATGGTCTCTGTAGGTGTTCCTGAGTATTTAGCCCTAGAGGGCATGTTGTCAATGGAAGGACACCACAAATCCCAAATGGACGGCATTGTGGTTGTTTCTTAATTGTCTTGCGTTAACAACAGATGGCAGGGCCCCAGACTAACATTTTCCCCCGGTGACAGTGGTGCCACAAAGTTTTTCAGTTGTTGGCACCAGCCGATGACATGGTAGCTTTATTATTTTATTTTCATGTTGTGATTCAACTATTATACTGATATATTTTACTGTTTAAAAGGGCTCCAGAATGTTCTGAAAAATGTAATGTCCCAAAAAAGGTTGCCGTTGTAGCCTACCACCCAATGAGGCCTATGTAATGTGCCTAATTATTTTGCGCACTACGTATCTCAAAGCCATATCAAATATCTTGGTTGTAAAATGTTTGCTATTGAGCACAAAATTGAGAGTTGAAAAAAAAATCGAAACTAATACTTACCGAAAGCTGAGAACCTCCTTTCTTCAACTGTGACAATGTGTTAGCTGTGTTTTTTTTCTCCCCCGGCAAAGGAGAGCGGCTCACTCAACAAAGCAGCAGGCCCCAGCGAAACGGGGGTGGGCAGACACTTTCATGAGGATAATGTACTTTAAGTGACTGAGTTAGCTGACCATGTAGAATGTGCAACTCGTACCGATCCAACCAATTAAACATTTCACTCGCGCAGCCATGTCGGTCGCTAAATGCGACTAAATGGTCTGTCTTGAGCCCTTTTTTTGTATACCGCAGCAGAAAGATGGGCCTACAGGTTGACCCATTGGGCAAGCCCATGTGCTGCATGCCAATGGATTTCAGTTTCTGTATTCATAGACTGAGTCTGACATGGTGTGCTGCATGCATGTCGGCCAGATGGTTGTCCTAGGAGCAGGCGGCCAAACCCAAACTTCTCCCTTCACACCCACAGCTGGTTTGTGTTAGCTAGAGGATGGGGTCATAAACTCCTCCTGACCTGTTCCACTGGAGCTCCGCTTATGGGTGTTGCCATTGTTATGCCGCGACTTGTCCCGACCATACTACGATCTTATTGGGAGAGAACTGATATTTCTGTTTTTACAATTTTGTCTTTTTCTCCTGCCTGTGCAGACTGTTGGGCTGTCCCGTGAAGAGATCCTGCCATGCGTGAATACAAGCTAGTGGTGCTAGGCTCGGGAGGCGTGGGCAAATCCGCTCTGGTGAGTATTTCACTGGAGGTGGGCCATCTACATTTTTGTAATTTAGCAGATGCTCTTATCCAGAGTGACCGACAGTAGTGCTTGCATAAATTCTCATAATTTTTCGTGCTGTCCCCCGGTGGGAATTGAACCCGACAACCCTGGCGTCGCAAGCGCCATGCTCTACCAGCTGAGCCGCACGTGACCATCTCGGCTTAGTCCAGATGTCTGTCTTATGTACCAACTAGCACAAGCCAGGGTTATGCAAATCCAGGCCTCAAGATCCACAGCACCATCCTTGAATATTCCTGTGTTGTGAGTTGTTGATCTGACTTGTTTTTGTGGCCCATGTTCTCTCTTACAGACAGTCCAGTTTGTACAGGGAATCTTTGTGGAAAAATATGACCCAACAATAGAAGACTCCTACAGAAAGGTACGTGTCCCGTAAGGGAGGAATTGCCAGGGAATAAGCTGATTGCTTTCAGCTGGTCTGTGGGTCAATAACCTGTTGTGCTCTTTCTTTCTCACCCTCTTGTTTTTTTTTTCTTTCTCCACTGCAGCAAGTGGAGGTAGATGGACAGCAATGCATGCTTGAAATCCTCGACACAGCCGGCACAGTAAGTTAATGTTGCTCAGCTCCACAACTCTGTTATCCAGGCTAAACACTGAGTGTATATTTATTTAAAGACATGCTCCGGTACTTTAGTGACTAAGAAAATATTTTTTAAACCCCCAACCCCGCTTGATGCTAGATGTGTCAATGTGTAGTTCATACATGCATAATCTATGAGCAGTCAATGAGCTTTAGCCCCTCGGATTTGAGTGACAGCTAGCAAGAGGCCTGCCCAGCATTATCCAAAAAGGTTGCAGGTCGGACTCCAACCGCTCAATTTTTATTTATTTATTTTTTTTTTACCTTTATTTAACCAGGCAAGTCAGTTAAGAACATATTCTTATTTTCAATGGGCACCGCAGAGAGGGAGTGAAAGCAATGATGTTGTGCAAATATCTGCACCTATGTGACGATGTACGACAATTTGAGGGAACCTTTTGGCTCATTAGTGCTACTTTCAGAACTACTGGCTAAAAAGTATTTAAAAGTACCAGAATCTCTTTAAATTATTTGCTGGGCTTCCAAGGCTAATATTGAAGTGCCTTGGGCCTCCACTGACAAGTCAATTGAGCTGTGATGTCTAGCAGCAACATAATGCATGTACTAGTATAACTTTTTTTGGGGGGGGGAGATCATGAAATTGATCAGGGGAATAGAGGTCTTATTAACTATGACATCAGAATTCATGATACTACTTTCCCCTGCCTGTCTTACAGGAGCAGTTCACTGCAATGAGAGATCTGTACATGAAGAACGGTCAGGGCTTTGCCCTGGTGTACTCCATCACAGCACAGTCCACGTTCAACGACCTGCAGGACCTGAGGGAACAGATCCTGAGAGTGAAGGACACCGAAGATGTGAGTAGCTACCTTGGATTATAACTAGACCACATGATCAGGGAAAACTCCTGGCCCTAGTTAAAACTAACCATTATTTACCACAGCACTGTATAACATTTACCCATGATCATGAGCTAGTCTTTGCGGTGTGATGACAACTGAGCTCATGCAGCAAGAATGAGAGAAGGAAATATTATTACAACCCCTCCCCATTAACCACGGTCCCATTTCTTGGCACTCCCTCCTTGTGTTTGGAGTATCGGAGTGACACTTCATAGTCCCCTGGCCTCAACAGATACTCACTCAGCAGGATGATGCCCTTTTTTGGTGATCTGTATAACCCCTTTCCTCTCAAGCTTTCTCTTTCCTGTACTCTCTCTCCCTTTCTGTGTGGGCGGGGCTAATGTCTCCGGGTGCCAATAAATCCCCTGTACTTTGTTATGACTGGCTCATTTTTTTTTTTAATCACTTGTCGGTTACTCGTTGTTTCCCAGCCGGCTTGTGGTTCGTGTGGTCTGGCCCAAGGTGGGTGATTTCCGACGGGGATGATTTCCACTGAAAGTCCCTAGTCATCAGAAACACTGGATGGGCTGGGGAGACCTTTTATTTTTAGGCAGTTCAGATTAGAAAGCCATTGCATGATGGAGGTTAGGGATCGATTGTAGGATCACTGGCTGTCAACAGGGAAGAAGGCCCGTTCCATCCCTTTGCTCAGTGTTTTCTCTCGAAATACTCCCAAGACTCAACACTTGTGCATATCTGCCAACTACCATACTGCAGCTCTCTGTGGTAGCTATCATTCTACTGATGATTTAAGCTTTTCGCCCTGTTCCTTTCATTGCCCCTTGTAGGAATGCATGACCAATGGAAATGCTTGTGTGTGTGTGTCCAAAGAAGGGATGGATTCTTGGTTGAATTTGGGCAGGCCAATGCTGCTCAGCCATTTCCATTCCAAGTGCTTGATGGGAATGTCACACACCATTTACTACTACAGTGTTGGAGAATGTGAAGACGGCGGGGAGGGCTCATGGTCTAGCCAGGTTCGATTTAAAGACGCTGTCCATACGGAACACACAGGCTACAAAACAGAACCCACACGGCAAGGCTCTGAATAGGTGCTCAGAATATTAGTCCCACTATATAATACACTTTGAGGATTTTTGGTAGGATTCCTTTCAAGCTACAATGTGTTACAATGTAACATTTCAGATTGTGCAAATGCAAGTGTTTAACTCCGTAGATAATTTTACCAGAGCAAACCTGGACACCAAAGCCCATTTCCTTGAATGGTAACAAGGAGAAGAACCATAAGGTGGTGAATGAAGTGATGGGACTAGTATCGGCTCCCCCCCCCCTTCCATCACACGCCTAGCTTACACAAGAGGTCTTGTGACTTCTGTCTAAGTCCTCGTCTGTTCAGCTGGAGTAGTAGGTTAATGCCGGACTTGTGATTTCGCCATGTGTATGTCTCGGTGTGGCTCATCGACACAGGCTTAACTTCCCTCCCTGCCTTCCTCCATGTTGCTGACTGGGGATGTTCTACAGCTACTTTCTTCCCTATCTGGCGATAGCTAGCCTGGAAATGCACACCTCCAGTTCTACTCTGACTTTAGGGCAACCGTCGTTCAACGGCCCCGTCTAAGGGTTTGTTTTGGGTTTGACACTTCACGGAGCTACCGCCATGGAGCTAGGCCAAACTGCTTCCTGTCGTCTGCCCTTACAGCCCTGTGAGAGAGGGCACTTGCCCCGAATAGGGTGAAGTTGCCCCCAGACACTGTTCTGAGGTCAGTTTTACGTTCCCGCATCATCTGCCCCCCTAATGGTTAAAGTTAGGCTCTGCGGAGGAGAAGATCCCAGATCTGTGTTTTTGGGCAACTTTTACACAGCTGCTTTTTCTAGACTTTTCAGTAAGGCATCAAAGTGGGGAGAGATTAGGGAAGTCAACCCAGCATCCTTTATTCTCTCTCTGATCTCACCTTGATATTATGTACTGCTCCCCGGACACACACGCAGTCTGCCATGGTTTCATTCCATGGAGCAGCTGGAGCATGGAATGCAATGCAAACAGAGGGAAGCAGGCAGGAAGCCGATTTGTATCCTGCGTGGGCGGGGCTTCCATTGTTTCTACTAACTCCCTAAACAGCCAGAACACACTGTCAGGATGGGTGTGACAGACCCACACACATACACCTTGCTATTGATTAGGGATGGGAATTGCCAGGTAGCTCACGATACAATATTATTACCATACTTATAGTTGAAGTCGGAAGTTTACATACACCTTAGCCAAATGCATTTAAACTCAGTATTTCACAATTCCTGACATTTTATCCTAGTAAAAATTCCCTGTCTTAGGTCAGTTAGGATCAACACTTTAATAATGTAAAATGTCAGAATAATAGTAAATTATTTCAGCTTTTATTTCTTTCATTACATTCCCAGTGAGTCAGAAGTTTACATGCACTCAATTAGTATTTAGTAGCATTGCCCTTTAAATTGTTTAACTTGGGTCAAATGTTTCAGGTACCCTTCCACAAGCTTCCCACAATAAGTTGGGTGAATTTTGGCCCATTCCTCCTGACAGAGCTGGTGTAACTGAGTCAGGTTTGAAGGCCTCCATGCTTTTTCAGTTCTGCCCACACATGTTCTATAGGATTGAGGTTAGGGCTTTGTGATGGCCACTCCAAAACTTTGACTTTGTTGTCCTTCAGCCATTTTGCCACAACTTTGGAAGTATGCTTGGGGTCATTGTCCATTTGGAAGACCCATTTGCAACCAAGCTTTAACTTCCTGACTGATGTCTTGAGATGTTGCTTCAATATATCCACATTTTCCATCCTCATGATGGCATCTATTTTGTGGAGTGCAGAAAATCACCCCCACAACATGATGCTGCAACACCCGTGATTCACCATTGGGATGGTGTTCTTCGGCTTGCAAGCCTCCCCCTTTTTCCTCCAAACATAACGATGGTCATTATGGCCAAACAGTTCTATTTTTGTTTCATCAGACCAGAGGGAATTTCTCCAAAAAGTATGATCTTTGTCCCCATGTGCAGTTGCAAACCGTAGTCTGGCTCTTTTTTTTATGGCGGTTTTGGAGCAGTGGCTTCTTCCTTGCTGAGTGGCCTTTCAGGTTGTCGATATAGGACTCGTTTTACTTTGAATATAGATACTTTTGTACCTGTTTCCTCCAGCACCGTCACAAGGTCCTTTGCAGGTGCTTTGGATTGATTTGCACATTTCGCACCAGGGTACGTTCATCTCTAGGAGACAGAAGGCGTCTCCTTCCTGAGCGGTATGACGGCTGCATGGTCCCATGGTGTTTATACTTGCGTGCTATTGTTTGTACAGATGAACGTGGTACCTTCAGGCATTTGGAAATTGCTCCCAAGGATGAACCAGACTTGTGGAAAGAAAGACCTCAAACAAAAAAAATGTTTGAGATCTTTGCTGATGTCTTTAGATTTTACCATGATGTCGAGCAAAGAGGTACTGAGTTTGAAGGTAGGCCTTGAAATACATCCACGGGTACACCTCCAATTGACCCAAATGATGTCAATTAGCCAATTAGCCTATCAGAAGCTTCTAAAGCCATGACATAATTTTCTGGAATTGTCCAAGCTGTTTAAAGGCACAGTCAACTTAGTGTACGTAAACTTCTGACCCACCGGAATTATGATACAGTGAAATAACCTGTCTGTGAACAACTGTTGGAAAAATTACTTGTGTCATGCACAAAGTAGATGTCCTAACCGACTTGCCAAAACTATAGTTTGTTAACAAGAAATTTGTGGAGTGGTTGAAAAACTAGTTTTAATGACTCCAACGTGTGTGTAAACCTCTGACTTCTATATGTATTGCGATTTGATGTTCCAAACATATTGTTCACTATATGTCTGTCAGAGAGACAAGATGGAGCATGAGAACATTTGTTTTGTTCCGTCATGGAAATAGTGTTTGGCTCACTATTTTAATCAAGCAAAAGGATGAGAAATACTGGCGTTTTGGTGCTGACTAGCGCCCCCACTTTAATTTTTTTATTTAACTAGGCAAGTTGGTTAAAGAACAAATTCTTATTTACAATGATGGCCTAGGAACAGTGGGTTAACTGCCTTGTCCAGGGGCAGAACAGCACATCCATGTCCGGTTCAAATCGATACTTGGAGTCAAAGTATCGATTTTATAATATTGAATTGTGTAACTAGATTTTTCAACCATATTTATTTTGTTTGGTCCCAGTGAAATGCTTTAACATTTTTCATGTTATCCCTCATCCATGTCCTGTTCTCTTCTCTCCCAGGTGCCGATGATCCTGGTGGGGAATAAGTGTGACCTGGAGGATGAGCGGGTGGTGGGCAAGGAGCAGGGTCAGAACCTGGCCAGACAGTGGAACCACTGTGCCTTTTTAGAGTCCTCCGCAAAGTCAAAGATCAACGTCCTCGACGTGAGTACTGACAATCAAACTGCTGACTAGTGATATGAATTATGACACTTAACCATATAAATCCAAACTGTTAACTATGCCTTTTTTTTTGTGTCAAAGCACTTAGCAATGGTTTTGTGTTTGCAGATCTTCTATGACTTGGTCAGACAGATAAATAGGAAAACGCCTGTGGAAAAGAAGAAAGCGAAAAAGAAATCAAACTGTGTCTTGCTCTAAAGGTCCCCTCCCCTCCACCCCGCCCTGCAGCAGCTCTGAGCCAGGTGAGTAGGTGACTAACGACACGGGTAGACTCTAATTACCTGACTGGTACACCTTAACCCTTATTACTGGACCTACGAGGAGCACAACATTCTTCTCAACTCACAATATGCCCCTGCAATTTGGGATTTGTTTAATTTATAGTTATTAATACATGCTTTATTGTTTTTTTTTTTATTGGCCACGACTACTATTCTGTCAGTTGATTTTTCTCATAATTTGATGGTATCGATAGGGCCTGAGAGCATTCATGGAACCTTGACTGTTCACTGTCATTAACTTAGGTTAGACTGCTCCCTGGACAGTAGACTGTGCCATCTGCTGGTAGTGGGGATGTGCATATTTCCCTTTTTAAGGCGACACAATACAGGAATGATTCCTTTTTAAGTTTGAAACGGTTCTGTGTGATTTGTTTTGATTAGGCAACGAATCGACGCAATATGATTTAATGGACTAACATTTGTTGCATAAACACTACTTTCCATTTTAAGTTCAAATCTTTTGCTGATGGCACTCATGAGCTGGGCCTCTGAGCCAAATGTAGGCACCTGAGCTGAGCCATAAGGGATGCATCTACCACCCCACCACCACTATCGGGGGCGAGTCAGGCAATGTAGAAAGTTTTATCTGCCACTTTGGTTCTGAAATCGGCCACTAATTCACCTGTCGTTCACAATATATATTACTACGTGGACAAAAGTATACAGACACCCCTTCAAATGAGTTGATTCTGCTATTTCAACTACACGTGTATAAAATCGAGCACACAGCCATGCGATCTCCATAGACAAACATTGGCAGTAGAATAGCTCAACTGAGAAATTGGTAGGCTACACAAGCTCACAGAACGGGACCGTCATGTGCTGAAGAACGTAAAAATCGGCTGTCCTCGGTAGAGCAGCCGCACACAAGCCTAAGATCACCATGCGCAATGCCAAACGTCGGCTGGAGTAGTGTAAAGCTCGCCCACCCCCCCCATCGAATTCAGGACCAGTGGAAATGCGTTCTGATGCATCACGCTTCCCCATCTGGCAGTCTGACGGATAAATCTGGGTTTGGTGGATGCCAGCACAGATGCTACCTAGTGCCCGCTGTAAAGTTTGGTGGAGGAGGAATAAGGCTTTGGGGCTGTTTCATGGTTTGGGCTCGGCCCCTTGGTTCCATTCGTTAAATTCTTGATGCCGTGCTTCCGACTTAGTAGCAACAGTTTGGGGTTAGGCCCTTTCCTATTTCAGCATGACAATGCCCCCGTGCACAAAGCGAGATCCATAAAGAAATGGTTTGTCGAGATCAATGTGGGAGAACATGACTGGCCTGCACAGAGCCCTGACCTCAACCCCATCAAACACCTTTGGGATGAATTGGAACGCTGACTGCGAGCCAGTCCTAATTGCCCAACATTAGTGCCTGACCTCACTAATGCTTTTGTGGATGAATGGAAGCAAGTCCCTGCAGCAATGTTCCAACATCTAGTGGAAAGGCTTCCCAGAAGAGTGGAGGCTGTTATAGCAGCAAAGGGGGGGACTAAATCCATATTAATGCCCATGATTTTGGAATGAGATTTAGATGTCCACATACCTTTGATCATGTAGTGTATATATGAGCGTAGCTTTGGTTTTCCCCCTCATCTCAAAATCGAATGGGTTTGGACTATTTACGGAGTGAGTTTATTTTCTGTCATATAAAAATGACCACAAACACTGATTGTTTAAAACAAAACTATTTCTGATGAACCTGAGCAAAAATCTATTGTAACGGGGCGTTCAGCAGGCATAGCAAGATGCGTTGTCCCAGATTTCTTACTTTAATTCTGGTAAAACAGTTTTAACAGTGCATGATAACAATAACCTAGAAAATGACATAACTAATAAAGCCTGAGTGACAACCTAAATTCGCTCAAGCCATTTTTGCATTTGAATGCTGAACGTCCTGTGCAGATGTGCAAGATCAGGGACAGGCTGCCTACTTTGTGTTGATCAGTGCATGAAGCTGGTCACGGTGCAGTTTTTCCAGGCTACTGATATTGCCTGGGATTGTTTGGCATGTAGATCAATGATTATGAACAGTTTGACACTAAATGCATCCGGTATTTTCGGAAGGTATAAAGAATATAATATGAGAAATATTAGTGAACTGGTGAAATTTCTGACCCATGCATACATTTGGATCGGTTTGAGGTCTGCGGACCGACGCACTCACTATTTACGCATTTGAATCGGGGACCCATGCATATCAGTGAATCGTTACATCCCTAGTTGATAGTCTGGTGTAACTGTCCACATACACATGACTATCTCATTCTTCACCATGTTTATAGGGTAGTTAATCTGTTGCTCAATAGAGTCCTACAGTGAGGGGCCTAAGTCCAGCAGCCCCCAGGCGGTCTGTCTCCGGTCGGCTACGCCACCAAGAGCACTGGGCTGTCACTAACGGGATTACAGACCCACCGTTTTAGACTAGTGGAGCAGCCAGACTAGGATGGACGGGGGAACGGCAGGGGTGGGGTCAGGCGGAGGTGTCATAACCTAGGGGTCAAACAGGGAAATGGTTCCAATCGTTTTTCCACCCTTCATTTTTCCCATAGTGGATTTTAGAAACACTTCAAGTTAGGGCTGTGTTTTGTGTAGGCTAACACTGGCGTGACGTTTTGATAACCACGTAAATCTCTCTAGGACAAGGGGACTTTATTATCAATATATTCGGCTCTATTTACTCTCAGATTAGAAAATTCTATTAACATAAAAGTAGGCATCATGCAAGACTACAAATCCCTGCATCTCCGTCATCTGTAGCTGACACCTTTGCTCACAGTTATTGTCAATTTAAAACTTGCACAAGATGGCTCACAATTGTCAATTTTGAAGTTTTGACAAGTTAATAATTATTACATTTAGATATTTATTCCAGAGATTCTTACCTTTGCCTCTACTCGGCAGTCTCGTCCAGATCGTGGCATTTGTAGTTGTTTATGATAGCTGCATTAGCAGCTAATTAGCATTTCATTTTTGGTGGGTGAATACAGGGGAATATATTGATAAGTTACATTGTCCTAGAGGGATTTACACTGCTGTCAAAACATTGGGCCAGGGTAAGCCTACACGGAACACCGCCCTTATTTTAACGCTTTCTAAAATCCCCTATGGGAAAAATGAATGGTGGGGAAATTATTGGAATCCCCTGTTTGACCTCTACATTTATTGGGTATTATGACTCCTACTGTGATGCTCTATATGGCGAGGTCTTCTCCTGACTCCCACATAGCCCTTCTGCCACTTTTCCTATACCTGTCGTCCCTTCAATTCTGAATGGTTAAGGCAGTTGTCCCCATGCCCCTCTACTCACTGTATTACATAGCCAAGCTTCTTTCCCAAGCTTGCCTTGCCTCCACAGGAATTAAATCATCAACATGTATCGATCACATCTTTACAAATGCTGCAGAAATGTGCTTAAAAGCTATATCCAAATCCATAGGATGTAGTGATCATAATATATTAGCCATATCTTGGAAAACCAAAGTTCCAAAGGCTGGGCCTAATATGGTGTATAAGAGGTCATACAAGAAGTTTTGTAGTGATTCATATGTCGATGATGTAAAGAATATTTGCTGGTCTGTGGTGTGTAATGTGGAGCAACCAGATGCTGAACTTGACGCGTTTATGAAACGACTTATTCCAGTTACTAACTGCTTGGCGTAACCCTGGATTGTAAACTGTCGTGGTCAAAACATATTGATGCAGTAGTAGCTAAGATGGGGAGAGGTCTGTCCATAATAAAGCGATGCTCTGCCTTAACACTGTCAGCTGGGCAGGTCCTACAGGCCCTGGTTTTGTTGCACCTTGACTACTGTTCAGTTGTGTGGTCACGTGCCACAACAGGGCAGCACGGCTGGGCCTTGGATGTACACAGAGGGCTAATATTAATAATATGCATGTCAATCTCTCCTGGCTCAAAGTGGAGGAGAGTGACTTCATCACTCATTTTATTTATGAGCAATATTGACATTTTGAATGCAAGACATGCCACAAGGGTCTCATCAGTCCCCAAGTCCAGAACAAACTATGGGAGGCACACTACTACATAGAGCCATGATTACATGGAACTCTATTCCACATCAAGTAACTGACGCAAATTAGATTTGAGGGGGAAAAACGGATAATAAACACCTTATTGAACAGCAGGGACTGTGAAGATACACGTTTGCATACACACACACAATAACATACCCACTATACATGCACTTTGATTTACTACTGTAGATTTTTGGTGGAGTAGGGGCCTGAGGGCACACCGTGTGTTGTGAATGTATTGTAATGTTAACATTGTATAAACTGCCTTAATTCTGCTGGACCCCAGGAAGAGTAGCTGCAGCAAATGGGGATCCATAATAAATACAAATATACACACTGATGGAGAGCAGAAACATGCACTCCAACTGGCCAACAGAGGGCAGCACTTCCTCATTGATATATTATAGGACAATCCTTTGAACGAAATCCCGTTTTATACCTTCCGTTCATCTTTGCCCCCCTTCCTCTCCCCTCTCCACCTATAGAATGCTGTAATGAAGAACTGTTGCCCAGATTGGACCGTGCCAGCATTCCCCCGCCCCCTGCCCATCAGCCATAAACGGTGAGGACACAAACAGCTGACCGCTGATTCGCTAGTATCAAAGCAGGACACAATGAGAGAGACGACTTGTCTCAGACTCCTCTCTGATCCAACATCGGTGAACCCTGAAGGACAATCTTCATTCCCCACATCCTGAACCACCATGAACTCTGAAAGTCTCTGAAATGGGAACGTGTCCATGGTCCGGTCGACCGAAAGCCCCACTCCTCCTTTTGAGAGTGTAAAAGCGATTACCTACTAAGAAAGATTAAAAACTTCACTTCAGTATTTTACATCTTTGCAATATAGTGTATTTGGAGACATGGAAGTTGACTTCAGTTGTATGATTATAAATATCTTCAGACAGCATGACCACCTCTGTTATTAAGTGTACATGTTTTCAAGTGTGAAATCAAATGGAAGTAAGAACTTTTTTTTTTATAGCCATACACCTATTTCTCCATGCCAGTCATGTCAATGGTGGTAGATCAAGGTCTGTATATGTATTTTGGTTTCCCCTACATCCATGGACTTTCTCTTCTGCAAATATCTCTGATGTGACTTCATTTTATACTCAGTCACTGAGATATCATAGTTCCCATAATATATTCAAATGCCTTTTTTTTTTTTGCATAATAATGCTTCAGAAAAATGGGTATTTTATAGAAGAAATATGCGGGGAAATAAGGATTGATTTCTGTCTCTTGAAGCTGAAATATATACTAAACCAACTCTAATAATGCTTCTTGTGTTTTTCTGTCAAATGATGTTCCAGCTTTTATGGATTAAATTTTAGTACATTTTCAGTATTTTGGTCATTGTATTTTGTGGATTTAACTCGTCTGACTTCATAATCGTGCAGTATCATGTACAACCAACCCTATGATAATCTGAACTAAAATTGGATGGGTACCCAGTGGAATGTCGTTCCACCACCAAGTAGGAGGAAACCGTTGCACGGTGGCAATTTAATACAAAACTACACTACCGTTCAAAAGTTTGGGGTTACTTAGAAATGTCCTTGTTTTTGAAAGAAAATCACATTTTTGGTCCATTAAATTATGTAAAATTGATCAGAAATACAGTTTAGACATTGTTAGTTGTAAAGGACTATTGTAGCTGGAAATGGCAATCTTTTTGTAATATCTGCGTAGGCATACAGAGGCCAATTATCAGCAACCATCACTCCTGTGTTCCAATGGCAAGTTGTTAGCTAATCCAAGTTTAGCATTTTAAAAGGCTAAATGATCATTAGAAAACCCTTTTGCAGTTATGTTGTCACAGCTGAAAACTGTTGTTCTGATTAAAGAAGAAATGAAACTGGTCTTCAGACTAGAAGAGTATCTGGAGTGTCAGCATTTGTGGGTTCAAATAGGCTCAAAATGGCCAGAAACAAAGACCTTTCTTCTGAAACGCGTCAGTCTATTCTTGTTCTGAGAAATGAAGGCTATTCCATGTGAGAAATTGCCAAGAAACTGAAGATCTCGTACAGCGCTGTGTACTACTCCCTCCACAGAACAGCACAAACTGTCTCTAACCAGAATAGAAAGAGTGTGAGGCTCTGGTGCACAACTGAGCAATTCAAATTAGCCGAATTTGACGTTCAACGTGGCACAGTCATAGAATGCAGACTTTCCAACAAGTCAGTTTGTCAAATTCCTGCCCTGCTAGAGCTGCACCGGTGAACTGTAAATGCTATTATTATGAAGTTAGAAATGTCTAGGAGCAGCAACAGCTCATCCATGTGGTAGGCCACAAGCTCACAGAACGGGACCGTGAAGTGCGTAGCGCGTACAAGTTGTCTGTCCTCCGGTTGCAGCACTCACTACCGAGTTCCAAACTGCCCATGGAAGCAACGTCAGCACAATAACTGTTCATCAGGTGCTTCATGAAATAGGCTTCTGTGCGGCTGCTCGGTCATGGAAATCCAAGATCACCATGCGCAATACCAAGCGTTGGCTGGAGTGGTGTAAACCTCGCCGCCATTGGACTCTGGAGCAGGGAAAACGTGTTCTCTCGAGTGATGAATCACGATTCACCATCTGTCAGTCTGATGGACGAATCTGGGTTTGACAGATTCTAATAGAATGCTACCTCTCCCAATGCATAGTGTAACGTTTGGTGGAGAAGGGGTAATGGTCTGGGGCTGTTTTTCATGGTTCGGTCTAGGCCCCTAAGTTCCAGTGAAGGGAAATCTTGCATACATCCTGCACGATTCTGTGTTCACAAGTTTGTAACAGCAGTTTGGGGCAAGCCCTTTCCTCTTTCAGCATGACAATGCCCCTGTGCACAAAGTGAGGTCCATACCGAAATGGTTTGTCGAGATCGGTGTGGAAGAATTTGTCTGACCTGAATGGAGCCCTGATGTCAACCCCATCAAACACCTTTGGGATTAATTGGAACGCATGCTGCGAGCCAGGCCTTATCGCCCAACGTCAGTGCCGACCTTACTAATGCTCTTGTGGCTGAATGGAAGCTTGGAAGTAGAAGTCCCTGCCCCATGTTCCAACAGCTAGTGGAAAGGCTACCCAGAGGGGTAGAGGCTGTTATAGCAAAGGCGTGACCAACTTCCAAAAAATGTATACCTTTTTGAATGAGATGTTCATCGAGTAGGTGTTCACATACTTCTGATCATGTACTGTAGCTTAATGTCACTTTAATTGCTCTCCTGACTGCTTGTTCAACCCTGTACCTTAAACAAACAGTAAATGGCTTTGTCACTTACCATGGTTGACCACCAGGGGGTACTCTGAGCTTAAAAAGGCTGTGCCTAATAGGCCGATCTATATACAGTGTCTCTGGTAAAAGGTTTATAGCCGTCTGACCATCCCCCTCACCCATTTACCAAGAGGGTCTGGATTAGTAGACTGAAGGAGAATATTTGTGTGTAATTTATATTCATAAAACAAACAGATTGAGCGTACATGTACAGTGCATTCGGGAAGCATTCGCACCCCTTACCACATTTTGTTACGTTACAGCATTCTAAAATTGATTAAATAAATAAATCCTCATCAATCTACACACCATAATGGCAAAGTGAAAACCATTTTTTTTTTAAAAATGTTTAAATGGGTGCAAATTTATTACAGAACAGAAATACCTTACGGACATAAGTATTCAGACCCTTTGAGACTCAATTTACCTCCGGTGCATTCTGTTTCCATTGATCATCCTTGAAATTTCTACAACTTGATTGGAGTCCACCTGTGGTAAATTCTATTGAATGGACATGATTTGGAAAGGCAAACACCTGTCCATGTAAGGTCCCACTGTTGACCGTGCATGTCAGAGCAAAAATTAAGCCATGAGGTCGAAGGAATTGTCCGTAGAGCTCAAAGACAGGATTGTGTCAATGCACAGATCTGGGGAAGGGTACCAAAACATTTATGCTGCATTGAAGGTCCCCCAAGAACACAGTGGCCTACATTCTTAAATGGAAGAAGTTTGGAACCACCAAGACTCTTCCTAGAGCTGGCCGCCCAGCTAAACAGCAATCGGGGGTAGAATGGTGTTGGTCAGGGAGGTGACCAAGAACCCGATGGCCACTGACAGAGCTCTAGAGCTCTTCTGGGGAGATGGGAGAACCTTCCAGAAGGACAATCGTCTCTGCAGTACTCCACCAATCAGGCCTTTATGGTAGAGTGGCCAGATGGAATCCACTCCTCAGTAAAAGGCACATGGCAGCCAGCTTGGAGTTTGCCAAAAGGCACCTAAAGGAATCTAAGACCATGAGAAGCAAGGTTCTTTGGTCTGATGAAACCAAGATTGAACTCTTTGGCCTGAATGCCAAGCGTCACATCTGGAGGAAACCTGGCACCATCTCTATGGTGAAGCATGTTGGTGGCAGCATCATGCTGTGGGGATGGTTTTTCAGTGGCTGAGAGACTGGTCAGGATCGAGAGAGAGAGAGGTGAACAGAGCTAAGTTCAGCGAGATCCTTGATGAAAATCTGCTCCAGAGCGCTAAGGACCTCAGACTAGGGCAAAGGTTCACCTTCCAACAAGACAACAGCCCTAAGCACACCCAAGACAAGGCAGGAGTGGCTTCGGGACAAGTCTCTGAATGTTCTTGAGTTGCCTAGCCAGGGCCCAGACTTGAACCCGATCGAACATCTCTGGAGAGACCTGAAAATAGCTGTGCAGCGACGCTCCCCATTCATCCTGACAGAGGTTGAGGATCTGCAGAGAAGAATGGGAGAAACTCCCCAAATCAAATGTTATTTGTCACGTTCCGAATACAGCAGGTGTAGACCTTACTGTGAAATGCTTACTTACAAGCCTTTAACCAACAATGCAGTTCAATAAATGGAGTTAAGAACATATTTACTAAATAAATTAAAAAGTAAGAAAGTCAAATTAAAAAGTAACACCATGAAATGACATAACAATAACAAGGCTATATACAGGAGGTACCGGTTCGGGGTTACAAGTTACTTGAGGTAGTTTGTACATTTAGGTTGGGGTAAAGTATATGCATCGATAATAAACAGTGAGTAGCAGCAGTGGAGAAACAAAGGGAGGGAGGGAGGGGAGGGGAGGGGGGGTCGTCAATGTAAATAGTCCGGGTGGCCATTTGATTAATTGTTCAGCAGTCTTATAGCTTGGGGGTGGAAGCTGTTAAGGAGCCTTTTGGACCTAGACTTGGCACTCCGGTACAGAGGTACAGGGTTTGAATATTTATGTCAATATATTTCATTTTGTATTTTATGTATTTTTTGGTGCAAAATATTTTAACCAGTTTTTGCTTTGTCATTATGGCGTATTGTGTGTAGCTTGATGAGGGGGGGGGGGCACAATTTAATACATTTTAGAATATGGCTGTAACATAACAAAATGTGGAAAAAGTCAAGGGGTCTGAACACTTTCTGAATGCGCTCTATATGAACTACATTCCTTTGAATGGGACGCACATCTTCCCTGTTGCACCGCAAGTCATTTCCAATTCCACATGGTTTGAAATTGCACTTTTGTTTACATGACTTACAAGTCCAAGTACAGGACTGCAGTCTATGGTTGTTGGTAACGCAATGCAACATAAAAACTAACACTATGATCAAGTGATTTTGTGGAACTCGGCCGTATGAAACAGCTTCCTGACTTAATCCTTTGCTCTTCATATAGAGCGATTAATACAGAAATATTTGTTTACTTGTATTTTGAAGTATGAACAAACAAAGACATCAGCCAGACCCAGCGCTTGCTGACGTCCCTGTCTGCTGTATCTGTTTCCTAGTCAGGGTTCTTGGTCACCTCCCTGACCAGGTCCCTTCTGCCTCCGATTGCTCAGTTTGGCCAGGTGGTCATCTCTAGGTAGAGTCTTGGTGGTTCCAAACTTCTTCCATTTAAGAATGATGGAGGCCACTGTGTTCTTGGGGACCTTCAATGCTGCATAAATGTTTTGGTAACCTTCCCCAGATCTGTGCCTCGACGCAATCCTGTCTCGGAGCTCTACGGACAATTCCTTTTACCACAGGTGGACTCCAAGTTGTAGAAACATTTCAAGGATGATCAATGGAAACAGGACACGCATGAGCTCAATTCAAGTCTCATAGTAAATGGGCTGAATACTTACGTAAATAAGGTATTTCTGTTTTTTTTATTAAGTTTGCACAAATTTCGGAACTGTTTTTTTGCTTTGTCATTATGGGATATTGTGTGTAGATCGATGAGAAACTTATTTAATCCATTTTAAAATAATGCTGTAACGTAACAAAATGTGGAACATGTCAAGGGGTCTGCATACCTTCTGAATGCACTGTATATTAAAAGTGCGTCACAAATATATTTATGGATTATGTATGCTCTAGCTAGCACACATGAAGTAGTGAAACCTGATTTGCAAGCGCTCTTCGGTCCTTTCTCTCTGGATGCTTAGGGTAGGTTAAAAAATATGACCTTTTGTTGAAAAGGAACAAATGCATCTTGTTTTACAGAACGGCACATTTGAACATTTTCTCAAACTACTGTACGGTATTGTATTCCCCTCTTTCTGTTTGCACGGCAATCCCTCCTTGACTGGGAATAAGTGAAGACCGTGCCCAACAGCCAAACAGTTTGGCCAGATGAATTCTCTATTTTAAAGAGGAACATCTACAGTAATTACTAAGCACCCCTCTCAAGGTTCCCCAGCCCATTATAAGATTATATGTAATAATGCCTCCCATTTTCATGGCTAGATCAATTAACAGATTAGTGACTGTGAACTATGGCTTGGGGAGCCTGGGCAGGGATAGAGATGTTCGGTGTGTCTAATGCCACTTTCCGAAGACAAGGTGAATATGATCCTGACTGTAGGCAGATAAAGGCAGTTGGAAGTGGAGTATTAGGTGAGCCACGGGGGGGCTTTCTTTTTGTCTCCCACACACCATCATACTCTCTCGCTGTCTCGCTCTCAGAAATGTCCTCCAAATTCAATCCACACGTGCAACGCCGTGTCTTGGTGAGGATCGTGGCAGAAGATGGCTTCTTTTGTGTTGTTGTAGAGCGCTTTTCTCACACCAAAGGCACACAAAAAAAAAACATTATTAAAAAAGCAAGAAATAGCAGTTGTCCTTGAATGCTTTTCTGAACAGCAAGGTCTACAGCTGTGCCTTAAATGGGGACAGACTGCAGCCCTAATAGTGTTTGGAAGTGTGTTCCACAGCCGCAGAGCTGCGCAACTGAAAGCCCCGTCACCCATAGTTTGTAGTCTGTTGAAGGGACACAGACCTGGAGAAGCAAAGAGTGCATGTGGGGCAGGAGGGTAGAATGAGGTCAGACAGGTATTTGGGTCCAGAGTTTTGGATAGCTTGGTAGGTGTGAACCAGGTTTCTGTAGATATTTGTTATTGTTATGCTGCCATCTTATGGCTGTTGCTAAACTTTTGCATATTGTTTTGGGTAAATTTACTGGAACATTATCTCTGCAATATGACATACTGTTGTCCTTAGGAAACCTCTCGCTCACTTTCCTGCCACTGTAAGCGGAGACGCTAATCAACTGTGGGGAGTAGTTGAACAGGGATGATGTCTTCCTTAGACATTTCTTCTGCTTGTGTTATGATTGCAAGGTCAAAATGCACTATAGGGCCCTATAGGGCCTCAACTCTGTACCTTGAAGCCAGTACCACTGCATTTTTTAATTGTTCCCCTCTTATCAGGGCCTGGTTAAGACCTGGGACACCAGGGGTGTGCTATTAATTATCAGGTAGGACAGAACCAGTAGGCTCCGGACCTATAGGGTAAGAGTTGAGTACCCCTGCTCTAGGGTGTCCAGAGTGGGTGAAACCATCTCGTGGTCCTTCTGTAGCTCAGTTGGTAGAGCATGGCGCTTGTAACGCCAGGGTAGTGGGTTCGATTCCCGGGACCACCCATACGTAGAATGTATGCACACATGACTGTAAGTCGCTTTGGATAAAAGCGTCCGCTAAATGGCATATATTATTGTGAAAACACACTTTGGTGCTGACATTTCAGTTCCTTATGTTGTAAAATGCATTTTACCAAGACAAATCTGATTCTTCGTGTTCTAAGCTGTTCAGTGGGTTCTTCCTCTAATATTAACATGATGAAAAAGTTTTTTTTCGTAATCTAATACATTCAATAATTAACACAGAGCTCAGTTTTCTCGCAGTGACTTGAGGATTTTACATGTGGTGGTTGTCTCCAAAGTTGTTTCCGCCCAGCGGCGTAGCCACGGCCTACCCAGTTCGATCTCAGGCCTACCCCCCCCAAAACATCCCGAAATTACTCAATATACATTTTTATTTGTATTTATGTTATTACATTTTTAAAAGAAACACATGTGAGATTTATTTTCGACAGGTCATTTTAATATAATGGGACAATCAAGTTGGCTTCCGACTATTGGTTACATAAAATAAAAAAAATTCACACGTTTCACCAGAACAACGTCACGTGGCTAAACTTTGTAGCGCATAAGCTAGCAAGCTCTACCACGCTAGCTTACTCAAATTGACTCACCAGCTAAAGTAAATTAGTAGTTCTAGCAATGGCAAACAAAATGTAGATCGCCAGGTTTTTCCCCCCAAAAAAAAGACATCTGGAGGAAAAGGAGAGTGTGCCAGAAATGTATTTGGATCAATCTACCGATAGCTTCCAGAATGAGACGTTAACAGGTGGCGCCAGGATAGAAACAACCGCAATCGCCATCACAACCGCCAATGCCAAATTGCCTACCCCACCGTCTCCTCTCGTTCTTGATGCTGCGGGCGGGGTGAACCTGCAGTAGGTCCACCGACAGATTTGTCTGCCGTTGATGAACCAGCCTGTCAACCAAAGCTAGCAAAGTTCTCTTCATGTATGATAAATGGCAAGTCACGCTGCTTCTCTTCAAGGTGGTATGACCAGTTCGTGTGGCTTGAGTACAGTAAAGCAAAAGATGCCATTTATTGTACACTTTTGTAGGCACTTTCCTGGAGCAAATGTTGAATTCAGATTTATAAGAGATGGATGTAAAAACTGGAAACTCACAAGAAATGCTTGCTGCAAACACGAGAATAGCAAATGACATGTCAGTGCCCTTGCAAAATTTGAATCACTACAAGGCCACCCATGGGCCTAGAAGTCGTGGGACTGTGTTGAACCAAGTACATGGTGTTGCAAACATGGATTTTATAGAAAGAAACCGTGCACATGTTAAAGTGGTCATAGATATTGTTCTAATGTGTGCAAAGCAGGATATTCCACTCAAAGTGCGTAGAGAAATCGAAGAGGCAACCATCTCCAGGAAGAGGGTTCGGCAGCCCTGGTGTAAACCAGCCACCTGAAACAAAGTCATACTGTGATGTAATGGGGGGGTTGTACATTGTAAATCAATGATGTCCTCAGAAATGGGTGAGACCGTAGTTCATTAGAAGGCCACCTCTTGTTCCAGTCAGTTTACCCTCCACTGAGTTACGCACACAACTACTGTAGCCTATATTATAGATTCAACTAATCAAAGTTTCCTTTAGCCCTCAATGGTACTAATTAGTTGTGAGGTGTTAGAATGATTTGATTAATTCACATGCATGGGAATCACTGTAAATACAGTAATTACAGTTCCTCTGTGTAATGTGTATGATTACCTCATTTCACCCCAGTAGAGGTTTTTAGACCAGATGTGCCAGACAGGCATCAGACAGCTGGTCTGATGATGCGGGTGCAGGGGGTCCTGTTACATTCTGATGAATCCCTTCTATCCTGAGAGCCATTAGAATGCGTCATTCATTGACCTTTTTTTTCCCATCTCCAATTTTGATATATGATCCCCTTTTTCTCTTTCTCCACACGGCACTGTCTTGTGTTCTTTCTCTCTCTCTTTCGTCCTCTCAAGCTCTCTCTCAAGCTCTCTCTTTTTGGGGTTTTGAAAATCAGCAAAAGCAATAGAACACAGCAGTCAGCAGTGATTAATTGGTTAATTGGTTCATCTCTAAATGTCAATACCTCATTAAGAGAGGCGCACTCTTCATCTGCTGTGAACCCATTCCATGATTACCTCATCCTCCCATAGTTGCTCCCCTTGTCTATCCGTGGGGGAGGATGGAGGGGGGTGTCCATATCAATTGCTCCCAATGCCTGCCTGCCTCAATAATGTCTGCCCTCCCTCAGAGGCCAATCTAACCGTGTCCTTTCCACTGTGATATATGGCTCAGGCAATAGCCTGTACAGACCGTTTCAAGACTTTTAATCACTGATCATGGCAGTAGCTCAACGACGATGACACATTACAAATACTAAATGGTATATTGTCTCTGGGTTCCACAGGAAAACGTGATGTGGTGTTCACTCTGTTTGCCAGCTAACAGCCACCAGCTAACAGCCACCAGCTAACAGCAACCAGCTAACAGCCAACAGCCAACAGCCAACAGCCAACAGCCAACAGCCAACAGCCAACAGCCAACAGCCACCAGCCAACAGCCACCAGCTAACAGCCACCAGCTAACAGCCACCAGCTAACAGCCACCAGCTAACAGCCACCTACGGCTGAGAGCTGACCCTGGGCTGATCTTTGGAGTGTTGCGGTCCTCTAGTGATTGACACGCTCTGCTGTTGGAAGTGCAGATTGGCTTTACTACTCTCCCTCGTCCCTCTCTCGCTCCTTCTCTACCTTCTCCCTATACTTTATCCCTCCACTTTATCAAATAGTTATATAGTTAGTTATATGCCATTTAGCAGACGCTTTTATCCAAAGCGACTTACAGTCATGTGTGCATACATTCTACGTATGGGTGGTCCCGGGAATCGAACCCACTACCCTGGCGTTACAAGCGCCATGCTCTACCAACTGAGCTACAGAAGGACCATACATCAAGTCACTTACTTACTTACAAATCAAATCAAATCAAATGTATTTATATAGCCCTTCGTACATCAGCTGATATCTCAAAGTGCTGTACAGAAACCCAGCCTAAAACCCCAAAAAGCAAGCAATGCAGGTGTAGAAGCACGGTGGCTAGGAAAAACTCCCTAGAAAGGCCAAAACCTAGGAAGAAACCTAGAGAGGAACCAGGCTATGTGGGGTGGCCAGTCCTCTTCTGGCTGTGCCGGGTGGAGATTATAACAGAACATGGCCAAGATGTTCATAAATGACCAGCATGGTCGAATAATAACAAGGCAGAACAGTTGAAACTGGAGCAGCAGCACAGTCAAGTGGACCGGGGACAGCAAGGAGTCATCATGTCAGGTAGTCCTGGGGCACGGTGCTAGGGCTCAGGTCCTCCGAGAGAGAGAAAGAAAGAAAGAAAGAGAGAATTAGAGAGAGCATATGTGGGGTGGCCCGTCCTCTTCTGGCTGTGCCGGGTGGAGATTATAACAGAACATGGCCAAGATGTTCAAATGTTCATAAATGACCAGCATGGTCGAATAATAGTAAGGCAGAACAGTTATAATATAATAATATATGCCATTTAGCAGACACTTTTATCCAAAGCGACTTACAGTCATGTGTGCATACATTCTACGTATGGGTGGTCCCGGGAATCGAACCCACTACCCTGGCATTACAAGCGCCATGCTCTACCAACTGAGCTACAGAGCAGCAGCATGGCCAGGTGGACTGGGGACAGCAAGGAGTCATCATGTCAGGTAGTCCTTGGGCATGGTCCTAGGGCTCAGGTCCTCCGAGAGAGAGAAAGAAAGAAGGAGAGAATTAGAGAACGCACACTTAGATTCACACAGGACACCGAATTAGGACAGGAGAAGTACTCCAGATATAACAAACTGACCCTAGCCCCCCGACACAAACTACTGCAGCATAAATACTGGAGGCTTTATCCCTCCTCCCTTTCCATACCTCCCTCCTACCTTTCACTGTCCTCCCTCTCCCACCCTCACTCCCTCCCCATCTTCCTCTCCCTGAACTTGACTCAGGGCTGCAGACTTGAGCCTTGATTTAAACCCTCAACAAAGGCTACATATCTAGATCTGCTGCAGAGCTGCACTTAAATACTGGTGTCTCACCAGACACAGAATAAAACTCAATACTCACACTCACACACCTTTCTATGGAAACCCTATCCCCCTGGTATTGGTTTGTCTGCCTATGCTAGAGAGACATGCCCTTTGCAGAGTTGTGTTTGTGGGTTGAGACTAGGACAGGGGAGGGGACAATGGGAAAACAGGATGGGGGCTGGGGCACGTTTCCTGAAATGAGGGAAATGCAGCTTGAAGCGTGAAATTCAAGTCTTTCTGAGTCCTTTTGGAAGTCTCTGCTCTGGTTCCCTGTTGTGCTCATCTGTTTTCCTGTTCTGTCGAGTTGCAGTCAGGTCTCTGGGACTAATGAATGGACTCCAGCTACGCTGTCCCACAGACACACACCCCCTGCCTCTGTCACCCTCTTCTCTCTGATCAGGCATAGGAGGAGGAGAGGGGGGTGCGTTGAAACAGAGACTAAAATTATTTCTTTTTTTGGGGGGTGGGTTGTGTTTTAGCTTCCAGCTGTGAACATTGATTTTGGGTTTATAAAATATTTGGCTGGTGATTATTACCATGCTCTGTTGATTAAGTTATTAATGTTTAGGTATATTAGAGCTATAGTAACCTCTCCTCGTGGAGCCCCGGGCATTTTACAATTTTGTTGTAGCCCTGAACTAGCTCATCTGATTCACCTATTCAAGGGCTTGGTGATTAGTTGACGAGCATGAATCGGGTGTGCTAGCTCTGAAATGAATCAAATACTGAAACGGCTGAGGGTCCCGAGGAGACGTTTGAGAACCACTGCTATCAACCCGTTGGTGTTACAAAGGTATACCCAAACATATCTTGCACATACAGCCCCCTGGACCTCTCATCAATGTGTGTGCTGCAGTGTCACTCTAAGTATGGCTTTATCCCTGAAACACACTCATTGTCAGTAGCTGCAGGTGTGAATGGGAAAGAGGAGTGGACATTGTTATCAACAAAGGACTGGATGGCTACTGTCTGAGAGGCAGTCATGTGTTTGAATCATTCTGGGGGGGCCGAGTGAGGATTTGGCAAACTGCCGTATGATCACAGAGTCTCTCCCCCTCACCTCTCCTCCCAGCTGTAGCTACATCGGAGATATTCACTCCCCATGCGGCGCTCCTGCGACGTGTGTGTGTGTGTGTGGCTAAGCATCAGAGACGTCTGTGCACCCCATTGCTTGTCAGGGCATGGTCACAGACTGTATAACACAGAGCTCAGGGTTTACATTATGAGTAACCATTACATTAACATTTTAGTCACAGTACTTAGTAGTGAGTGCATACATTTTTCATACTGGTCCCCCGTGGGAATCAAACCCACAACCCTGGCGATGCAAGCGCCATGCTCTACCAAGTGAGCAAAACGCGACGACCTCTGCATAAGTCATGTATCACAGTAGACATACAGTGCTTTCGGAAACTATTCAGACCCCTTCACATTCTTCACATTTTGTTACGTTGCAGCCTTACTCTAAAATGTGTGTGTATATATATATATATATATATATATATATATATATACAGTGGGGCAAAAAAGTATTTAGTCAGCCACCAATCGTGCAAGTTCTCCCACTTAAAAAGATGAGAGAGGCCTGTAATTTTCATCATAGGTACACTTCAACTATGACACACAAAATGAGAAAAAAAATCCAGAAAATCACATTGTAGGATTTTTAATGAATTTATTTGCAAATTAGGGTGGAAAATAAGTATTTGGTCAATAACAAAAGTTTCTCGATACTTTGTTATATGCCCTTTGTTGGCAATGACAGAGGTCAAACGTTTTCTGCAAGTCTTCACAAGGTTTTCAAACACTGTTGCTGGTATTTTGTCCCATTCCTCCATGCAGATCTCCTCTGGAGAAGTGATGTTTTGGGGTTGTTGCTGGGCAACACGGACTTTCAACTCCCTCCAAAGATTTTCTATGGGGTTGAGATCTGGAGACTGGCTAGGCCACTCCAGGACCTTGAAATGCTTCTTACGAAGCCACTCCTTCGTTGCCCGGGCGGTGTGTTTGGGATCATTGTCATGCTTAAAGACCCAGCCACGTTTCATCTTCAATGCCCTTGCTGATGGAAGGAGGTTTTCACTCAAAATCTCACGATATATGGCCCCATTCATTCTTTGATTTACACGGATCAGTCGTCCTGGTCCCTTTGCAGAAAAACAGCCCCAAAGCATGATGTTTCCACCCCCATGCTTTACAGTAGGTATGGTGTTCTTTGGATGCAACTCAGCATTCTATGTCCTCCAAACACGACGAGTTGAGTTTTTACCAAAAAGTTATAATTTGATTTCATTTGACCATATGACATTCGTGGAGACCCAGATCGAGAGGGAGATTGTCAGTGGTCTTGTATGTCTTCCATTTCCTAATAATTGCTCCCACAGTTGATTTCTTCAAACCAAGCTGCTTACTTATTGCAGATTCAGTCTTCCCAGCCTGGTGCAGGTCTCCAATTTTGTTTCTGGTGTCCTTTGACAGCTCTTTGGTCTTGGCCATAGTGGAGTTTGGAGTGTGACTGTTTGAGGTTGTGGACAGGTGTCTTTTTTTACTGATAACAAGTTCAAACAGGTGCCATTAATACAGGTAACGACTGGAGGACAGAGGATCCTCTTAAAGAAGAAGTTACAGGTCTGTGAGAGCCAGAAATCTTGCTTGTTTGTAGGTGACCAAATACTTATTTTGCACCATAATTTGCAAATAAATTCATTACAAATCCTACAATGTGATTTTCTTTCTCATTTTGTCTGTCATAGTTGAAGTGTACCTATGATGAAAATTACAGGCCTCTCTCATCTTTTTAAGTGGTAGAACTTGCACAATTGGTGGCTGACTAAATACTTTTTTGCCCCACTGTATTTTTTACATAAGTATTTACATAAGTATTGAGACCCTTTACTCAGTACTTTGTTGAAGCACCTTTGGCAGCGATTACAGCCTTGAATCTTCTTGGGTATGACGCTACAAGCTAGGCACACCTGGATTTGGGGAGTTTCTCCCATTCTTTGCTGCAGGTCTCTTCAGGTCTCTCCGGAGATGTTAGAACGGGTTCAAGTCCGGGCTCTTGCTGGGCAATTCAAGGACTTTCAGAGGCTTGTCCCAAAGCCACTACTACGTTGTCTTGGCTGTGTGCTTAGGGTCGTTGTCCTGTTGGAAGGTGAACCTTCGCCCCAGTCTGAGGTCCTGAGCGCTCTGGAGCAGGTTTTCATAAAGGATCTCTATGTATTTTGCGCCGTTCATCTTTCCCTCGATCCTGACCATTGTTCCAGTCACTGCCATTGAAAAACACCCCCACAGCCATGCTTCACCGTGGGGATGGTGGCAGGTTTCCTCCAGACGTGACGTTTGGCATTCAGGCCAGAGTTAAATATTGTTTTCATCAGACACGAGAATCTTGTTTCTCATGGTAGAGTCCTTTTGGTGCCTTTTGACAAACTCTATGGGCTGTCATGCACATTTTATTGGGTAGATTCCATCTGGCCACTCGACCATAAAGGCCTGATTGATGGAGGGCTGCAGATATAGTTGTCCTTCTGGAAGGTTCTTCCATCCCCACAGAGGAACTCTAGAGCTCTGTCAGACCATCGGGGTCTTGGTCACCTCTCTGACCAACGCCATTCTCCCCCGATTGCTCAGTTTGGCCGGGCGGCCAGCTCTAGGAAGAGTCTTGGTGGTTTCAAACGTCTTCCATTTAAGAATGATGAAGGCCACTGTGTTCTTAGGGACCTTCAGTGCTGCAGAATATTTTTGGCTTCCCCCCCAGATCTGTGCCTCAACACAATTGCTCTACGGACAATTCCTTCGACCTCATGGCTTGGTTTTTGCTCTGACATGCACTGTCAACTGTGGGACCTTATATAGACAGGTGTTTGTCTTTCCAAATCCTGTCCAATCAATTGAATTTGCAACAGGTTGTAGAAACATCAAAAGGATAATAACAATGTGATGAAAGAGAAGGGGTCTTAATACTTTCCGAATGCACTGTATCTGTGCCTATAGCAGGCTTGATATGTGTAAAAACAAGATAAAGCACTCAAGTCAGGTTGAAACTTCAATGGTCCTCAGTCGAAGCTCTCTCTCTACCTCATTTGCAACGGCTATATTTGAACTCCAGAATAAAGTGATGTGTGTCAATTTGATATGGGTTGTTTGTCTGTAGACAGGTGACATGTTGTCAGGATATTGCTCGGTTGTTTTATAGTTCCTATATGTATGACTTGAAGTTAGTGTTTTGGGGTGGGGTGCTTTGACTTTATGGGTTGCTCAAACTTTAAACCTTTACTCCACTCTAAGGGTCTTTTGATTTGAGCTTGATGGTTTAATTTTGATATTCCATGCTTGCCAGTATTACCAGCGTCATAGTGGTAAAGTGCATCCCTGGGTTTTAACTGATTACCCAGAGATACCACATTTACCCATAAAGAAAAAAAATACATACAGAGAAATTATCATATTTATCACATGATTTTGCAATAATAAAATTGGTATGTAAAGAAAAGAGAAACAGTAAAAGGTGGGCCTACACTCCCAACTCCCCATTCCATTCCCGCCAGCCCAATACTTTTATATCCACCCCCGCACCCCCCGGAAACCATGTTTTCCACCCTATTATTTGTCCGTCCCTACCCCCCATATCTCTATCTACCCTCCCACCTGCCCCCACAACCCCTCTAACCCCCCAAACATCCTAGGTTGCTTATCAACCGAGGATGCTTTTACATCCACCTTCCCTTCCCAGCAACCAGAGAAAACCCTCCCTATGTGTCCTTGAAGGCAAAGAGGGAAATAGGTGTATGTGTGTATATATATACACACACACACACACACACACACACACACACACACACACACACACACACACACACACACACACACACACACACACACACACACACACACACACACACAGTACCAGTCAAAAGTTGAGACACCTACTCATTCCAGGGTTTTTCTTTATTTTTACTATTTTCTATAGTGACGACATCAAAACTATGAAATAACACATGGAATCATGTGGCAACCAAAAAAGTGTTAAACAAATCAAAATATATTTTAGATTCTTCAAAGTAGCCACCCTTTGCCTTGATGACAGATTTGCACACTTGGCATTCTCCCAATCAGCTTCATGAGGAATGCAGTCTTGAATGAGTTCACACATATGCTGAGCACTTGTTGGCTGCATTTCAAAACCGCACTATGGATTTTATCCCAATAGCCAGAAGGAGGAGAAAAGGGAAGCATTGAACTACAGAAATTCAGCCGTGGCAATATATACATTTTGACAATAGATATTTCGCTGGTTAAAACAACTAGCATATTTATTAGTCCACCTACTAAGGTTGGATTGAATTAATTTGAGCATTCTGTTAAAGTTTCTCACAATGGTTTTATGTAAGGAAGGAAAAAATATCGATTCCCAAATATTTAAAATGGGAAACGATCGGGATTCTATAATTAGAGATGTAAGCCCTCCATCCAGGTCTTGAGCGGCAGTCGGGCCAATTTGGTTCGATTTATTTTATAACTAGAGATGAGCTGATTTTGTCTGATATTCAAAGCTTTTGGGAGGGATTGAGATATATTGTCGGCGTATAGTGAGATGACGTGATCTGTAGAATTGAGAGATATTGGTGTAATTTCTTTCAATTGTCACATTTTCTGGGCCATGGGTTCCATAGACAATAAAAATAGCGGAGGTGAGATGGGATCACCTTGCCTGCTACCTCTAGTTATTCTAAAGGGAACAGAAATCAAATGTTATTTGTCACCTGCACCAAATACAACTGGTGTAGACTTTATCGTGAAATGCTTGCTTACAAGTCCTTCCTAATGATGCAGATTTAAAAAATTTAACTGACACAAGGAATACAATAAAATACACAACAATGGAGATGCAGAGTACCAGTACCAGATCAATCTGCAGAATTACAAGGTATTTGAGGAGAAGTAGCAGCAGTGTGTGTGTGTGTGTGTGTGTGTGTGTGTGTGTGTGTGTGTGTGTGTGTGTGTGTGTGTGTGTGTGTGTGTGTGTGTGTGTGTGTGTGTGTGTGTGTGTGTGTGTGTGTGTGTGTGTGTGTGTAATGCGTATGTATGTGTATTTGTATTGTGTCGGTATGCGTATATATGTGTGCATGTGAATGTGTGTGGGATTGTCAATGTAGTGGGTGTGAGTGAGTGTGTATGTCTGTATGTGTGTATATATATAGGGTAGTGAATGTGCGTAGGGTTAGTTCAAGATAGTTGGAGTACCATTAATTTACTATTTAGTAGTTTGGCTATTTAGCAGTCTTATGGGTTGGGAGTACAAGCTATCTTGGACCCTGTTGGTTCGAAAGCCGATGCTCTGGTACAATTTGCCGGACAGTAGCAGAGGGAACAGTCTATGGCTCGGGTGGCTGGAGTCTTTGGCAATTTGTCAGGCCTTCCCCTGAAAATGCAATATATAGAGGTCCTGGATGGCAGTGAGCTCAGCCCCAGTGATGTACTGGCCTGTCCACATCACCCTCTGTAGCGCATTGCGGTCAAGGGCAGTGCCTTTGCAATACCAAGCGGTGATGCAGCCAGTCAAGATTCTCTTGATCGTGCAGCTGTAGAACTTTTTGAGGATCCGAGGTCCCGTGCCAAATCTTTTCAGGCTCCTGAGGGGGAAGAGGTGCTGCCACACCCTCTTCACGACTGTGGGGGTGTGTGTGGACCATGTTAAGTTCTTAGTGATGTGGACACTAAGGAACTTGAAGCTCTCGACCCGCTCCACAACAGCTTTGTTGTAAAACAGAGGGATTGGTATATACAGTGAACAAAAAAACAAATGCAATTTTTTTTATGCACACAAAAAAAAGTGTTGGTCCCATGTTTTATGAGCTAAAATGAAATATAGAAATGTTTCATACTCACAAAAGCTTATGTCTCACAAACTTGGCAATATATTTGTTTCCATCAATGTTAGTGAGAATTTATCCTTTGCCAAGAGAATCCATCCACCTGACAGGTATGCCATATTAAGAAGCTGATTAAACAGCGTAATCATTACACAGGTGCACTGTGTGCTGGGGACAATAAAAGGGCACTCTTAAATGTGCAGTTTTGTCACACAACACAATGCCACAGATGTCTCAAGTTTTGAGGGCATGCAATTGGCATGCTGACTGCAGGAATGACCAATAAAGCTATTGCCAGAGAATTTAATGTTCTGAAACAAAGCTGAAAATGTCCCAGTTCTTCCAGGGCCTGCATACTCACCAGACGTCACCCATTGAGCATGTTTGGGATGCTCTGGATCGACTTGCACCACAGCGTGTACCAGTTCCTGCCAATATCCAACAACTTTACACAGCCATTGAAGAGTGGAACAACATTCCACAGTCAACAGACTGATCAACTCTATGCGAAGGACATGTCACGCTACATGAGGCAAATAGTGGTCACATCAGATACTGTCTGGTTTTCTGATCCACATCCCTACCTTTTTTTAAGGTATCTGTGACCAACAGATACACGTGTATCTGTATTCCCAGTCATGTGTAATATATAGATTAGGGCCTAATGAATTTATTTAAATTGACTGATTTTCTTATATGAACTGTAACTCAGTAAAATCTTTGAAATTGTTGCACGTTGTGTTTATTTTTGTTCAGTATAGTATTTTAATCATATTAGGTGAACCCTTATTTTGATCACACAATACAATTCTACTGTGTCCTGTTTCTGTCCTAGATGGTCAGAAACACATAAAGCAATTGGTACTGTTGTGTTTTTGGCTGTATCTGAGAAGGAGCAGAGGCTGACTGAGTCATCTGGCACAGCCATCAGAGCTCATAGTCTGTGCGTACACCCCAGGGATAACCAACCTCCCTCTGAGCCTTTGAGCTCAACTCACTGCATGGGCTTTGGCCACATTATTCCCCCCCTGTTTAAAAAAGTCAATTTGAACCCTAATTACTGCCTACCCTGCCCGCATGCTGCTCTCGTTTTGGTTGCTTTGTCAACACAAATAAAAAGTCACATGAAAGCACCTCTCATAAACAATAACGCTCCAATACAACATAACACAGCCCCCCTCCTCATTTAACTCCCGGAAGCCGCAGGGTCCAAGTTGATGGCCTTTTCTAGAGCTGTGTAAACAAACAGCGAGACACTTGGCCCCCTACCTCTGCTCTGGTCTCCCCACTGAAGGGAACACAGCATGAGCATAGAGGGGAAGGAGGGAGGGAATCTGGGGGATTGAGGTTAAAGGGGGATGGGGTTAGACCAACGCCCTCTGTACTGAAGCTACAGTTCGGTTCTGCTGCAGTTGTGAGGAGGAAGACTGTGGCCTCTCTAATCCAGCCATGGATGGTAAGGCAGCTGGGATAGAATGATGGAAGGAAGGAGAACGAGAGAGTGAAAAAAAGAGAGGATGTTTAAGGAGCTAGGTTGGGGGTGGGGTGAGGAGTCGAGAGCACCCTTCTCACACGAACACATCTCCTGCAGAAAGCCAGCACTTCTCTCCTCTGGGGCTCAACAAGACATGGTACATTCACCCCAAACCCCTTCCTGTCCAATGATATGCTTCACACGTTGTTCGAATCAGATGAAACCATGTTGATACACACTGAGGTAACATGACACCTCAAATCAATCAAATAAAATATTATTTGTGCATTTGCACTGAATAGAATGGGTGTAGACTTTACTGTGAAATGCTTGCTTACGAGCCCTTCCCAACGATGCAGATTTAAAAAAAAAAAATAAAACAGTAACACAATGAATAAAATACACAAGAATAAAGATATATACAGGGAGTACCAGTACCATGTCACTGTGCAGGGGTACAAGGTATTTGAGGTGGATATATATGTAAAGGCAGGGTAAAGTGACCAGTAAAATAAAGAATAAAATAAACAGCAGCATAAGATGAATGTATGCACTTGGAAAATTCCTGAAAATGATGTTATGTCTTTAGAAGCTTCTGATAGGCTAATTGACATAATTTGGGTCAATTGGAGGTGTACCTGTGGATGTATTTCAAGGCCTACCTTCAAACTCAGTGCCTCTTTGCTTGACATCACGGGGAAATCAAGACCAAGACCTCCACAAGTCTGGTTCATCCTTGGGAGGAATTTCCAAATGCCTGACGGTACCACGTTCATCTGTACAAACAATAGTGCTCATATATAAACACCATGGGACCATGCAGTCATCATACCGCTCAGGAAGGAGACGCGTTCTGTCTCCTAGAGATGAACGTACTTTGGTGCAAAAAGTGCAAATCAATCCCAGAAAAACAGCAAAGGACCTTGTGAAGATGCTGGAGGAAACAGGTACAAAAGTATCTATATCCACAGCAAAACGAGTCCTATATCGACATAACCTGAAAGGCCGCTCAGCAAGGAAGAGGCCACTGCTCCAAAACCGCCATAAAGCCAGGCTACGGTTTGCAACCGCATATGGGGACAAAGATCATACTTTTGGAGAAATGTCCTCTGGTCTGATGAAACAAAAAAACAACTGTTTGGCCATAATGACCATCGTTATGTTTGGAGGAAAAGGGTGAGGCTTGCAAGTCAAAGAACACCATCCCAACCGTGAAGCACAGGGTGGCAGCATCATGATGTGGGGGGCTTTGCTGCAGCTTGGTCGCAGATGGGTCTTCCAAATGGACAATGACCCCAAGCACACTTCCAAAGTTGTGGCAAAATGGCTTAAGGACAACAAAGTCAAGGCTATTGGATTGGCCATCACAAAGCCCCGACCTCAATCCTAAAGAACATTTGTGGGCAGAACTGAAAAAGTGTGTGAGAACAAGGAGGCCTACAAACCAGCTCTGTCAGGAGGAATGGGCCGAAATTCACCCAATTTATTGTGGGAAGCTTGTGGAAGGCTACCTGAAACATTTCAACCAAGTTAATCTATTTAAAGGCAATGCTAACAAATACTAATTGAGTGTATGAAACTTTTGACACACTGGGAATGTGATGAAAGAAATATAAGCTGAAATAAATCATTCTCTCTACTATTATTCTGACATTTCACATTCTTAAAATGAAGTGGTGATCCTAACTGACCTAAGACAGGGAATATTTACTAGGATTAAATGTCAGGAATTGTGAAACACTGGGTTTAAATGTATTTTGCTAAGGTGTATATAAACCTCCGACTTCAACTTTATGTAACATTCTATTGGTTGCAATTTAAGTTTAGAAACTCAATTTTGATTCCGGTGTCGTTTTGTGTGTCAGTTCATAAAACATGTGCCATGGAATCGGTACATCGAAAATTTCTTCCCAACTATTGTGCAATCTATATGGCACAGCTGTCAATTTTTTGGTCCTTAAATGAAACTGGAATACTTTTTTATTTATCAGAATTTTCTTTAACCAATTTTCTTTAACCCTTTCACACGTACCATCACACTGGGTGTGATCGTTCTACAGTGGTCCCTGAAGCGTACGATCACACCCCGTGTGATTAGAACACTCATTTAGAATGCTAGTTTAGAACGGCAGTTTCAAATGACGCAACAATCAGCGTTTGAGCTGGCCAGACTTTTGACAGAAACTATTTACACAAACACAGTCCTTACAAAGTTATGTCCAGAATGTCAGCAGTTTATTTTTGGATGCATTGTTCAGATATTCACAGAAGTAAATATAGCATAACACAATCATCCTAACCGGAAAAATGTAGGCTACATTTGTCCTAGCGCTGAGGAAAGATTGACCCAACACAAGCAGTAATTTTTCTAACTCTCGGCTGACGTAAACTACAATATGAATTAGCTAATAGCAATTACTATATATAATTAATCACATCACGGGTGAGCTCACCATTGATCGAAATAACTAGGTAAAACACTTTATAGAAATCGAAAGTAATCAGACGATTAGTTTCAGTGCGCAGCCATGTATTTTTTTCCTCACAGAAACCGAAGATAATAAGAGAAGACGAGATGAGTTTGGTCTGTTTGTAGTATGCATGTTGAAGGGGTGTGTCATCTACCGTCGTTCACATCCCACCATTTTAATTTCCGGAAGTCCTCAAAAATTAGTGAACTCTTACTCACCTCATTTTGTTATAACATCTTTGGTCAAACAGACGTGAATCCCAGAATGCATTGTAGGTCAACAAACATGGCTACACAGCTGGAATTAGCTTAGCTCATCATAATCAGTACTTTGACGGAAACGCAGCCTGGATTTGAACCTGTAGTGACACCTCTAGTACTGATGTGCTGTGCCTTTGACCGCTGCACCACTTGAGAGTCATAAGGCCATGGAAGCTTCAAAATGCAATTCAAGATAATACTTCTCTGACGCATTTAGCATTGTTTTACAGAGCTAATAGAAGAATGTGGCTTCATAAGCACGATTGACTATAACACCATAAAGGTTATAAAATGAGTAACGTTACCTCAAGTGTCCGCGGTGATAAAGAATATACACAAATATATTATGCTCCATACATACGCTACAATAGAAATGTGGAATAGAAAATGTGAACACGTGTGCAGATCCTGTTCTGACGGGAGATGAGCAAATGTCTGCAGACGTGAACTGCACAAACAATTGGGAAGTGCTTGGGGAATTTTGTCCGTGTCAGAAATGTCCCAAAAATGTAATTATCCGCAAAAGTAAAAATGACTATTTTTATGTGAATGAATGAGGAGGCGGAACACACCTACATTCAAACTGTTTTTAGAAAATAAAAACTTGTTTGAAAATAATTTGAAATTGAAGTTAAAACAACCTATAAATATAAACAGGCTGCGTGCTTTAGTTTGAGGGCAGCGCGGATAAAATGTACTGTTACGTATCAATCACATTCTGGAATGGAGAGAACATTCTAACATCACGTGCATAAAAACTCACGCTGGGGCGACCGTTAGAGATATTTGGAACTCACGCATGAAAGGGTTAAAGGATAGGGGGACGCTAGCGTCCCACTTGGTCAAAAGCCAGGGAAAATGCAGCGCGGCAAATTCAAATAAAATGATATAAAAATCAAACCTTCATTAAATCACACGTGTAAGATACTAGATTAAAGCTACACTCCAGACAACATGTCAGAATTTTTAAAAGGCTTTTCGGCGAAAGCATAAGAAGCTATTATCTGATGATATCACAACAGTAAACAAAGAGAGTAGCATATTTCAACCCTGCAGGCGCGACACAAACCACAGAAATAAAATATAAAACATGCCTTACCTTTGACGAGCTTCTTTTGTTGGCACTCCAATATGTCCCATAAACATCACAATTGGTCCTTTTGTTCGATTAATTGCGTCCATATATATCCAAAATGTAAATTTATCTGGCGCGTTTGATCCAGAAAAAAACAGCTTGTTGAAGATTTAAAAAATAATTTGCTGCATTTTTCCTCCATACTCCATCCAGTTCACTATATTTTTTTAATAATATATTACACTTGATCCTTCTTGAGTAAGTTCCTCCATATCTTTTTGTTTTTCCTCTATAACATATTCTGTTGCCTCTATGGTACAGTTTTTTATTGCTATCTATCTGTAGTGTCCGTCCCTCTAGTTCCTTTGTTAACATTAACTCTTTTGACCTAAATTGCTTTTGTTTTAAAGACGAGTCTTGAATTGCACATGTAAAAGTGTCCCATACAATAAGGGGATCTGCTGTATGTTATGTCAGAAATAATCAGTTAAAAATGATTCTGTCCTGGTTAAAAACAAGTTGTCATTCAATAGGATTTGATTACATTTCCAATATCCTCGTCCACGTGGAAATTCTGTAAGAGCAATTATTTGATGGTCTGACCGCATTCTGTCCCCTATCAACACTTTTGGTGCCAGCAAGAATGATATAAGAAAGTAGTCAAGACGACCAGCTTGATTGAGCCTCCACCATGTATCTCTCACTAGGTCAGGATATTTAAGCCTCCATATATCCACTAGTTGCAATATATCCATGATATTTGTGATTTCCTTATGTGCATGAGGATGATAGTTTGTAGTGTGATTTCTTTTATGGTCCATTGCGGTATTTAAAACCATATTATAATCTCCCACCATAATAATAGAGTATTGTATTGCTTGTAGGCTTGATAAACTATTATACATATTTTCAAAGAAGCATGGATCCTCGTTATTTGGACCTTATAGATTAATGATCCAAATCGGTTTATTTAAAAGAATCTACCTTTCGGATCTGTTTGAACAATTTGCACATTCCGATCAAAATGATTGTTAATTAATATCATCACCACTCTTGAGTTTCTTTGCCCATGGGGGAACTATATTTTTATTGCCAAGAATAGATTTCTGCACTTTGTCCAAGGTTGCAATAAAAATACAGTAAATATATACAACTTGAAGGTGTTATTTCTAGTAAATGCCAGTATGCTGGTGTATACACGGATTGGCTGACAATGTCACAAAAATGATGCACGCCCATCGATGTGGCCGGAAGCTGCGCATTATGATTCTGAACAGTCAGATAACTAGCAGCAACGACAAGAAGCTGCCATGTGGGGAATTGAAGGAGGTTCGTTTCAGCTAGTTTGTCTTGTTTTAAGGTGTTTTGACTGATTTAATATCAATGATAATTTTGCAAAAACAATTGTTAGCTACAGTGCCTTCACAATGTATTCATACCCCTTGACTTATTCCACATTTTGTTGTGTTACAGCATGAATTCGAAATGCATTAAAAAAAAATCTCGCCCTCCTTTTCACTTTGTATCCACACAAAATCCCATAATGACTGAGTGAAAAAATGTTTTTAGAAATTGTATTGATAATAATATACAGAAATGTCTAATGTACCCAATTCACATCCCTTTGCTATGACAAAGTTGAGCTCAGGTGTATCCAATTTATTTTGGTAATCTTTGAGATGTCACGACAACTTAAGTAGAGTCCACCTGTGGCCAATTCAATTGTTTGGACATGATTTAGAATGAAACACACCTGTCTATATAAGGTCCCACAGTTGACAGTGCATGTTAGAGCAGAAGTTATGCCATGAAGTCCAATGAACTGTCCGTAGATCTCCGAGATAGAGTTGTGATGTGGAGCACAGTGGTCTCCATCATTGGGAAATTGAAAAAATATGGAACTACCCAGACTGCCTAGAGCTGGCCGTCCGACCAAACTGAGCAACCGGGCAAGAAGCACCTTGGTCAGGGAGGTGACCAAGAATCCAATGACCACTCTCTTTTTTTCATTTTTTTTTTTACAATATTTTTAATGTATTTAATAATATATTTAATGCTTTCTTTTTTTTTTACAATTTAACAATCAGCATAATATTACACAGATAATGCTCCGTTATATTCCTTCCACCTACACAAAACACCATGCTACATGGGGGCACATCGTGCAAAACCCTTCCCTCCCAAACACATGAACACCCCCCCCCTCCCCTAAAATGTCATACCATCTCTAAGGGCTTTGGGTAAAATGGGGTTATTATAGAAAGGTGTTTGTTCATATATAGATCTAAGCCCCTCTGTTTGTTTCCAGACTTCAATCCATATATTTAAAGTGTTTTTAATGAAAGGGTTGTTTATGAGACCTAGCACAGCTTTAGGTATAGATGCCAATGTGGCAGGGGTCAGACACTCTTCCTCTATCTGTCTCCAAGAGGGTGAACTTGTCATACCCACACAGCCTCTTACTGAGATGCCTAGCAATACAACTGGAAGTCTGGTAGAGTAAGCCCTCCTTCTGAGTATGGTTTGCATTACGTTACAAGTTTCACTCTGGGGGGTTTCCCTTTCCACATTTATTAAGAAACCTTCCTGTTAAGTTGTTTGGAACAAAAATGGGAATAGGAAAGGGCAAGGTTTGAAAAAGGTACAATAATTTTGGTAATATATTCATCTTTACACATTTGATCCACCCCATAAGAGATATTGGTAAATCCCGCCATCTATCCAATTCTTCCCCAACCTTTTTGAGAAGAGGAGTATAGTTCAGTTGATATGTCTTAATCATTTCAGAAGGAATTTTGGAGGTTTCCAAGAAAACGGCTTGGGTTCTGCATAGCTGCCCTGTTAAAAGGTATAATTATACTATTCGATAGGTTTATTTTATATCCTGAAAAAGTCCCATATTCTTTCAGGATGTCAACTAATGTTCGGAGTGAAACTTCTGGTTTAGTGAGGTAAAGTAAAATGTCATCAGCATATAGCGAGACCAGATGTTCACGCCCTCCTATACGAACACCGTGGATGGATGAGATGAGATCTAGTGGCTCTATAGCCAAAGAAAAAAGGAGAGGACTAGCGGGACAACCCTGTCTTGTGCCACGTGATAGGGAGAACTGTGAGGAAACGTTTCCATTAGTCAGGATCTGAGCTACCGAACATTTATACAGTAATCTAATCAAACCTACATACGTAGGTCCAATATTCATCCTCTGTAAAACTTCAAACAGGTAGTTTCATTCTATGCGGTCAAAAGCTTTTTCTGCATCTAATGAAGCCGCCACTGCAGGTTCTTGGTCATTCTCTACATAATGCATAATACTAAATAATCTTCTGATATTATCAGGAGATGAGCGGTTTCTTACCAAGCCTGTTTGGTCCATATCAACCAAGTCTGAAAGGACCTTATCTAGTCTAAGAGCTATGAGTTTTGCAAGAATCTTATATGAAGTGTTCAATAAAGATATTGGTCTATACGACCCACAAAGCAGAGGATCTTTCCCAGGTTTTAACAAAACTGTGATCAGTGCTTGTTCAAGTGTGTCTGAGAGCTTTTCTTGTCACTATGGCATAATTAAACATACTGCAAAGAGGTTCAATGAATTTGGGTTAAAAGGATCGATAGAATTCAATAGGGAATCCGTCCAACCCTGGTGATTTTCCTCCAGCAGTGTTGAAAATGAATTCCTTAATTTCCTCAGATGTAATCTCTTTCTCCAAGTGCTCTCTATCCTCATCAGCTAAAGTTTGTAAATTGAGTTTGTTCAAAAACTCATGCATTGTAGCAGGGGCATCCCCTTCAGATTTGTGCAATGTTTCATAAAACTCCCTAAAGACTGTGAACAACCGTGCTATTGGGTAGCTTAATAGAGCTAATAACTCTACTATGTTAGTCTGTCGTGTGCAGAAGGTAGCCTAGTGGTTAGAGTGTTGGGCCAGTAACTGAAAGGTTGCTGCATCGAATCCCCGAGCTGTCAAGGTAAAAAATATATGTTGTTTTGAACAAGGCAGTTAACCCACTGTTCCCCGGTAAAGGTGTCATTGTAAATAAGAATTTGTTTTTAACTGACTTGCCCAGTTAAATAAAGGATAAAACAAAATGTTTACTCTTTGGCCTGAATGCAAAGCACTATTATGTCTATAGAAAACCAGTTACAGCTCGTCGCCTGTCTAACACCATCCATACAATGCTAAAATGGCTCCAGAACAAGAATGTGAAAGTCCTTGAGTGGCTCAGCCAAAGCCTAGACTTTAATCCTATTGAAATTTGATGGAAGAACTTGAAAAATTGCTGTTCACCACGATCCCCATCGAACTTAACAGAGCTTGAGAAATCTGCAAGGAAGAATGGGAGAAAATCCCCAATTCCAGATGTGCAAAGCTGATACAGACATACCCAAGACGACTCAAAGCTGTAATCGCCGCCAAAGGTGCTTCTACAAAGTATTGACTCGGGTGTAAATATTTATGTAAAGGAGATATTGCATCCCAAGCATGCTAACCAATGTTGTGGTCAATTCCGTTTAAATTTCAGTCAATTTGGAATGTAAACCAAATTCAAACATTTCCGGCATTGAAAAGAATATAAATTATAATTGAAATGTCTGTATACTTCATGTTCGTGGTTGTACTGACAAAATACAGTTCAGCTGTAAAAATACATTAAACGTTATTTCCACTAGCAGGCGTAGAAGGAAAATAGGAATGCTGTGAAACAAGAGGTTGTAAGTTCAAATTCCAGGCAGTAGCCGTGCATGGGTAAAATCACTGGGGAAGCCAAGTCAGGGACAAAAATACATATTATACTGTTACCAATAAATTTGCATCTTAAAAAAGTAGTAGGGATGTGGATCAGAAAACCAGTCAGTATCTGGTGCGACCACCATTTTCCTAACTCAACACGACACATCTCCTTCGCATAGAATTGATCAGGCTGTTGCTTGTGGCCTATGGAATGTTCTCCCACTTCTCTTGAATGGCTGGGTGAAGTTGCTGGATTCTGGCAGGAACTGGAACACGCTGTAATACACGTCGATCCAGAGCATCCCAAACATTCTCAATGGGTGACATGTCTGGCGAGTATGCAGGCCATGGAAGAACTGGGACATTTTTAGCTTCCAGGAATTGTGTACAGATGCTTGTGACAAATTTGAGAAATAAACATTTTTGAGAAGTAAGCTTTTTGTGCATATGGAACATTTATGGGATATTTTATTTCAGCTCATAAAACCAACCCTTTACATTTTTTTATTTTATTTTTATAGGCAAGTCAGTTAAGAACAAATTCTTATTTTCAATGACGGCCTAGGAACAGTGGGTTAACTGCCTGTTCAGGGGCAGAACGACAGATGTGTACCTTGTCAGCTGGGGGGTTTGAACTTGCAACCTCTGGTTACTAGTCCAATGCTCTAACCACTAGGCTACCCTGCCACCCCCCACATATTGCATTTATATTCTTGTTCAGCGTACAACCTACAGTACCAGTCAAAATGTTGGCCACACTTACTCATTCAAGGGTTTGTCTTTATTTTTATAAACATTTTCTATATTGTAGTGTAAAATAATAGTGAATACATCAAAACTATGAAATAACACATATGGAATCATGTAGTAACCAAAAAAGTGTTTAACAAATCACAATTTATTTTATATATGATATTCTTCAAATTAGCCACCCTTTGCCTTGATGACAGCTTTGAACACCCTTGGCATTCTCTCAACCAGAACTTGTTGGCTGCTTTTCCTTCACTCTGCGGTCCAACTCATCCCAAACCATCTCAATTGGTTTGAGGTCGGGTGATTGTGGAGGCCAGGTAATCTGATGCAGCACTCCATCACTCTCCTTCTTGGTCAAATAGCCCTTACACATGGTTTTGATGTCTTCACTATTATTCTGCAATGTAGAAAATAGTCAAAATATGAGTAGCTGTGTCCAAACTTTTGACTGGTACTGTATATGTTGTGATAATTGTGTTGTTTGCTCTATAACATTTGAGTTCATTTGCCACCGTGATATATAGGACTAAGGCCGTGATAATAAGAAGACAACAGTCACAGAGTGGCAGAATAAATTCAACCACACGCGTTTGTTTCATCACAAAACCATAGAGCAACCTCTGTCTGGCGAAGTCCACAAAGCATATAGCATGTAATAAACAGTTACATGACCTACAGCAGGGGTATTCAACTCTTACACTACAAGGTCTTGAGCCTGCTGCTTTTCTGTTCCACCTGATAATTAATTACACCCACCTTTGTGTGCCAGGTCTAAATCAGTACCTGATTAGAGGGGAACAATGAAAGAAAGCAATAGAACTGGCTTCGAGATCCAGAGTTGATTTTGAGGGACCTACAGTATGGTCAAGCCAATTTCCGAAACTTTCAGACTACTAAACAACTATTGATTTAGAACCACGAAGAGTTACCGATAGTCGCAAAGGAAACAGGAGCTGCCTCCACTATTCTTGGAATAATTTCAACTTCAATATTTAAACATCAAATCACCTATGCTACGATGATGTGGCTGTCCATGGTACTGATTTTTGTGTGCGTGCGCATGTGTGTGTGCGCGAGCAAGTAGAAAAACATGTTGACTTATCCTACTTGTAGAGGAACGCCAATGCCATCCTCCTCTCTTTCATATTGCCGAAATTATCTATGACCTTGTCATACATTATACTCTTTTAGCTTTTCGTGTCCCAGACTACCTAGCTAAAATGCTTACTTGCTCGCCTAACTTCCTTTCATGGGCAGTTTTAGCCTACTACATCTAGCTACATCTTGAACTTCCATCCTCTCAGGCCAGGGGCACGATGTATGAATTGATGAATTTATGGATGGACTAGACAATCACAAACTACAACTCCAAATCCCTATCTTCATCCGTGGCTAATATAGGACAAGGCAGATATTAGCTAGCTTAGCCACCAGAGGACAACGGCACAACGGGATGCAACAATTCATGTTTTTTCTGTCAATTATGTTTTGCTTTTGATGTGATGTGATTGTTGTGAAGCCAAATCCAACTCAATATTAGGAAGATGTATATGGGCTGCATGATACGACTATACGCTATTGACTTTAAAAAAAAGTTACAATAAAAACTTGAGCTCTGTTCCTTGCCTCAGGCTGCACATCCTGTTCGCTCATCAAGTGATCATATTTTCATCCCAGACTTCTCAATTTAACCGTGTCTTTACTAATATAGAGAATTTGTTTAGATTTAGAAGGCCCTTTATCAAATAGGTAGGAACAGTGGCAGGAGGGAAAATACATGTCATCAGTATGCAAATGGAGGCCGCTTTCCCACAGTGTAAATCATGCTGGGTAGGCTACTCCGGTTTTAGCAGTTGAGAAATAGGCCTAAATATAGTATCAGCTAGGAACCTCATCTTTTTAGTGGCAAACATCAAAACTCTGCTTTCACTTGGGATTGCATATAGAAATGTCTGGGCTTATCAGAACACTTCTTTAACTTCACGCAACAACCACTGTTTTATGGGCATGCAGTCTCTTTCTGCGCGACAGGTGATAATCCACCAAAACTGTGTATGCCACGGGCTCTCCAACCTTGTTCCTGCAGCTCCTCAGTGCATCATTTTTGGAAATCAAGTGAAATCTGTTCGGAAACATTGATAGTAACATGTTTTCACAATGAAACATATTTAACATATTTAATTCAACTGTTGTCAGCCCCTATCTCTGCGCGCTCGAGAAAGTAACGAAGGAGTGAGAGGAAGAGATGGAACATGTTGGTGAGATATTCTGTCAGTCTATTAATTATGAAAATAGAAAAAATGCCCTGTTACTAGGCTATTCAAATTCAAATACAAATTCATTATAATTGTAGGCTAACTCTGTAAGCCACCCTGCATAATCAATTAACCAACAGCATCGCAGAGTCCTAAATGTTTTCTCCCAGACTCATGGATAGAGCATTTGGAGCATAGCTGTCACGCTCCTCGTAATGAGTAGACCAAGAGGCGCAGCGTGAGTAGAGTTCCACATATTTTTAATAAACCGAAACTCAGCAAAGCAACATAAAACACAAACGAAATGTGAAGCTACTTGTGCATACAGGCAACTATCCGTAGACAAGATCCCACAAACACAATGAGGAAGATGACTACCTAAATATGATCCCCATTCAGAGACAAAGATAAACAGCTGCCTCGGATTGGGAACCATATCAGGCCACATTTCACCTAGATGACCCACCCAAGTCACTATCACGCCCCAACCAACACAGAGAATAAACAGCTTACTATGGTCAGGGTGTGACAATAAAATAAGGTAACCAGTCTATCCAGTATGCATAATAATACAGTCCACACTCAAAGGTGATTACTAGAATTTGTTTAATTTTGGAGTATAGGCTGCTCGACCAATTATGTACCAAAGACATCTTAAATGTGTTTCTTTGTATGTTTTTCTGCCATGCGTAATATGCGGTAGACTCTTAGGCTATGTATTGTATAACGGCACAATCTTTATTTTCATTCTTGTTTTCTGGGGCATACAGGCATATGCGTATGCATGGGTGTTCTCCATGCAACTTCTAAAATGCTTTGAATTTATCATCACCTTAGAAAGCGCTGTCCATTTCCTTGTGTTTGGCTTTGAAACAACATCCACATCAACCATTTCCACTTAGTTTCAACCTGCCTGTTGAACTTCTTTCTTCAAATTGATCCCAGTGAGGTTCTAAAATGTGGTCTAACGGTGAATTGTAAAAGTATGATACTGTTTTGATGACAAGTGCTTGTGATTTTCGATTGTATTTGCACTGATGTCCGAGTGGTTAGAGGGACAATAGAGCACTGAGTGCCAGGCCATTAGCGACCTGATGGTCGATAGCGAGTTGAGTACTACCAACGCATGTCCAGAGTGCATAAGAAGAGATTACCGTGACTGTGGAATTTGACTGCGGTCATGACACATGACTGCAGGTGTGGCAGGAATATGGTCACAGCAACAGCCCTAGCGCCAGGACCTTTCGCAGTTGAGTTCACTCAGTTTAGCTCAATACTAATTGGCTATTATTTAAGTTTTTTTATATCAAGGGAGGCCAATTTCTCGCTGGCTTCTTTTGCTAATGAATTCAATGCTATGGGCGACAACAATGTCATACACTTTTAGGCCAGATGGCCTCAGATACATGGGCTACACATACTGAGACAGGGGGCTACTGTTTCGCTCGCTCGGATACTTTCTCCTGTGAGATACATTGAGCCTCTTGCGAATGAAAGGAAAATTATGAAAACACCGAGACGAAAGAAACATTATTATTATTTTGTGTTTTGGCTGGCTTCCCTTGGCATTCCCGAATACACACCACTGATCCTAGCCAAGGACAAACTGAATACTAATTACTGTATAAATAAACATACACAATGTAGTCATGTATATGTCAATGTGTTAGATATGTAAGTTGGAAAACTGTATGTTGAAAGCACTGTCAGTGTGTTATGATGACACATTTTTGTTTGCAGGGCATCACCTGTGAAAATGCTAATCCACATTTGGAAGGTTATGTCATCACGTGCACATCTACATGTGAAACTTCATGTGAAATATCAACATGTGAAGTGTTCCAAAACACGTGGTTTCACATGTGCAAAATATGTGGAAATGTCACATCGTTTTTTTGTAAGGGTTCTCTCATCTGCTACCACCTCCACTTCCCTTTTGGGTGCATCTCAGCTCACTCTGGCAGGTTCAAAAACATTCTTCCTCCAAAGGTCACAGACAATATTGTGATACAATGCGAGATTCAATATTTATTTCTTTACTTAGAAGAAAGACTCATCAGGACATAATGGAGAGCCCTTAACCTCAGAACGCACGAAAAATACGCTGAGTTGCTATTAGATTTGTAAACCAGGAAGAATGAGGAATAGGGGCCCAATGGTCTAGACTCTCAAAAACATTCGGTCAATATGTGGAGCAGGACTGTTGCTTTCAATGAAAAATCATTGATATCTCAACACCAGGGACAATTCCATCCATCTTCTCAGCAGTCCTGTCAGTCCACCTTGACTAAAAGGTCAATACGACCTCTTCCGTGTTTGAAATAGATAGTGGTTTCAATTAAAGCTTCCATCGCATGGGAAAAACATTATTGCAGCGGTTGTAGTCTTGTCTAATGGGTTGGTGTTCTAGGTTTGTGCACCTTAGCTGAAGAAGAGTAGAGCCAGCATTCAACCAGCACTGGCTCTCTCTGCATGCTGTGCTGTGACAGCCAGCGTCCTCACATATGCATGTGCAGAGGGAAAAGGTTGCACTGAAAAACGAGTAAACGTCAACCATTAAATGTTTCATGGCCGTGCCGGAGCTGAACTTTCGGGATGCTGGTTAGCGGAACAAACAAGCGTGAGGCAGGAAGAGAGTGCTGTTTGCTGTGGCCCCATGAAACAGTCAGCTAATGGAGAGTGGAGAGGAGGAGGCATGGCATTTTCTCCAGGGTCTCCAGGTCTGCTATAAACAGAGTTTGTGTGTGCGTCACTGAATCACACAAAAACATTCAGGCTTTTTCCCCCTTTGATATTTATAAACCTGGGAGCGGACGATAAGAGCCATCTCGACATGCGAGTCGAGCTGAGACCAGAGAGTAGTGTTCTCCTTCTCCCGGAGGAGCGTCGGGATCGAAGAGGCTGCAGAATCACACAGTATGGCCTGTATCCAGGCCAAATGGAACTCAGTATCCGAGCCGATGATGCATTGCTAACATAGCGCTAAAACAGGGGATGCTGTATCAGGGTAGATTTGTAGTGTTGTTTGAGTGGCACTTCGCTGTTTATCAATGTTCTGCTACTACGTCTGAGAACCCATTTCATTTCAATCTGTTGAGGGAGCTGAACAGTAAATGGTCTGACTCATTGAGATTCTAGCCACATACAATTCTCTGGTCTCAGTTTAGCAATGTTGCATTGAGACTGTAGTGCCCTGTAAAAACCATGCAGCCACAGCAGCAGCAGCTGGGCTGGCTCATACAGTCAGAGCCCGAGCCATAGGGGTTAAGGTTGTAACCCGCATCTTTAATTTGAGATATATCCGGGGGACTTAATAACAGGCCTGTCTGACACTGATGTACACTGACGGCCATTCATTACCCACACAGCCCCTCCGCTCGCTGCCCTCCACCCTGTGCCCGCCAACCCCCTCCTCAGCCTGCCTCCTCACGGCCAGTGGTGAATGCCTCATCTCATCCCATCACAGAACCCTCCTCCCAACCCTCCATGCGGTTAGAACCAGAGGCTGCTGTGGGCATTGCATCGGTCTGCCGACTATGAATAGAATAGTAGAGGGGGGATATCAGCGTAGAGAGGAGAGTCCAGATGGGTTCTCTCTCTGTCACATCTTATCGATGTGGGTTATGATGAGGTAACGGTGGTCGTCCAGTTTACTCTGTGGGCTGTAGTTCCCATGAGTCCTGGTTGGGAGTGCCTCTATTTTTTCGGAGATTAAAGCCCCCTCTCCATCACTGCTGTTTTGTCTCTGTGACCAGATGAGGAATAGATGAGGAATTACGATCCCAATATGACTCTACATTCTAGAGGCTGTTGTTTTTTTTTTTTTTTTTACAAATGTGGCCGTGAACTCTATGCTGGCCATGAAGACAAACAGGAGTTGAGGGGTAGGCCATAGCTAGGGCCGTGTATTGAGCCTTCAGCAGTCTGTGCACGCATATCAATGAATAACCATTTAGGTAAATGACTGCACATACATTACACAAGGAGTTAGAAGGTCAGGATCTTAGGCACTGCGTTTGATCCTAGGGGAGTTGGGAGTAGGGTTTCAAAATTCCAGGAACTTTCCATTCGTTCCATGGTTTCCCAGACATCCTGGTTTTCCCTTGCTTATTCCCTCCCGATTCCGGGAATCCTCCAACTGGGATTTTGGGAAAACCAGGGAATTTATTGACAGTTCTTGCTTTGCAACCCCAGTTTGGAGTGGATCAAGCACGGTTCCATATCAAGGGTGAAGTACGAGTTACAAGGCAGGGTAAATGGCTTACCACGATTCCCCCATATTGAGACCTAGTACTACAAGGCTGTGCTATTGTCTATGAGCTGTACTGTAGGTCGGTCTCTTCACATGATCTAGGCTATTTATGGCCATATAGTGGGGCGGGTGACTAAGATCCTCTGCTCGCTGCGTGACGTAACCAGGCACGATGATGCTCAGCTCTGCTCGAGCTCCCGTTTGCTTCGCGGGGATTGGCTAGCCGGGATACTGATCCAGTACCATGTACGTGTTCTCCTCAAGCCCTCAAGTTCTTCCTCTCCACGGGGACCTACTAGAGCAGAAGCGATGTTCCTGCATGCGTGAGGCAGCCAGCCCCCGCCATACTCCCTTCCCGAGGAGGTTCTGTGACATCAGACAGAATTGGGTCTGTGATTAGTAGTGGTGGGCATCAAGGCTCCAGGCCTGATGGATTTTGAGGCCGCAGTAGAACAACCAGGGTCCTGTTCTTTTTAAAGGGCACAGTGGAGGGATCCCCCAGGCCAGGCGTGCTGAGTCACACGGCTCCCAGTCAGCTCTGCCCACATGTCAACACAACCAAATGTCAACATTTCCAAACGCAGCCTAGTTATAGAGTGATAGTATAATGAGATACAAGTCTCTTTGTGGCAGACGGTAAAGATGCAGTTTGTAGAATGGGCGTGTATAGTGTTTATATATTGGAGAATGTGTGTATATTGTGCATACAGTGTACATGTTGCATGTATGGAGTTATGTATGGAATCTGCTAGTTGTGTATGTATTGTGTTTATTATTTAAGATTTTGTCCTAAAGCTGAGATCTGCTTGAGGTGAAACAGCGCCACTAGTCGCCCCCAGATGCATTTGTTAAGAAGTACCCACTCTGCTGTTCTATCGCGCGGGCAATGATGTCTGAGGGAAGAAAAGCAGCATTCGTTGTTTGAAGTAACGTCTTTGTTGTTGTAATATCGCAAACGGACGTGGCGGTTTCACCGCTACGGATTCCAGCTTTAACGGTCTGTTCTTCATTGTGCACTGTAGTTGCAGATGGACCCATCTGGCAAGCTGATTTCTGTGTCTTTGCTGGAAGCCCTTAGGCAGCACAGTGAGTCCCCAGAGTGAAAACCCAGCTCCCTGTCATCCTCTCTACTCCACCATGCTGCTGCTAAGAGGAAATGTGAGAACCCGATAGTAGAGAACCCTACTGTGTAATAAGGTACAAGCAGATACAGTGCCGTGCGAAAGTATTCGGCCACCTTGAACTTTGCGACCTTTTGCCACATTTCAGGCTTCAAACATAAAGATATAAAACTGTATTTTTTTGTGAAGAATCAACAACAAGTGGGACACAATCATGAAGTGGAACGACATTTATTGGATATTTCAAACTTTTTTAACATATCAAAAACTGAAAAATTGGGCGTGCAAAATTATTCAGCCCCCTTAAGTTAATACTTTGTAGCGCCACCTTTTGCTGCGATTACAGCTGTAAGTCACTTGGGGTATGTCTCTATCAGTTTTGCACATCGAGAGACTGAAATTCTTTCCCATTCCTCCTTGCAAAACAGCTCGAGCTCAGTGAGGTTGGATGGAGAGCATTTGTGAACAGCAGTTTTCAGTTCTTTCCACAGATTCTCGATTGGATTCAGGTCTGGACTTTGACTTGGCCATTCTAACACCTGGATATGTTTATTTTTGAACCATTCCATTGTAGATTGTGCTGATGTTTTGGATCATTGTCTTGTTGGAAGACAAATCTCCGTCCCAGTCTCAGGTCTTTTGCAGACTCCATCAGGTTTTCTTCCAGAATGGTCCTGTATTTGGCTCCATCCATCTTCCCATCAATTTTAACCATCTTCCCTGTCCCTGCTCAAGAAAAGCAGGCCCAAACCATGATGCTGCCACCACCATGTTTGACAGTGGGGATGTTGTGTTCAGGGTGATGAGCTGTGTTGCTTTTACGCCAAACATAACGTTTTGCATTGTTGCCAAAAAGTTCAATTTTGGTTTCATCTGACCAGAGCACCTTCTTCCACATGTTTGGTGTGTCTCCCAGGTGGCTTGTGACAAACTTTAAACAACACTTTTTATGGATATCTTCAAGAAATGGCTTTCTTCTTGCCACTCTTCCATAAAGGCCAGATTTGTGCAATATACGGCTGATTGTTATCCTATGGACAGAGTCTCCCACCTCAGCTGTAGATCTCTGCAGTTCATCCAGAGTGATCATGGGCCTCTTGGCTGCATCTCTGATCAGTCTTCTCCTTGTATGAGCTGAAAGTTTAGAGGGACGGCCAGGTCTTGGTAGATTTGCAGTGGTCTGATACTCCTTCCATTTCAATATTATCGCTTGCACAGTGCTCCTTGGGATATTTAAAGCTTGGGAAATCTTTTTGTATCCAAATCCGGCTTTAAACTTCTTCACAACAGTATCTCGGACCTGCCTGGTGTGTTCCTTGTTCTTCATGATGCTCTCTGCTCTTTTAACGGACCTCTGAGACTATCACAGTGCAGGTGCATTTATACGGAGACTTGATTACACACAGGTGGATTGTATTTATCATCATTAGTCATTTAGGTCAACATTGGATCATTCAGAGATCCTCACTGAACTTCTGGAGAGAGTTTGCTGCACTGAAAGTAAAGGGGCTGAATAATTTTGCAGTGGCTTGGGGAGGGCAAGCTTGGCCCAGTGACTTGGGAAGGGCAAGCTTGGCCCAGTGGCTTGGGGAGGGAAAGCTTGGCCCAGTGACCTGGGAAGGGCAAGCTTGGCCCAGTGGCTTGGGGAGGGCAAGCTTGGCCCAGTGGCTTGGGGAGGGCAAGCTTGGCCCTCAGTGCAGCGTCAATGTCAGGGGTGTTGTCTCCGTGCAATTCCATAATGTCACTTTAACCTGTGACGGAATGCACATCATTGACAGTAATTCACTTGCATGTTATCGATAGACAAGAATCTCTGCACATACAGCGGAAGCACTCCGCTCCCATCCTGTGGCACTTAGCGTGTATCTGGGAACACACCAAGCACCACCACAATCATCAAGCTCGACAATCTCTCTTTCCTTCACTACTGTACATTCCTCCCTTAAAAGCTTCTCCGGGCCACGCTTCAGGATGCATGAACGCAAAGCGTAGAGGCAAACGTGTGGTGACAGCGAGTGCAGCCTGTCCGCTCAATCTGGAGGAGTCGCTCTGCTCAACATCACAGCATGAGAAGCAGAGCAAATGGCTGAACAGAGTGGAGCGTGTCGTAAAACCAAACCTGAAAAAGCACCAAGAGACAGAAATGTGGCCTTCAAAGACCTTCAAAAGATCTCACTCCAGTAAAATCACACAACCGAGCAGCCAGTGAGGAGCCGGAGTCGTTGTCCTCTGTTGAACAACACAGTGTACCGTTGAGTAACTGTCAGCAGTGATGCTGGGTGTGAGACAATTTAGGAGATTATTTCCATTTTAATCTGGATTAATGAAGGGGGCTGAGGAGTTGCCGTTGGGCCGGGGCCATTTCATCTTTAGCGAGGAGGAAATAAGGTCTCAGAGGGACGAGGGGATGTGTGAGCGCAAACAGACACTTTAAAGTAGCTAGACAACCCACCGAGATAAGACCAGCTAAATACGAGGCTCAATTATTTAGCGTTCATGGGGTTTAATAGAACTGGAAGAGTTTGTGGGCGTTGGGGGAAATTGAGGCCTTGCCGGGGTGAGTTTTAAAACGATGGCCGCTGAGCCGAAGCCACAGGGGTCACTTCTAATCTGTGTTGTCGTTCATTCGCACCTCGGAGAGGTTGGAGAGAGAGACCTCTTCCTCTTCCTGCTCAGCTCACATTCACCACCGCCCGGGTTCAGACTGAGGACTGCCAGGACGCACATTAGTTACTGTTAGTTACTGTTTACTGATCACTATCACTCTTTCAATTTGTGTTGCTCACTGAGATTACTTTTTAGTTCATGCTTTTTTAGTTCAGGCGTTTTGGTTCAAAGCGGTTGTACATATGCTGCAAGTTGGTACAGATCTCCTAAATTGGAGAAGACTGCTCAGTAACATACTTCTAAGTGCAAAACTAGAATAATTTCCAGTATAGTTTTTTTCTTTGATGTGAGAATTGAAGTCAACAATACTTACCACCAAATACATTATTGGTAGACTCATTTGCACTTCAAAGCATTTGAAATTGGGAGAAAAGTCTCTCACTTGTGTATCAACATAATCTGCTGGCAGAAGACTCAACATGATCTTACATTTGTGAACATACGGATGGAATTCCTCACGTTGTTGAGAATTTGACAGCGAAGCAGAAGAAATAATCTTATCATTCACGAGTTTCACCTGTCAGAGCCCCTGTCTGTCCTAACTCCTCTCCTTCTGGGGACCCGTTATCATTATGTGACACTCAGGTCGGCATAGCCGTAAGTATTAGCTCAAAAGATGGCACATATTCTTCTGTTTCCCAATGTATTCAAACACAAGTAGCATAGAGCACTAGCCAGAAGCCAAAACATGTTGATATGTCAGAACATGTTTGTTTTGGTAATATGAGATTGTGTCTGTTCTGTTTTGCATGCATCCTTAAATCAAGAGAGAGTGGGAAAAAAAACAGATTGTAAAATGAACATGCACTGCAAGAGGCCAGATGGCAAATCCTAAAAGAATCGACCCAGATTTAACTCTTGCTTTTATCCCCTCTAACTTTACTTCCTTGGTCTGCAGTCTTTTATTTCCAAAAGTACAGCATGGGTATTTACATGCTATTGCAAATGAACTGTGGTTTTCTAGCCTGCCTGCCTAGCATATGTGTATGTATCGTGTGGGAAGTATTTTTTTTTTTTGTGCAAAAAAAGGAGCTTAGATTCTGAGCTTCTCGGAGCTGACAAATATAATAGTGAAATGTGAGCACATTACAGGGAGAGGAGACAGAGTTGTTGGTTCAACAGCTGAGGAGTCTATTTATTGAAAGACCAATGTTGGGATGTGGGAATCTGAGCCAACATGGATCCCAGGCAGCATGGCTACCCCACTCCCCCCCCCCTCCCAGTAACATGATAATCCCTCCACTCACTATAAACGAATGCTTTTAATATCATCATCTCTTCATTTCCATCAATACATTAGGGGAGGAAGGTCAAAGCTTAACTACTATAAGCTGTGAGGGAGGCTGCTTGCCTCTTGCAAGGGGTTATATGTGTTTCTTGCAGGCTTGTATAACGAAGCTGTGTGGGTTAAGCATTGTACCCCAGATCTGTGACCAGGCAGTGCTGTGGCCCGGGGCTAGCCTAGGCAGGGCTGTGAGAGAGCGACAGCTGCCTAGCAAGGAGGTTGGAGAATGGAGGGAAATGGGATGGGGGGTGGGGGGGGTCTGCAAGCATCCATTGCTTCTCACCCAAAGGAAAGCTGGAACCAGGAGAAAGGGATGACAGTTGCAGCTGTCCCCCCTCCTCACACACACACACACACACACACACACACACACACACACACACACACACACACACACACACACACACACACACACACACAGAGACAGAAAGAGCCCCCCAGTTTCCATCCAACACTGCACCTGGAAGTGGACTACTAGCCTACTGTAGCAGCTCAACTGTAATCCTCCTCCCCCTTCCTATTCCCATGCAGATGACTGTATATTGTATTGCATCTCACGATCTACTACAGTCTTTTTCATCTGGAATGCTCACTGACCTGCTCTAAGAACGTCACGTAATGCTGCGACATGTTCCTTTTAGCAGCTGTTGTGAATGTGTGTCTTTTTACGCAAAACAGGGTTTTATACTTGATACAGTTCTGAGAATGTGTAAGTGTTCCATTTATACATCAATGTCAAGCGCATTGGCATCACCTCTGCTTTCTGTAAGGTGTATTGGACAATGAGCCGTGCACTGCCCTAATGGTGCCCTTCAGAAAGTAAAGCATTGGGTATACTATATACACTGCTCAAAAAAATAAAGGGAACACTTATACAACACAATATAACTCCAAGTCAATCACACTTCTGTGAAATCAAACTGTCCACTTAGGAAGCAACACTGATTGACAATAAATTTCACATGCTGTTGTGCAAATGGAATAGACAACAAGTGGAAATTATAGGCAATTAGCAAGACACCCCCAATAAAGGAGTGGTTCTGCAGGTGGTGACCACAGACCACTTCTCAATTCCTATGCTTCCTGGCTGATGTTTTGGTCACTTTTGAATGCTGGCGGTGCTTTCACTCTCGTGGTAGCATGAGACGGAGTCTACAACCCACACAAGTGGCTCAGGTAGTGCAGCTCATCCAGGATGGCACATCAATGCGAGCTGTGGCAAGAAGGTTTGCTGTGTCTGTCAGCGTAGTGTCCAGAGCATGGAGGCGCTACCAGGAGACAGGCCAGTACATCAGGAGACGTGGAGGAGGTCGTAGGAGGGCAACAACCCAGCAGCAGGACCGCTACCTCCGCCTTTGTGCAAGGAGGAGCAGGAGGAGCACTACCAGAGCCCTGCAAAATTACCTCCAGCAGGCCACAAATGTGCATGTGTCTGCTCAAACAGTCAGAAACAGACTCCATGAGGGGGGTATGAGGGCCCATAGGTGGGGGTTATGCTTACAGCCTAACACCGTGCAGGACGTTTGGCATTTACCAGAGAACACCAAGATTGGCAAATTCGCCACTGGCGCCCTGTGCACTTCACAGATGAAAGCAGGTTCACACTGAGCACATGTGACAGAAGTGACAGAGTCTGGAGACGCCGTGGAGAACGCTCTGCTGCCTGCAACATCCTCCAGCAGGACCGGTTTGGCGGTGGGTCAGTCATGGTGTGGGGTGGCATTTCTTTGGGGGGCCGCACAGCCCTCCATGTGCTCGCCAGAGGTAGCCTGACTGCCATTAGGTACCGAGATGAGATCCTCAGACCCCTTGTAAGACCATATGCTGGTGCGGTTGGCCCTGGGTTCCTCCTAATGCAAGACAATGCTAGACCTCATGTGGCTGGAGTGTGTCAGCAGTTCCTGCAAGAGGAAGGCATTGATGCTATGGACTGGCCTGCCCGTTCCCCAGACCTGAATCCAATTGAGCACATCTGGGACATCATGTCTCGCTCCATCCACCAACGCCACCTTGCACCACAGACTGTCCAGGAGTTGGCAGATGCTTTAGTCCAGGTCTGGGAGGAGATCCCTCAGGAGACAATCCGCCACCTCATCAGGAGCATGCCCAGGCGTTGTAGGGAGGTCATACAGGCACGTGGAGGCCACACACACTACTGACCCTCATTTTGACTTGTTTTAGGACATTACATCAAAGTTGGATCAGCCTGTAGTGTGGTTTTCCACTTTAATTTTGAGTGTGTCCCTGAGTTGAAGCACAGGAGATGATTCGCTTCACACTAACCAAATAGTAAGTCATGCTACAGAACTTAGGCCTATAGAGAATGCAGGGAATAGAGTAGAATAGGTCAAATCCCAGAACTATTCTGACAAAAGGGAAAGCTTGATCATAGTCTCACAGGGTATACTGTATGTGGTAAATCTGCTGTTACCATTAGTATAACAACAAAATATACCCCCCCCCCAAAAAAACGAAGAACTATTTCAAATCTAAACATAGCGAGACAGACTAATTGGTTCGAAGTATGTTGGGGGTGTTAAAAAAAATAAAAAAAATCACCCAATAAAAATGGGTCACCGATCAAAGAGTACAATTATGTTCGGAACATACAAATTACATTTCCAGTCGAGGAACCAGAGCGGCACGTCTTTTTTCAGAAAACAGTTTAATTTACAAAGAGTCAGTGACAGTTTTACACCCAGTAACACTTTGAGGTTCGCAGAACCACAGTTTTAACAACAGCGCTAAAAATGACAATTACAGTTGTAAATATGAAGAAGACAGGCAGAGAGGCTCTTCTAGCATAACAGGCTTCGCAGAGGCGGTCCGTCCACGTGTGACCAACTGAACATAATCCCACCTGAATATTGAAAAACCCGCCATATGTGCATAGCGATATTTAACAAATCAAATTCATGTCAAATCAAATTCATGTCTGTCGAATGCATGGATGGGGTGATGTTTCACATCAAATCAACTCCTCGAACCACTCTTATTACTGAGGGCTGAGGATTGCATTTGCATACCATATGTCTTCTAAAATAAGGTAAATAGTCCTTGTCACTTCAGTGATTTCACTGAGGAAATGTGGAGCTCAGCTATGGGAAATGAAGGTAAAGGTTGCACCATACTGCTCTGTGAAATCTCCCCGAAACGCCCCAAATTCTTTCATAAAGAGAGCTAGGACCAACCACATATCTACTGGGTTCAATCTTCCTCTCTTTAAGACCCTTTAAATGAAATGAACACAATGGCTAATAGACTTTGTTGACATCATTAACATGCTCATTAACATGTTCTCCTGTGGTTCTAGGCGCAAAGAGAAAACATATGGCTGACTTCATTAGGTATAGTACTGTATGTACATGTGGAAGGATTCACTGTAAACATTCTCCTCCTCAGTCCTCTGCTATCTTGAAATCTCCAGGCCCTGCTTAGCATTAGATACATATCACATACATATGCAACGGCCGCATCTCTGTTTAGGGTTGATTGGGAAAACGCTTGACAGCCTACGCTGAATGACTGCACCTCTTGTCTGTGCTGCTGGCTTGTCCTTATGTAACTGTAGGCAACCAGATGGCACACAGCTCTCGCTCTCTCTCTGCCATGTGTAATACGCTAGCCAGGAGGATTGGCTGTAGAGTCAAGATGTGCCATCATGTCTACAAGGCAAGAGATAACCCTATCCTGGAGTGGCTTTGTGTGTGTAGGTGGCTGGTGAACGGTGAAGGTGTAACGGAGGTGGTTCGGAGACCAAGGATATGTGACGAGTAACCTTGCCTGACCCCTGAAGACTTGTGTTAGCTCCCCAAGCTAACGCCTAGGCTTTACCTCGGCGGGCTAGAACAGTCTTGTGGAGCACAGGAGATCCAGGTTCAAACCCAGTCGGTCACACAGGCCACATCCTGATCCCTGAGTGAGGTTGATGTGACAATATTAGACCCTTGTGTATTCATCCAGCTGTCTGACTCTGGGCAACGAGGCGAAGAAGCACCTGTGGTCATGTTTAGTGGCAGTTCAGTGGCAACTGTTTCACAATGTCACAGATAAAACATTTACTAGAGCCCATGCAGTACGTGTAACAGCTGTGTTCTATTGCTAGATAGAAGTACGAGATGAGACATGAGGGTGGGGATACACTTGGGTGGGACCTACAGCAGCATTCAAACATAATGAAACAGGGTTGAGGTGTGAACCATGACGATGGAATTCAGAGCATTATCTGAGCATCATGTCTATATCGAAGTACCGTCTATCGTATAAGTCCAGGGCACTTACGGACTCATTCGAACCCGAACAATTTTTTGGGTGAACCCATCTATAAGAGGAAGTCCTGCTTACTCTCTCAGTCACAGGTCTTAGGTCTTAGGATTGTCAGACAAACAGTTGGCCTGATAATCTCTCTGTTGGGAAATAGTGTGGATGTTCATTCCTCAGTCAGTCCATTCTCTGAGTGGAGACAGACAGACACACAAACCTCCCAGAGCTCCCAGCCAAATCCCCAACACCTGCCACCACCCTGGAGCAGCGTCAGCATCAGACCCACACAGCCGTGTTGTAGTCAAACAAGGGCTGCATTTTCTCCACTCTGGCCTCCTGTCTCCACTCTTGTCTCCTGTCTATGTAAATCTCTGAGAACTGGCTCTGGCTCTGGCTGTGTCTCTCCTCAGCCAGCTGGGGACATTGCCGGCCCTTACCCTGCTGCTGCTGTCCTACACCTGCCCAGAACGGGAGGTAGAAGCTTCCCTTGGCCTGCTGCTTGGCCACTTTCTTGGGCCTCTTGAAGAGTTTGGCCTCCTGGCTCTCGGGGACCATCCAGCCTGGCCTCTCCTTCAGGAGCTTGTCCCGGTCGGGCCTCACACTGCGCAGGAACCTCTTGAAGATGTTGGTGGTCAGAGAGAACTTCCTGCAGATCTCCTGGGAGCGGCTGAGACGGAGAGGGTGGGCTGGGGAGTCGGGCCTGTCGGCTGCGTCTGCCCCCACACAAACACCCCCAATCATCTCCTCCTTCTCCAGCTCAGGCAAGTCCAGCCAGTTGCCCACCAGGTCGGCGAAAACGTTGTCCCCTAGGACCAGGGGCTGCCGGTTGCGGCTGCGGCTCATGAGTGAGGAGGTCCAGTCGCTGGAGTCGTCCATGCTGTCCTGGGAGTAGTCGCTGTCCAGCGAGGGGCCTTCCCTGGATAGGCTGTAGAGGATGCCAGGCAGATCCACCACCTGGGCTGGGTGAGCCGGCTGCTGATGCTGCTCTGGAAACACTTGGCTAAGACGTGGGCCACAGTACTCCACCTGTGGGGCAGTGTATCCTGACACTCTGCGGGGGAGAGGGAGAGGCTGGCTCTCACTCTCAGTCTCCAATGTCTCCAGGCTGGAGGAGGAAGGAGAGGTGCCCAGGCTGCTCCGGTGCCCCACCCGGCTCTGCTGCTGCTGCTCCTCCCGACCAGTTGTCCAGTCCAAGGGGGGCCTCTGAGTCTCATCGTGGACAGGGCCGAGAATAGGCTTGAGGCTGGGGATAGGGCAAGGGCCACATGTGTCTGCTGTTGGTGGTGGGGCCGCCCTTTGGATGGGCCTCCCTGAGATGTCTAGTTGCTCCAGCACTGTCTGCACTTGTAGAAGCTTGAGTTCCTGAAGAGCCCCCATCATGGAGTTCATCTGAGCATGGAGGCCATCTCCTGCCTCCTTCATAGACACCTGTAGGGAAAGAGAGGGAGAGGATGAGGGAGAGGGGGGAGACAAAAACAACAGGGAAATGGCCAGTTAGCGTCACCCGCAAAACTCATCCATTCAAGCACTTCTATAACACATCTATAACCCTCTGTCAAACACTGACCAGTGTTTACATTGCCCATCTACAGTTGAACTTAGATCACAGCACCGCTTAGGACAAATTAATGAACTCAAAGACAAACCAAAATGTACAGATGGTACTAACATAATTACCCCTCACCAATAATGATTTGTTTTCCATATCTCCATTGGTGTTGCTACAGTTTCTCTCTCGCTGCACCGTAGCCCTTCTGTGTTTTGAGGCCACTCGTTTTTTTTTCTTTTCGGTCACATGACCCGTTTTGAATGACAGGGCCCCCATATGGCTTTGCGTATGTGAGAGGACCCTGTCGCTCAGCAGCTGTAGGGAGGAGTATCTCTGGCTTCATCTCTCCCACGCTCTCTCTTTCTCTCTCTCTCAAACTACTCTCTCTCTCTCTCTCTCTGTTCCAGCATCCTGTGGGACTGAGCTTATGTCATGTGACCCAGCTATAACTGTTTCACCCGCAGCCAAGCAGTCCCTGAGGCAATAGAGTGTCTTTAAAAATGGAATCCATGCACCCGGACTTACTTTGAACTTGGCTGTTGATACGACAGATGTGTCTTCGGGAATTAAGAATACACAGATGCGAATGCTCCTCCTTACAAAACGCAAAACTGTGTGATGTTACAGAAATAGGACAACACCAATAAAAGCATCTCAATCCACGCTGATATAGTTTGGAGAACGCCATGTTGCAGTTGAACATTTGAATAAGGGATTGGAATTACAGATCCTATTTCAGTAGTCTGACCAACTGTGCTTTGACTGTTTTCACTGTCTCTCTGAATAGAGACAGCCTTCACTCAAGGACAGCTAATACAGCTGGGTAATACAATTGGTCCACCATACCAACAATGTAACATTATTTGTGTGCACTCTATAAGATTGCTCCAACTCACAGTAGACTGCAAACATCCGAACAAGTTGGATAAAATGCTGTTCACTTAAATGAAATATAGAAAACAGCAACTTTATACCTCGCTCTACACGTCCAAGATATTAAATCTATCCATCAGTCTAAGATCCTAATAAATCACCTTACCTTGTTAGAACTTTTACACAAGTCTGTTCCTCTCTCTTGGCTGCTCTGTCAGTCCGTCTCCACTCTCCACTCTCACCTTTCAAACAGCCCTTCCTGCCAACCCCTATATGTAGCCCCTGCCAATCAGGGCCAGTCGCTGTCCTGGCAGCCAATCAGTTGTGTCTGTCTAGACGTTAATCCCTAACCGTGGGGGTGGGTTCACTCAAGCACGCATTAATTGACAAAGACTGGGTGAGAGTCAGCAGCAGTGGAAGTGGTGTTTGGGGTAACAGCAGTGTGAGTTGGTGTTGGGGGGTTGGTGAGTGTTATGGTCGGCCTTGCCATATGTTTAGATGTCTAGAGGGATTCAATTATTGAACAGGAGGGGGGATGGGTATCATAAGTAGCAAGGTCAATGATATTGTACTTGTTGACTGTGGTACACATAAGTGCCAAGTGGGAAGGCATTGGATCAGTAACTTCAGTAACTAACACACGAGCAAACGACAGACAGGAAAGTGTCAGAGAGGCAAACATAATAATCTGCAGTATGTCCTGGCGTATGACGTCACAACATGTTTACAATATGTTAATAACACGTCGTAATACTTAACACGAAGAGCGACCTCGTAAATCATATTTTCAAAAGAAAACCTTGCAGGCCTGAAAAATCATTCAACATTTTGCAGACACTCTTGTTTAGAACTGATAAGACAACATGGTCAATCGTTCCAACAGTGGCAAGAGCCACTGTACTGACCAACCCTAAACTAGCCTTTCATCCCTTCATATTCAAACGAAGAAAATGATGCACGAAGAAGCACTTGAAAAGGTCTCACAGAAGATCTCGTAATCCATACGCAGCTCAGCTGACATTTCCACCGAAAAATGAAACGCAACATCAGCAGAGAGACAAAAGGAGTCTGTGTTCCTGAGTAGCCATTATAGAAGGTGAAGGTAATTGGAACAATGAGGTCATCTCTGTGTTCTCCTGCGGTTCTAGGCGCTAAAACATATGGCTGACTTCATTAGGTGTAATTAGCCCGGAGTCTTTAGAAGCTGGTGAACAGGCTTTATATAATTACTGTTTACCTCAAACCACATCAAGGTTCAACCAGCATTGCCACATGGTGCACACGGTTGGGTTTTTCCCGATTATCTCCATAAAACAACATGTGGAATTGTCAATAACATTACGTCAGAATCATTCGAAAGATTACATCACAAGGGGCTGAAGTTGCCCTTCTACAGCTGTACTGCAACCTCTTGTTAGGAGATGCTACCATTCCTATTCACATGGAATCTATCTGGCTGACTTGTTCATGCATGCTTACTCCTCAACATGCAATCATTCTTCCCTCCCAAATACACTCATCCGCTCCAATTATCCAAAAGCACACGCCGTTTACTCCATTTGGCTCTCTTAAATGATTCACAATGTCCTCAAAGGCTTCAGCCCCACTGTTGACGTCACTGTGCCAACTAAGGCACTCAATTGACCTCACATGACCCCAAAACTTTGCGGCCCAAATAGGTCAGACGAGCTGGAATCAGCTTTCTGCCGGATCAAATCAAGTCATATTTTTTGTCTTTGGACTGACTGTCTCCCCAGGGCAGTGTACTCTCAGTGTACTCTCCCACCCCAAATGTTTACTGTATTGTGTTGCAGAGACGGCTTGAGTCAGTGGTTCATAGAAATGTGCTGATAACAGATCTTAAACTCAGCAAATGGAGAGGGAAATGGTTCCTTTTGGGAGGGGGGCTGCAGGGCATCGAACACTGTCTCTCTGGTACCATTAGCTTATTAAAGCCATATCTCAAATACTGAAGCTAAGTCAGCAGCTTTCTGTGATGTTAGTGTGTTAGCATCACTTCAGCAGTGTGATCCGTCAGGGTCTACCTGTAGACTGTAGACAGTTGGTTAGCGACTGAAAACGTATTAGGAAGTAAAAAGTGCAGGTTAAGGACAATCCAGCCATCCTCAGGCAACAAATGCAGTGATGCAAACGGACCGTAATTGGCAATTAAGTTCTGAATGCTTCAAATGTGGGGAGTAATCACTGGCAGTCCGGAATTAAATGTTGGATGATTACCCATTAAAAGTTAAGTCTCTGAAAAAGGCTATGAGGTGCCACGTCATATCAAGTGTGCAAAGGAGCGCTCAACAACTATCACACAGTTAACATTTGCGCTAGTCTTTGAATATGCATGAATGTGAATTAAGTCCCACACAGCATAAATAAATGAACACTATCTTTGCACTCGGTTAAGATTGGGGTCGCGGCTCTTGAGTGTTCTCTCCTCATTCAGTTGAGGGGGAAACAAAATCTGAGCAAGCGTGGCGCATTTGTTACGGTGAAATCTGTCTCCCTGGCGGCGCAGTGCCACCAGAGACTCTGGTTTCGCGCCCAGGCTCTGTCGTAACCGGCCGCGACCGGGAGGTCCGTGGGGCGATGCACAATTGGCCTAGCGTCGTCCCGGGTTAGGGAGGGTTTGGCCGGTAGGGAAATCCTTGTCTCATCGCGCACCAGCGACTCCTGTGGCGGGCTGGGCGCAGTGCGCGCTAACCAAGGTTGCCAGGTGCACGGTGTTTCCTCCGACACATTGGTGCGGCTGGCTTCCGGGTTGGATGCGCGCTGTGTTAAGAAGCAGTGCGGCTTGGTTGGGTTGTGTATCGGAGGACGCATGACTTTCAACCTTTGTCTCTCCCGAGCCCGTACGGGAGTTGTAGCGATGAGACAAGATAGTAGCTACTAAAACAATTGGATACCACGAAATTGGGGAGAAAAAGGGGTAAAAAAATAAATAAATAAAAATCACAAAAAAATGAAGAAAAAAAATGAAAAAGGAATCTGTCTCCCTACACGTACACAGAACCCTTATTAACACGGTTTAAATTGATTTATTGAACAAATAAACAGCACCCAAGCACATTTCTTTAAGTGGCAGTTCAGCCTAATAAGGGAGTGTCAACTAAACACATGTACTTTATGTCATGAATTTAAAAGAGAGCCATTCAGTGTTGATGGCCAGAGGTAGGAGAAATGAGAAGTCAAGGAAAGGTTATCAAACCCTGGGCTATTAGAGAGGGCATTTATCTCTCACACACACACACACACGCACAAACGCGCACACGTACACACCTCTTATTGAGTATGAATGGTAGGTTGTATTGCACTACTGGGATCTGTATCCAGGGCATACAGACCATGCCTCTGTACTGCCCATATAGCAGAGCCCTGTGGTGGGGTAAGCCAGGGCTCTACGCTGCCCATAGACCAGAGGTGGGTGAGCCAGGCCAAGCCTCCTGGGGCCCTTTAACACTGGGAGGTGGTCTAATGGGCAGTTTCCTGGCCCTCGCAGACTTTGTTTCTGCCGTAAATGATAAAGCTGGAAGGGAGCAGTGGGTTAATTAAGCCTTTAAGAACATCAGCGACATCTTTGAAAGATTGAAGTCTGTAGATGTTGCGTGCTGTGCAAGTGCTCACCAAAATCCCTAACAATAAAAATAGAAAACTTTACTCGATCATTGTACTGCAAACGCTCAAGATAATAGTAATGACCTACTACCATGATAATCGTTATGTAGGTCTTGAGCAACTTGTTTATGTTTTCGGGGTTGAATCATTTATTTTTCACTGTGAACCGCTTCCATCCGGTCTCAACGATCGCATCATGCAAACCACCTGCCAATGTGACCCCGGGCAATTTTAGCCAAGGGGAAGGAAGGAAGGAACCGGCTGGAGAATGGAACCACAAGAGATGCTCCAAACAAACCAACTGAGACCACTGCTCCGTACCACCGCTACCCCTACGCCCTGAAGGTAACAGAGAACAAGGAGAGTCTCCGTGAGCACAGTAGCTTGGTTCACCACCTCAGGACGTAACGGCATTGGCATAGTTGTTCTCTCAGAAGTTCCATGACCTCACAGCTCACACACACCCTCCCTAGAATAGCATTCCAAGCTGACAGATGGTTATGTTTGAAATGTCTCGAGGCGGATAAAATATAAAGAAGAACCATAAAAGTGAAATTAGTGTTAGTATCGGATGTCAAAAGCTTTGATATCCTTTGACGCGCTGAAGTTACATCACCATGCAGATGTTCAGGAGGTACTCGGGGGGGGGGGGGCATTAGTTGCCTTGAAAAGGACTGAATCTTTGCATGACACGTGATGTGTCATCGTCGTTGTGCTTAGCAATGTTGCATTGTTTTACACCCAAGAATTTGTTTTGCCATACAGGACTTTCACATGAAATCAAATCAAACTTAATTTGTCACATGCGCCCAATAGAACAGGTGTAGGTAGACCTTACCGTGAAATGCTTACAAGCCCTTAACCAACAATGCAGTTTTAAAAAAAAGTTACTAAAATATTTACTAAAAATAAACGAAAGTAAAAATTAATAAAAAGTAACACATTAAAATAACAATAATGAGGCTATATACAGGGGGTACCAGTACCGAGTCAATGTGCAGGGGTACAGGTTAGTCGAGGTAATTTGTACATGTAGGTAGGGGTAAAGTGACTATGCATAGATAATAAACAGCGAGTAGCAGCAGAGTAAAAATAATGTGTGTGTGGGGGGTCAATGTAAATAGTCCAGGTGGCCATTTGATTCATTGTTCAGCAGTCTTATGGCTTGGGGGTAGAAGCTGTTGAGGCTCCTTTCGGTCCTAGACTTGCTTGCCGTGCGGTAGCAGACAGAACAGTCTATGACTTAGGTGAAAATCTGACAATTTTTTGGGCATTCCTCTGACACTGCCTAGTATATAGGTCCTGGATGGCAGGAAGCTTGACCCCAGTGATTTACTGGGCCGTACGCACTACCCTCTGTAGCGCCTTATGGTCAGATGCCGAGCAGATGCCATACCAGGCAGTGATGCAACCATTCAGGATGCTCTCGATGGTTCAGTTGTAGAACTTTTTGAGGATCTGTGGACTCATGCCAAATCTTCAATCTCCTGAGAGGGAAAAGGTGTTGTCGTGCCCTCTTCACGACTGTCTTGGTGAGTTTGGACCATGGTAGGTCGTTGGTGATGTAAACTTGAAGCTCTCAACCCGCTCCACTACAGCCCCGTCGATGTTAATGTTTTTGATGTTTTCCTGTAGTCCACGATCAGCTCTTTTGTCTTGCTTACATTTTTGTCTCTGACCTCCTCCCTATAGGCTGTCTCATCATTGTCGGTAATCAGGCCTACCACTGTTGTGTCGTCAGCAAACTTAATGATGGTGCTGGAGTCGTGTTTGGCCACTCAGTTGTGGGAGAACAGGGAGTACAGGAGGGGACTAAGCACACACCCCTGATGAGCCCCAGTGTTGAGGATAAGCATGGCAGACATGTTGTCTACCCTTACCACCTGGGGGCGGCCCGTCAGGAAGTCCAGGATTCAGTTGCAGAGGGAGGTGTTTAGTCCCAGAGTCCTTAGCGTAATGATGAGCTTTGTGGGCACTATGGTGTTGAAAGCTGATGATAAAACAGTCCATAGCATGATATATATAACATTCACAATAAGATGATTAGACTTAGATAATTAGGCTAAGCTACAGTCCTTATTCTATTCCATTAGTTTCTATTCTATTAGTTTCTATTCTATTAGTTTCTATTCTAATCTATTGCTCTTATTCACACCCCCTTGCTTGTTCTCTGTACTGGTATAATGGTAAATGGGGGTTCAGGGGAACCAGCGTAGGCAGACACAGACAGACAGACATGTGGGAACTTTGGCATCGGCAACACCTTAGGGGTACAAGACACTCCAACAGATTGTGCTCTGCATGGTACAGGAGTGGACAGACTCTGGGAGAGTAAAAAAAAAAAAAACTTGCATCTGCTCTCTGTTTCTGCTTCATCACAGGGATGACAGACTCCCTCTTCTTTTGGGTTTGCAAACTGTGATATTGGCAACCATCACTTCACACAACACGCCATACCATGGCTCCCTCCTGTTGTGATCAGAGTGCCAGGCCAGTTGACAGACGTGGAGCTAATTCAGTGCAGACAACCCAGAAGCCACAGAAGTGTCATGTTACAGACCGTGCATGCCTTGCCCTGGGCATGTGGGTTAAAGAACATTCTACCCGTTTGAAGAGCGTTCCAATAGGAGTTGTGCCAGTTAATGCTGCTTTGATAATGCTGTGTGTGCATCTGCCAAAAGATCTGGAACATGAGCAGTGAGAACCCAGAATGTGGATCGTACACTTCAAACTGAGAATACCGTTTTTTCCCCCTGGGTATCTTTAATCACAGAGTCCCCAACAACGGCCCTATGAAAACAGAATAGATTTACAGCAATAGCCGATCTATTTCAGAAGACTGTCTTCAAAACCCATCACAGTGTCAAGGGAATGTATAGCCTAGACATGCCTCTGTGTATGAAAGTTAGGAATATTAATAAAGCAATGTTAAAGCTGCAATGTGTAACATTTTAGCCGACTCCTCCAAATTCACATTGCAATGTGATTTACAGACTGTCATTCTCATTGAGAGCAAGTATAAGAAGCGGTAGACCTGTTCTATGTGCGCTATTTCTATGCTTCCCTTTAGTTAAGTTTCGTTTTTTTAATGTATTTTACTTTTGGTTTTGTACACCAGCTTCAAACAGCTGAAAATACAATATTTTTGATTATTGAAAAATATATTTCACTGCGGTTTAGATGGTACAATGATTCTCTACACTTGCTTTGTCACATAAACTGAAATTAGGCAAACTGTTAGAATCTTTGCAACCAGGTAATGGCTGAGCAATTTCTGCATATTGCACCATTAATATAGGCAGCAGTTGAATTTATGAAGTTTAATTCCAAAACACTATATATCCATTTTCAGAAATGTTGATAAATTAGCTTTTATTGTTTAAAGAAATTATGAAAGATTGGTGTGCTTTTTCGATATCTAATCATGACATGATTCAACATGTATTTGTTTAAAATCTATCACTTGATGGTTTCATTTCAGAGAGACAAAAAAGTATGTTTGCTTGCTAAATGCTATATATCCGCATCATTCTCAGATGAAGAAGTAGTACTGCTTGGTTTTACACAGTCAAATGTAACAAATAACCTAAAGAACTGTACAAATGATATATTTGTGACATCAATGTTTAAAAAATGTTTAGCAAAATAATGAAATACAGTAATATGAGATTTGTATGTAAAACATTTACCTTTGACATTGTAGTCATTTAGCAGATGCTGTTATCCAGAGCGACTTACAATAAGGGCATTCATCTTAAGATAGCGTGAGACAAGCACATATCACAGTCAAATATATAGGATACAAACATTCCATTCCAGCTAAACAATGGATATATAGTATTTTGCACACACAAAAAAATAAAAAATTCATACACACCTAAAATCTATGAATGAAAAATCTGAGAACAGTATTTTTTTTTTTACACACACATGAAAGTACCCATAAGCAATCATGTCTGACTAAAAAAACACTATTGCAGAAAATTGTTGGCCATCGCGTTTTGGAAATAGTCTTCATAGAACACTGAGCATCTCATGGAAAGAAAAGAGAGCAGGAAACTGTTTGACCATTCATTAGACTGTACCATTTCATCCCGTCCATCCCAGACGCATGAACAACGGTCTGCAAGAATCATAGGATGGAATGTTCGAACTGAGCATTTGATTTGCTTGAGTTAACTTATTTACAAACGTCAAATGGAACTATGCCGTATTATACAACCTCAGCTGTATAACAACTAAATATGAATAACTAAATATTATAATTTATATTTTCGTAGCTGTTTACTTATTTTGTGACCCAGTTGCATTGGCATTAAAAATGTCCAAAACACGCTACATCTGAATGCATATACTAAAATTGGATATCAGAACAACAGTTGAAGTAGAAACAGAAAACAAACATTGTATAATCAGAAAACTCAAACATACCAGTTCCTGCTTCAGACGTCTCAAGCAAGTATCCATATTTTTGCGCTCTGGCATGTAAAGCTGTCGTTCCATTTTTGTAAACGTAAGTAGGCTTTTTCAAATAAAATACTTGCTCATTATTTCAAGCATGCCTATCACAAAAGTCACAAAGTCTAAGCTATTCAATTGTCAGCGTCATGATGATGGAACAAGCTAAAAACGCCAAGCTTGTTCTGGAATGCGCGCCCTCGTCTAGTTTTGGATGTGGATTCCAAAAACACAAACTCTCGAATCTGTCGCTCTGTGTTGGGTATATTTACTCCAAATATGATTGATTGTTTAGACCTAAAGATTATTTAGGTTTGCACGATTGCCTGTCGATATCTCTGACTTGTCATCCCCTGCTTTGTAACCTATTCTTCTTCTCATTCACCGGGAGCGCATACGTTGACCACTCAATTTCCTCCAATGAGATTGCGATGTTTATTTTTCTTTGGCACTGTGCTGACGTTATAGCTGTAATGAAAAAAAAAGAGAATATATTTGCAATGGACTTTATGAGTTATGGCCATGTGGTATTCAAATAAGTCAATCTACATTTAATTTGAAATATAAAGTAGTTAGGCTTTGACAGTGTTTTAGACTAGAGAAAATACACATTTGGACGAACTAGCAATTGCACTGGTGTGTCGACACCTGCTCGTTTGAAATGATTGACATTTAATTGTATCAGTGGAGACTGCTGAGGGGAGGATAGCTCATAATAATGGCTGGAATGGAGTCAATGGAATGGTATCATCCACATGGGAAGTACTTCTTTGATACCATTCCGTTTACTCCATTCCAGCCATTATTATGAGCTGTCCTCCCATTAGCAGCCTCCACTGAATTGTATATATTCTCCAAGGACGGGATGTAACACTGGACCAAAAATGTGTACAACTCAAAGCCTCCACTTTCGATACACAGATGATGATTGGTTGAAAGGCGAGTTGGGTTACGCATTGAATTGGTGTTCCTCAGAAAAATAAACAAAAAAAATGCATAATTCACATGAACAGTGCTGGTGTCCTGCCACTCAAGTCATACACACAACATTTCCTAGTCATTGTATGCACTGCAAAAAAGGTAGGAAGGTAGGTAGGTAGGTAGGTAGTGGCCTAGCGGTTAAGAGCATTGGGCCAGTAACCAAAAAGATGTGGATTCGAATCCCCAGGCTGACTAGGTGTAAAATCTGTTGATGTGCCCTTGAGAAAGGCACTTAACCCCAATCGCTCCTGTAAGTTGCTCTGCTATATGACTAGAACCTCAAAGGGTCTGCTAAAAGGAGCCACACATACTGTCGGTTATCTCAGGAGGGCAAAGTATTGTCACCCTCACAGTCAGCAAGGAAGCACCTGAGCGACAGTCCTTTGTTGCGTGACCCGGATACAATTACTCATTGGAGGAATGAAGGGGTTTGATCCTGTAAATATCCTTCTCTTGCAGAATTGAGACACTTGGACCAGACTTCAGAAATGGAACTTGGATTTCGGAGCTCCAGAGCTCCTTGTGTATGACCTGATTCCATCTAAATTAGTACTGTTATCGTCTTGTATCAGCCACATGTTGGGCTTTCCCAGATGGATGAGAGGAGGAAGTAGCTCTGACTTCAATTCCGAAAGCAAGGAAAGGGGGCTGGATGTATAAATAAATCATCTGAAACATCGGTGTACTTTAGGGAGAAGAAGAGAAGCTGCCTTCAACACGCTGTCTCTTTTTATTAGACAGCTTGATTTCCCACTGTTGTTATTACAGTATTATGCAAATATGTTTGCATTCATTCGTGTGCAAGGAGAAGCTCTGTTACCCTTGTTGGGTTTATGTCTTTATGCAGAGTTTCTTGCCCAGCAGCGTAGTGTAATGAGATGTATGTTAAATATGACAACCTGGATTTCTTTTAATGAATAATGTGAACCCATGCCTGACCCTGACCTGCAGCTGCCCTCCTGCATGTCCCCACTTCCCCCCAGCTGTCCCCAGGACTATGCCGTCTGTGGAAACTTATCCAGTGCCAGACCACACAGCACACACTACCGCAGACACATTCAGCAGCAGCAACTGTTCTCCATACACTATCCCACTGCAAAGCCAAAGAGCGTGCTTTTATATAGCGTTAATTGAGTTGAGTATTGGGAAGTGCATCTTGTCTTCAGTTTCTTGCCAACCACCTGCTTCAAACCCAGTTCCATGTACTCGTCTTTCTGGTATTAAATGGGTCACTGCATCAGTCACTCCCCGTTTGGCGAGTTGAGGGTCACACGTAGTCAACAGTTTGTGCCCAGATATCAGCATGCTGCTTAGTTAGCATTCATTTGTGACGCATTGCAGTAGTAGCCTCTGAGTCTTTTTCAATTTATGTGCTCTGAGCTGAACTGTTGTGTGAGCTAGAACCAGGAGCCAGATTGTCATCGTTTTACGTTGGAGTGCATGCTCACCCAGTTTGAGCTAAATTGGCCCTATGCGCCATCATAGTCTTGCACAGTTTCTCCTCACCATCATTGACTGTTCCTGGATTAAGCAAATTGATAGGGACTGATCAGATGTTACCTTGTTTTGAAATGAATAGGATCTCCACAAACAACTTTCTAAAATGTAGGAACGTTGGCACAATGGTTGAAGACAAGCCTGACCCCTTGTGGCTATAATGCGAATAACACAGTTTGAGATTGATAACACTATTTCACATTGAACGACAATTCTAACCATTTCAACCATGAAATGAATCATTTTTTCCAACACAAAAAGTTCCCACTTTGTCTAGCGTATTTTGTTTTGTCGACTTTTGCAAAGTTTACCGAAAAAAAATCGGTTTCCATCAGGCCTGTAATTACATTTTTTCCCCCGACATTGTATAGTTCTGTTGGTTTGGGAGTCTCTGACTACCTGAAGGGCCCATCATTGTTTACTTTTTGAATATAAAGTGGTTCTTCTGAGACTCCTCCACTACCTCAGCTCACTTATTAATTGGAGATCCAGAAATGTTCAGTCCCGCTCTCTGGACTGACTTATTCTGGGGGTCCGGTGGGTCTCCATGAAATGTTTGGATGGAAACCTGGTTAGAGAGGGGGAAAGTTCACTTTTGCAGACAGCTACAGCTATAGGCTACCTAGTAGCTACTAGCATTGTTAAGTTTTGGTAGCGGCTAGCTGAATAATTATAGATAGTTGGCTAAGCTTTGATCAGCATAGATATCCGAACATGGCTGGGCACCGCCAAGAGGAAAAACCACCAAGGGATGCCAAGCTCACCGACCAGCCTGTAGGCTCAATCACCAAAGTTTAGGAGCCTAGAAGCAAATCTAATACCCACCCATCCCCCATGCCACCTGCTGACCAACGAGATCGAGAACAGACAGGGCTTAGCACCAGGATCACGAGGGTAACATCACAACCAGCACCCGCACCTCCGCTACCCTTGCCACTAGCACCTGAAGGCCTGTTAAATCTAACCAGAACTGAACTCGTGGAGGTCATTGTGTCTCACACATGCTTGCAAAGTGTACGAATCTATTCATAGATTTACTCATACTGTGGAGCTGAACTGACCATGTGTACATCGGTGTAAACTGAGGGGGCACAGGTTTGAGTTTAGACTAAGCAAACCCACAGCGTGAGCTGTGATTGTGAATAGTTATAGAATTCCTAACCATACCACGTAGAGCATTGGCTACACGGCTGGAAATGGTTAAGCTACGACACTATCAATCCCTACATAATAAGAGCAAATCTTAGATACTAATTACTAGTCTGCAGCTAGAAATGATGTGAACCTGGGATGCGAATACCAACAACTGCCGAAACAGCTATTCTATGAGAACATTTCTGAATGGTAACTCTGAAGTATCTGTTCTAACCATGAGAGACTTTGATCTTCAGGGAAACAGAGAGAGAAAGAGATGCGGATGAACTGACTCTCCAGCAAACGGACCCGATTCCAACAGAAAGATCACGACACATGGGGGCGTAAATATATATTGATTGCAATTTTTCCCCGAATGAGTGAGCCTTCTTGTGCAAAGGATTAGCATTTCAATTAATATAATTATCAACTGTGGGTAGTAACCCCTTTTGTCTTTCCAGCTCTTGCTCAGTCCACACCCACTTCCCTTTGTCCACCAAGCCATCATATCGGCTTAGCCCACTAGGGAATCTTCCCTATCCTTCTTAGTAACATATATCTACTGTTAGTTTGTTTATGCATTTCTGTGATTATTTAGTGAGTTAGTAAATAAATGATTTAGCCAATTAGTGTATGGGTGATTCATAGTAAAGGCTGGGTTCGTGCAGATAACCAACCATTTATGACGTTTTACAATGAGATTGACATGAGGTAAAGAATAATTCATTAATAGAATAGAATACACATACAGATCATTTTAAATAATTAAAATATCTGAAGAGTTATATTCGGAAAAATTATAACTTTGTAATCCAAAGATTTTCCATGGTGCCCTGACATCCTAGTAAATGACATTTACATGATTAGTTTAGTCACGTAATAATAATTACAGAGAATTGATTTGCTCAAATAAAAGTCTTCACTTTTCATGACGCCAAAGACACGACACTAGTTTATAGTCATTATGACACAAGCCAGGTTTGGGTGTCAGATGTAAATCTTTATCTGACACTAGTTTATAGTCATTAAGACACAATACAAAGTCACATGATAAACATCATCGGACAGAGAATACGGAGCAGACAGAAAAGCCCAATTAAAAAAGAACCAAACCTAAGGAGGCGAAAGGTAAGAAACAAAGAAACAAACACTTTGACAAGTGACCTTTTCCATTACTTCTCAAATGGATAAATGCATCCATTAGCCTTCCAACATAACACAGTAATAAGACCACATCAGTGTTTACTGTAGAGGTTAGCCTTGTCTAATGACTTCGCTAAGCATGAAACAGTAGAGAGAATGAGTAATAGGCCTACTGTTCAAATCACATTACTAGGGGCAAAATAAAAACTCCAGGCCCTAGTCCAGGCCATACAGTACAGTCGTGTCCAAAAGTTTTGAGAATTTTCACAAAGTCTGCTGCCTCAGTTTGTATGATGACAATTTGCATATACTCCAGAATGTTATGAAGAGTGATCAGATGAATTGCAATTAATTGCAAAGTCCCTCTTTGCCATGCAAATGAACTGAATCCACAAAAACATTTCCACTGCATTTCAGCCCTGCCACAAAAGGACCAGCTGACATCATCTCAGTGATTCTCTCGTTAACACAGGTGTGAGTGTTGATGAAGACAAGCCTGGAGATCATGATCTGTTATGCTGATTGAGTGTGAATAACAGACTGGAAGCTTCAAAAGGAGGGTGGTGCTTGGAATCATTGTTCTTCCTCTGTCAACCATGATTACCGGCAAGGAAACACGTGCCGTCATCATTGCTTTGCACAAAAAGGGCTTCACAGGCAAGGATATTGCTGCCAGTAAGATTGCACCTAAATCAACCATTTATCGGCTCATCAAGAACTTCAAGGAAAGTGGTTCAATTGTTATGAAGAAGGATTCAGGGCACCCAAAAAGTCCAGCAAGCGCAAGGACCGTCTCCTAAAGTTGATTCAGCTGCGGGATCGGGGCACCACCAGTACAGAGCTTGCTCAGGAATGGCAGCAGGCAGGTGTGAGTGCATCTGCATGCACAGTGAAGCGAAGACTTTTGGAGGATGGCCTGGTGTCAAGAAGGGCAGCAAAGAAGCCACTTCTCTCCAGGAAAAACATCAGGGACAGACTGATATTCTGCAAAAGGTACAGGGATTGGACTGCTGAGGACTGGGGTAAAGTAATTTTCTCTGATGAATCCCCTTTCCGATTGTTTGGGGCATCCGGAAAAAAGCTTCTCCGGAGAAGACAAGGTGAGCGCTACCATCAGTCCTGTGTCATGCCAACAGTAAAGGATCCTGAGACCATTCATGTGTGGGGTTGCTTCTCAGCCTTGGGAGCTCACTCACTGACAATTTTGCCTAAGAACACAGCCATGAATAAAGAATGGTAGCAACACATCCTCCAAGAGCAACTTCTCCCAACCATCCAGGAACAGTTTGGTGATGAACAATGCCTTTTCAAGCATGATGGAGCACCTTGCCATAAGGAAAAAGTGATAACTAAGTGGCTCGGGGAACAAAACATCAATATTTTGGATCCATGGCCAGGAAACTCCCCAGACCTTAATCCCATTTAGAATTTATGGTCAATCCTCAAGAGGCGGGTGGACAAACAAAAACCCACAAATTCTGACAAAGTCCAAGCATTGATTATGCAAGAATGGGCTGCCATCAGTCAGGATGTGGCCCAGATGTTAATTGACAGCATGCCAGAGGTCTTCAAAAAGAATGGTCAACACTGCAAATATTGAAGCCTTTGACACTTATGAAATGCTCCATAGTAACACGACAAACATATCTAAAGACACTGAAGCAGCAAACTTTGTGGAAATTAATATTTGTATCATTCTCAAAACTTTTGGCCATAACTGTATATACAGTGCCTTCAGAAATTATTCAAAGCCCTTGACTTATTCCACATTTTGTTGTGTTACAGCCTGAATTTAAAATAGATTCAATTGAGATTTTTTTTGTTGTCAATGGCATACATACAATACCCCATAATGTCAAAGTGGAATATAAAAAAAAAGATATATTTACAAATTAATGAAATATGAAAAGCTGAAATGTCTTGAGTCAATAAGTATTCAACCCCTTTGTTATGCAAGCCTAAAGTTCAGCCGTAAAAATGTGCTTAACAAGTCACATAATAAGTTCCATGTACTCACTCTGTGTTTAACATGATTTTTGAATTACTACCTCATCTCTGTACCCCACACATACAGATAATTGTAAGATCCCTCAGTCGAGCAGTGAATTTCAAACACTGATTCAACCATAAAGACCAGGGAGGTTTCCAATGTCTCGCAAAGAAGGGCACATATTGGTAGATGGGTAAAAATATAAAAAGCAGCCAATGAATATCCCTTTCAGCATGGTGAAGTTAGTAATGAGGCTTTGGATGGTGTATCAAAATACCCAGTCACTACAAAGAAACAGGTGTCCTTCCTAACTCAGTTGCCCGGAGAGGAAGGAATCCACTTAGGGGTTTCACCATGATACCAATGGTGACTTTAAAACAGTTAATAGTATAATGGCTGTGATAGGAGAAAACGGAGGATGGAGCAACAACATTGCACTTACTCCACAATACTAACCTAATTGACAGAGTGAAAAGAAGGAAGCCTGTATAGACTACAAACATTCCCAAAACATGCATCCTATTTGCAAACAAGACACTAAAGTAATACTGCAAAGTGTTGTATTAAATACTTTGTCGTAAATACAGCGTGTTACAAAATTGCTTCCAACACTCTACTCAGCAAACTGGATGCAGTTTATCACAGTGTCATCCGTTTTGTCACTAAAGCACCTTATACTACCCACCACTGTGACTTGTATGCTCTAGTCGGCTGGCCCTTGCTACATATTCGTCGCCAGACCCACTGGCTCCAGGTCATCTACAAGGCCATGCTAGGTAAAGCTCCGCCTTATCTCAGTTCACTGGTCACGATGGCAACACCCATCCGTAGCATGCGCTCCAGCAGGTGTATCTCACTGATCATCCCGAAAGCCAACACCTCATTCGGCCGCCTTTCGTTCCAGTACTCTGCTGCCTGTGACTGGAACGAATTGCAAAAATCGCTGAAGTTGGAGACTTTTATCTCCCTCACCAACTTCAAACATCAGCTATCTGAGCAGCTAACCGATCGCTGCAGCTGTACATAATCTATTTTAGCCCACCCATTTTCACCTACCTCATCCCCACAGTTTTTATTTATTTACTTTTCTGCTCTTTTGCACACCAATATCTACCTGTACATGATCATCTGATCATTTATCACTCCAGTGTTAATCTGCAATATTGTAATTATTCGCCTACCTCCTCATGCCTTTTGCACACATTGTATATAGACTCCCCTTTTTTTCTACTGTGTTATTGACTTGTTAATTGTTTACTCCATGTGTAACTCTGTGTTGTCTGTTCACACTGCTATGCTTTATCTTGGCCAGGTCGCAGTTGCAAATGAGAACTTGTTCTCAACTAGCCTACCTGGTTAAATAAAGGTGAAATAAATTAAAAATGTTTGGAGCAAATCCAATACAAAACATGACTGAGAACCACTCTCCATATTTTCAAGCATAGTGGTGGCTGCATCATGTTATGGGTATGCTTGTTATTGTTAAGGACTGTGGAGTTTTTCAGGATAAAAAAGAAACACAGGCAAAATCCCAGAGGAAAAACTGGTTCAGTCTGCTTTCCACCAGACACTGGGAGATGAATTCCCCTTTAAGCAGGGCAATAACCTCAAACACAAGGCCAAATGTACACTGGATTTGCTTACTAAGAAAACAGTGAATGTTCCTGAGTGGCGGAGTGACAGTTTTGACTTAAGCGGGATTTGTGATCCCCCCACGGGACGGGGGGACGGGACGAGGGGGGTCTAACGTGTGCTAATGTGATTAGCTTGAGGTTGTAAGTAACAAGAACATTTTCCAGGACATAGACATATTTGATATGGGCAGAAACCTTAAATTGTTGTTAATCTAACTGAACTGCCTGATTTACAGTAGCTATTACAGTGAACAAATATCATGCTATTGTTTGAGGAGAGTGCACAGTTATGAACTTGAAAATGTATAAATAAACCAATTAGGCACATTTGGGCAGACTTGATACAACATTTTGCAATGGTTCTTTGGATCAGTCTAAAACAATGCACATACAATGCTGCCATAATCTAAATTGCGCCTAAACTGGAATAATACATTGTGACCTTTATTTTGCATTTCAAAGATGAAGGAACAAAAAAATTAATTTAAAAAACGCATGTTTTTTTCTTTGTATTATCTTTAACCAGTTCTAATGAGTTATATTCTCCTACATTCATTTCACATTTCCACAAACTTCAAAGTGTTTCCCTTCAAATGATATGTTGCATGATCCAGGTTTGGAAAGCTCTTAACCAGAAAGACTCACAGCTGTATCGCTGCCAAAGGTGCATCTACAAAGTATTGACTCAGGGGTGTGAATGCATATGCATATGCATATGCAAATGAGATATTTCTGTTTTCTATTTTCTTTCTATTCCATTTTCAATACATTATTTTGTGATTATGGAGGACTGTGTGTAGATGGGTGAGATGTTTTATTTACTTTGAAATCATTTTGAATTCAGGCTGTAACACAACAACATGTGGAATAAGTCAAGGGGTATAAATACTTTCTGAAGGCACTGTATGCTCCAGGCCATAGACTATAATGTGAACCCTTGAGTATGAACCCTGGTCAGCTTACAGTATATATATATATATATATATTCAGGCAGCATTCTTTATTAAAGGGTATGGTTAATTTGACAAGGCCTTAACCTGCATGGGCACAAAATGAGCATCGTTGAGACTCCCCCCTCCAAATACACTGAGTGTACAAAACATTAGGAACACCATGACATAGACTGACCAGGTGAATCCAGTCAATGTAACATGTGAACAGGCCTCCTCTACGTCATAGTAGGGCACTAACCAAGTTTCAATCCAACCTTTTTATGCGAGTAAAGAACAAAATGTCATGTCAGGCCTGATGGAAGCAGAACATTTGTTGGTAAACTTTCAGAATGTCGACAAAACGAAAAAAGCTAGACAAGGTGGGATCTTTTTGGGTTGGTAAAATTAATAATGCGAGAAAAGGTGGTGGGAACGGGTTTATGCGTAAACATTGATATATTCACCATCATATCGAAGTAAACTTGGAGTCACTTCAATCAATATAGATGAAGGGGAGGAGACAGGTTAAAGAATGATTTTTAACCCTTGAGACAATTGAGACATGGATTGTGTATGTCTGCCATTCAGAGGGTGAATGGGCAAGACAAAAGATTTAAGTGCCTTTGAATAGGGTAAGTGCCAGGCACACCGGTTTAAATGTGTCAAGAACTGCAACGCTGCTGGGTTTTTCCACACTTAAGTTTACCCTGTGTATCAAGAATGGTCCACTACCCAAAGGACATCCAGCCAACTTGACACAACTGTGAGAAGCATTGGAGTCAACATGGGCCTGCATCCCTGTGGAATGCTTTCGACACCTTGTAGAGTCCACATCCTGACAAATTGAGTCTGTTCTGAGGACAAAAGGGGGTGCAACTCAATATTAGGGAGGTGTTCCTAATGTTTTGTACGCTCTGTGTGTATATAGGGTTAGTATAGTATTGATATGATTTTAACTCATCTTTCCTGTGACAGGGTCAGCAACAAGTTAACTAGCTCTTTTTAATAATTACACATAAGCTCACCACCATGGACTAGTATAACTGAATGTCCTAACCTCTGTTTAGTACATGGATGAGAGCACAAAAGTCAATACAAAAACATACCGATTCCTCAAATGCCTACAGCGTGGAATAATCATTTTACACGTAAAGAACCAAACAAAAGACTTGTTTATCTGTTAAAATTGTACTGCAGTTGTCACAAGCTATTCCAAACGCCAGGCACCTACAGCATTGACAACAGTTAATGTAACATGTAGAGGAGGCCTGGTCACATCCTAGTAGGGCACGAACCAGGTTTCAATCCAACCTTTTTCTGCAAGTAAAGTACACGTCGGATAACATTTTTTGGGTAAACTTTCTAAATGTCAACATAACAAAATATGCTCGACAAGGTGGGATCTTTTTGTGCCGGTAAAGTTAACAATGCGAGAAATGTCAGTGGAAACGCTTATATATATATATATATATATAATAGCCATCATATCGAAGTAAACTTGGAGTCATGTTGTGTGGTCCTCCCACTACGATTTATGATGAACTTCACAAGGTGATGAGCTTGATTCTCCTTTCCAGCAAATATCGAGGGTCTTATTCCGGTGACATGATGATCAATGCTTGACTGCTGTTTGACAACAAAAAATTCTTGCTCTTATCCATAATAATCTCATCATGTAAACTAGCCTACAATACTATCGGTAGAGTGCAAAATGCGATGGAAACCCATTGAATGTCAGATTTTTATTCGGTACATGACTTTGTGTGTGCACTACGTCATCACGCCCTGATTTTTATCCGTAACAAGTCTGTTTGGTAGAAACACACCACTGATGGGGAAATGCGCATATTTTCTTGATGCAGATTTTTGAATATTCGCATGAAACTCTGTCGCCAATTAGATGGAAACCTAGCTAATGACATCCATGTTTGCATGAGACCATGGTGATTATACTGTCTTCCACTGAGCTGAAAAAACAACGACTAAACTGCTATTCTAAAGTCTTAAAATTAGGACATTCTGGGAGAGAGAGAAAGACAGAGATAGAGAGCATGGGAGAAAGTGAGAGAGCAAGGGAGAGACAGAGACCGAGTAACAGCAATGGTACTGTAGTGTGTCTGATAAAATATTCTAGCAAAAAAATAGTTAGCCCATAAAATATTTGTCTGAGTAGTAATTTATGTTCCTTTGATTTTAAAGGGCGACTGCACTTCCTGCTTTGGCCTTGTTTTAGATTTGGTTCATTAAGAAATGCTAGCGGCCATGACTGAACTCAAACGTCAGTTGGTTTCAGGTTGTGGTTGGTTGTGGGTGTCGCTAGTGTTTGTTTGCAGGGGGAAAGAGTTAGACAAATTATCTTGGTAATTAGTTTCAGCAGACTAGTGTTTGACTGTGGCAAAGTTGGTTTGACTTTGGATAGCCTATCTCTGGGGATAGTTAGGAACCGTCAATTAAATACAAAATATAAATGGGACAATATTTGCATGTTGCCCATATTTTAGTTATCCCATTAAATGCTTTCAATATTTGTATATGAATTTCTACAATTTACACTGCTCAAAAAAATAAAGGGAAGACTAAAATAACACATCCTAGATCAGAATGAATGAAATATTCTTAAATACTTTTTTTCTTTACATAGTTGAATGTGCTGACAACAAAATCATAAAAAAATGATCAATGGAAATCAAATTTATCAACCCATGGAGGTCTGGATTTGGAGTCACACTCAAAATTAAAGTGGAAAACCACACTACAGGCTGATCCAACTTTGATGTAATCTCCTTAAGACAAGTCAAAATGAGGCTCAGTAGTGTGTGTGGACTCCACGTGCCTGTATGACCTCCCTACAACGACTGGGCATGCTCCTGATGAGGTGGCGGATGGTCTCCTGAGGGATCTCCCAGACCTGGTCTAAAGCATCCGCCAACTCCTGGACAGTCTGTGGTGCAACGTGGCGTTGGTGGATGGAGCGAGACATGATGTCCCAGATGTGCTCAATTGGATTCAGGTCTGGGGTACGGGCAGGCCAGTCCATAGCATCAATGCCTTCCTCTTGCAGGAACTGCTGACACACTCCAGCCACATGAGGTCTAGCATTGTCTTGCATTAGGAGGAACCCAGGGCCAACCGCACCAGCATATGGTCTCACAAGGGGTCTGAGGATCTCATCTCGGTACCTAATGGCAGTCAGGCTACCTCTGGCGAGCACATGGAGGGCTGTGCGGCCCCCCAAAGAAATGCCACCCCACACCATGACTGACCCACCGCCAAACCGGTCATGCTGGAGGATGTTGCAGGCAGCAGAACGTTCTCCACAGTGTCTCTAGACTGTCACGTCTGTCACATGTGATCAGTGTGAACCTGCTTTCATCTGTGAAGAGCACAGGGCGCCAGTGGCGAATTTGCCAATCTTGGTGTTCTCTGGCAAATGCCAAACGTCCTGCACGATGTTGGGCTGTAAGCAGAACCCCCACCTGTGGACGTCGGGCCCTCATACCACCCTCATGGAGTCTGTTTCTGACCGTTTGAGCAGACACATGCACATTTGTGGCCTGCTGGAGGTCATTTTGCAGGCTCTGGCAGTGCTCCTCCTTGCACAAAGGCGGAGGTAGCGGTCCTGCTGCTGGGTTGTTGCCCTCCTACGGCCTCCTCCACGTCTCCTGATGTACTGGCCTGTCTCCTGGTAGCGCCTCCATGCTCTGGACACTACGCTGACAGACACAGCAAACCTTCTTGCCACAGCTCGCATTGATGTGCCATCCTGGATGAGCTGCACTACCTGAGCCACTTGTGTGGGTTCTAGACTCCATCTCATGCTACCACTAGAGTGAAAGCACCGCCAGCATTAAAAAATGACCAAAACATCAGCCAGGAAGCATAGGAACTGAGAAGTGGTCTGTGGTTATCACCTGCAGAACCACTCCTTTATTGGGGGTTGCCTATAATTTCTACCTGTTGTCTATTCCATTTGCACAACAGCATGTGAAATGTAATGTCAATCAGTGTTTCTTCCTAAGTGGACAGTTTGATTTCACAGAAGTGTGATTGACTTGGAGTTACATTGTGTTGTTTAAGTGTTCCCTTTATTTTTTTTAGCAGTGTATAATTGGTTTGAGGTTTTTAAATTGATTGAAATTTGGAGCTATTCACCTTCAGAATGTTGTGGTCCTTAACAAGCCCCATGGGGATATCGAATGTCAAACCAAACTGACCATGGGCATTACCAAACCCAAGGAAAACTGTTATGGTACCCTTCATTCCAGAACATACATTTTTTTCCTGACATCTCACAAATCTGGATGAGACTAAATTTATGACCCAAATTATCCTATTCACATTTTGTATTCGATTTTGACAGTAGAATAAATGTCTGACTCATATCGATCCCACTATAGGCCATTTTCAAAACGAGAAATGGCTTTTTATGGGCAGTCGCTCTTTAAGGGCATTGTGGACTGATGAAAATCTAATCAGGTTTAAAAACCCCACTAAAATATTAACATTTCATAAAAGTATCATCACACACGTACATACACAAACAAACAAAAATCACCACAATCATATTAACCGACACACCTCGTCCACTGGAGAAGTGAAAAAACTCCAAAACTGTATCAATCAAGGTGAAACTAGATACGACAAACAGAAAACGCAAAGAAGACCAACCAAACTCGAGTTAAAACATTGATCGTTGTCTTCATCCTCCTTTGAACCTTGTAAGTGTAAGAAGAATATCTTTTACACATTTAGGGTTGAGCTGCAGCCAGATCAAGAAAATAAAGAGTAGGTGCGAAGTGCACAAAGACACAGTGACTTCCTTTGTCCTGTCGATTCCCGCAATTCAAACGTACTGGCCCGTTTTTGGGAAATGGGCACACAGTAGCCTACCATCAGCTGACTTGCGTTTCAACATTTCTCTCAGTATACAGTAGCCTATCCCCTGGCTTCTCAAAAGGCCAAGTACATTCCTTGGAAAATAGGAGTTCCCTCCCATTTCTCTTCCTCTAAACAGGCGACAGGGTCCTTCAACGCAGAGTGCAAGTGAAAGTCCCCTTCACCTCTCCTCCTGCTCAGTCAGTCTGTTGATTGGGTTCGTCACACAGTCACAGAGCGGATACTTTGATGACATTGGAGCTGGCTGTGGTATTGATGCTGGGGACCTGTGGGCCGGTGGGGGGTGGGGGGGGTCTGCGCTGGGGGGGTCCGTGGAGACCGCCCCCGTCAGTGGTGTCGGAGGGGGCCGCGGGGATGCTGATGATCGCCGTGGTGATCTGACTGCCCTTGCAGTTGATCAGGCCCACATCGTCTGTCTTCATGTTGAGACTGGAGCGACTGAGAGAAAGAGAGAGTGAGAGAGAAGAATGAGAGAGTAATGAGACAGACAGACAGACAGACAGACAGACAGACAGACAGACAGACAGACAGACAGACAGACAGACAGACAGACAGGCAGGCAGGCAGGCAGGCAGGCAGGCAGGCAGGCAGGCAGGCAGGCAGACAGACAGACAGACAGACAGACAGACAGACAGACAGACAGACAGACAGACAGACAGACAGACAGACAGACAGACAAAGGGGGTGGAAAAATACTGTAAAAGTGCAGTTATTTTACAAACGGCCCAACAACTTGTTGTAACAAAAGTGATAGACGATCCTACAGTGCCCTCTAGTGTACTCTATGGGGACTCAGCACATCTGTGTATGATGAAGTTGCCCTAAGACACGGATCTAAGATCAGTTTAGTATATTAATGGTAAGGGATTTCCTTCATAAGTTTATTGCAGATTTGTGCCTAAGGAGAGTCAACTCCAACCTGTGTCCATGTGCCTGGCTGCCTGCGGTCTCTAACCTGGTGGTATGGGGCAGCTTATCCCCACACTGGATGTGCAGGGCGCTGAGCTCCTGTAGTGAGCCCTGCTGATGGCTGGGCTGGAGGGGCAGGCTGGAGTTGGGTAGTGGGGAGTTCATCTTCCCCCGGCGGGTGCAGCAGGTGCCTATGGGCCCGTCCTGGCTGGAGGAGGAGGGGCTGCGGGAGGTGTAGCTCTGGATCGTGGTCTCCAGGCAGTTCTGCTCATACAGCTGCTCATCCACAAACTCATGGGCCTGCGAAGGAGGAGAGGGATAAAAAGACAGCTGCTGCCGGGTTGATTATATATTCACACTATATAAGTGAATATATAAGGTTTATATAGTGATATAATAGATGTTATCACTATATAAAATCAGACCTCAGAGGATGTGTGCCATGCCTGCTGAAGCTAATCTAGCCTGCTGAAGCTAATTGGCGAAAGAAGTTGGCTAGCACTAGCTACCCTAGGCGACATCAAGACCTGGGTAGACTGTTTCAAGTTATCTAACCCGTTACTTCCGGGTTGGAGCGAGCGGTCGCATTCGCACTTCGGTCCGCAGGTAGTATAACTTTTCATTACATTTCATTACATTTCATTATAGTACAACGGTTTGATTTGTCTAATCTTAGCAATTTCTTCTTAGCTAGCTACATAGCCGTCTTTGTATCAAAGATAATTGCGTAATTATCGTATTTCGTCGTCCTAACGTAGTCTACACTGCTATCTGCCCAGCAGCTAGCCAGCTAGCAAACGTCCACCGTCTACCGAATAGCAGCACTGTAGAAACTATTACACTCAACTGAACGACTTGATTAGTGTAGTGTAAGCTAGCTACATAGTTGTCTTTGCTGTCTTCGTATCCAAGATAATTGTGTAGTTTAGAGTGTGTAGTCTTAGAGTGATTATCTTAATTTACCGAGGTTAGCTAGCCAGCTATTTGTCGTCCTTAACGTAGGAGACACTGCTAGCTAGCCAACAGCTAGCCAACGTCTTCCGAATAAAACTTCCCACTCAACAACCCGGTCGCATTCCGCTTCGCTCCACAGGTAGTATCACATTTTCATTTCATTTCATTACAGCACAACGGTTTGATTTGTTTGATCGTAGCTAGCTACATAGCTAGCTACATAGCCGTCTTTGTACGTAAGCTTAACTTTCTGAACATTCGAGACGTGTAGTCCACTTGTCATTCCAATCTCCTTGCATTAGCGTAGCCTCTTCTGTAGCCTGTCAACTATGTATCTGTCTATCCCTGTTCTCTCCTCTCTGCACAGACCATACAAACGCTCCACACCGCGTGGCCGCGGCCACCCTAATCTGGTGGTCCCAGCGCGCACGACCCACGTGGAGTTCCAGGTCTCCGGTAGCCTCTGGAACTGCCGATCTGCGGCCAACAAGGCAGAGTTCATCTCAGCCTATGCCTCCCTCCAGTCCCTCGACTTCTTGGCACTGACGGAAACATGGATCACCACAGATAACACGGCTACTCCTACTGCTCTCTCTTCGTCCGCCCACGTGTTCTCGCACACCCCGAGAGCTTCTGGTCAGCGGGGTGGTGGCACCGGGATCCTCATCTCTCCCAAGTGGTCATTCTCTCTTTCTCCCCTTACCCATCTATCTATCGCCTCCTTTGAATTCCATGCTGTCACAGTTACCAGCCCTTTCAAGCTTAACATCCTTATCATTTATCGCCCTCCAGGTTCCCTCGGAGAGTTCATCAATGAGCTTGATGCCTTGATAAGCTCCTTTCCTGAGGACGGCTCACCTCTCACAGTTCTGGGCGACTTTAACCTCCCCACGTCTACCTTTGACTCATTCCTCTCTGCCTCCTTCTTTCCACTCCTCTCCTCTTTTGACCTCACCCTCTCACCTTCCCCCCTACTCACAAGGCAGGCAATATGCTCGACCTCATCTTTACTAGATGCTGTTCTTCCACTAACCTCATTGCAACTCCCCTCCAAGTCTCCGACCACTACCTTGTATCCTTTTCCCTCTCGCTCTCATCCAACACTTCTCACACTGCCCCTACTCGGATGGTATCGCGCCGTCCCAACCTTCGCTCTCTCTCCCCCGCTACTCTCTCCTCTTCCATCCTATCATTTCTTCCCTCTGCTCAAACCTTCTCCAACCTATCTCCTGATTCTGCCTCCTCAACCCTCCTCTACTCCCTTTCTGCATCCTTTGACTCTCTATGTCCCCTATCCTCCAGGCCGGCTCGGTCCTCCCCTCCCGCTCCGTGGCTCGACGACTCATTGCGAGCTCACAGAACAGGGCTCCGGGCAGCCGAGCGGAAATGGAGGAAAACTCGCCTCCCTGCGGACCTGGCATCCTTTCACTCCCTCCTCTCTACATTTTCCTCTTCTGTCTCTGCTGCTAAAGCCACTTTCTACCACTCTAAATTCCAAGCATCTGCCTCTAACCCTAGGAAGCTCTTTGCCACCTTCTCCTCCCTCCTGAATCCTCCCCCCCTCCTCCCTCTCTGCAGATGACTTCGTCAACCATTTTGAAAAGAAGGTCGACGACATCCGATCCTCGTTTGCTAAGTTAAACGACACCGCTGGTTCTGCTCACACTGCCCTACCCTGTGCTCTGACCTCTTTCTCCCCTCTCTCTCCAGATGAAATCTTGCGTCTTGTGACAGCCGGCCGCCCAACAACCTGCCCGCTTGACCCTATCCCCTCCTCTCTTCTCCAGACCATTTCCGGAGACCTTCTCCCTTACCTCACCTCGCTCATTAACTCATCCCTGACCGCTGGCTACGTCCCTTCCGTCTTCAAGAGAGCGAGAGTTGCACCCCCTTCTGAAAAAACCTACACTCGATCCCTCCGATGTCAACAACTACAGACCAGTATCCCTTCTTTCTTTTTTTTCTCCAAAACTCTTGAACGTGCCGTCCTTGGCCAGCTCTCCCACTATCTCTCTCAGAATGACCTTCTTGATCCAAATCAGTCAGGTTTCAAGACTAGTCATTCAACTGAGACTGCTCTTCTCTGTATCACGGAGGCGCTCCACACTGCTAAAGCTAACTCTCTCTCCTCTGCTCTCATCCTTCTAGACCTATCGGCTGCCTTCGATACTGTGAACCATCAGATCCTGCTCTCCACCCTCTCCGAGTTGGGCATCTCCGGCGCGGCCCACGCTTGGATTGCGTCCTACCTGACAGGTCGCTCCTACCAGGTGGCGTGGCGAGAATCTGTCTCCTCACCACGCGCTCTCACCACTGGTGTCCCCCAGGGCTCTGTTCTAGGCCCTCTCCTATTCTCGCTATACATCAAGTCACTTGGCTCTGTCATAACCTCACATGGTCTCTCCTGTCATTGCTATGCAGACGACACACAATTCATCTTCTCCTTTCCCCCTTCTGATGACCAGGTGGCGAATCGCATCTCTGCATGTCTGGCAGACATATCAGTGTGGATGACGGATCACCACCTCAAGCTGAACCTCGGCAAGACGGAGCTGCTCTTCCTCCCGGGAAGGACTGCCCGTTCCATGATCTCGCCATCACGGTTGACAACTCCATTGTGTCCTCCTCCCAGAGCGCTAAGAACCTTGGCGTGATCCTGGACAACACCCTGTCGTTCTCAACTAACATCAAGGCGGTGGCCCGTTCCTGTAGGTTCATGCTCTACAACATCCGCAGAGTACGACCCTGCCCCACACAGGAAGCGGCGCAGGTCCTAATCCAGGCACTTGTCATCTCCCGTCTGGATTACTGCAACTCGCTGTTGGCTGGGCTCCTGCCTGTGCCATTAAACCCCTACAACTCATCCAGAACGCCGCAGCCCGTCTGGTGTTCAACCTTCCCAAGTTCTCTCCACGTCACCCCGCTCCTCCGCTCTCTCCACTGGCTTCCAGTTGAAGCTCGCATCCGCTACAAGACCATGGTGCTTGCCTACGGAGCTGTGAGGGGAACGGCACCTCAGTACCTCCAGGCTCTGATCAGGCCCTACACCCAAACAAGGGCACTGCGTTCATCCACCTCTGGCCTGCTCGCCTCCCTACCACTGAGGAAGTACAGTTCCCGCTCAGCCCAGTCAAAACTGTTCGCTGCTCTGGCCCCCAATGGTGGAACAAACTCCCTCACGACGCCAGGACAGCGGAGTCAATCACCACCTTCCGGAGACACCTGAAACCCCACCTCTTTAAGGAATACCTAGGATAGGATAAGTAATCCTTCTCACCCCCCCCCCCTAAAAGATTTAGATGCACTATTGTAAAGTGGCTGTTCCACTGGATGTCATAAGGTGAATGCACCAATTTGTAAGTCGCTCTGGATAAGAGCGTCTGCTAAATAACTTAAATGTAAATGTAATGTAAATGCTTGGTAACAGGTCAACCAGTGTTTCCCCTAGGATTGTTTTCAGCAGCAGTGGTAAAGTTAGCATTGGTGGGGTGCTCCGGGGGCATCCTTTTTCTGGGGGGAGAGAACATTTTACGGGTTTAAAGCTAGTCTCCAGCAATTTTACAAATTTTGCCATGGGGCTGAGAAACAAAAATCTGTTTTAAATAAAATGTTCTGCAATTCTACGCAGTTTGCCGTGTGCTTATGCTATCTGAGTGACTCAAACATTATAACAAAATTGATGGCCCCCAAGCCATGACATTTTGGACATTTTAGATTCTCCCTGCTGTAGAGTTTTTATTTTGGGGATTATTCTCAAAGATGATCTTATTTAAAAACAGGTTTCATTATATTCTCTACATACACTATATTTGGTTTTAGTCATCTTAAAAACAATTTACGGGGGAGAGGGGGGGTAGGGTGCTGCTGCTGTGCTGTTTGTCGCAACTTGGCTACCTGCCAAACTTTGTATAACCGTTTAATCAAAACTCTGCAAGTAACACATCTAACGTCTTAGTTTTTTACTCCCTCATCTCCAAGAGCCAGGCTCCCAAGAGCTCAACTCCTACAACGCTCTCTATGGAACTACTAAAGGAAAGTGCTTATTTCCAGCGTGTGAGTGTGACTCCAATTGTTGGCCAGTACCTGCTATAATTGTATGTTTTATATCCCCCACGACTAGACACTGGGGACACGCCCGACACAGCTCTGAGAGGCTACACCAAACACTAACACGCAGCCGGTCCGGTGCGTAGCAAGGAACAGTAGGCGACCTGCCACTGACAACAGACTCAGCCATCCCCCGACCCCCTGCACTTCTCTCTCACTCTTCACATTCAAAGAGACCGACAACATCACAGTTGTGCGAGGCGCTGGTAGGGGCGCGGCCATAGAGGGAGCATCTAAGTCCCTGGCAGCGCCAGGAAATGTTTGTTCTCTTGAACTGTCGGCATTCAGCAGTGAAAGTTCCTTTGAATCTGCTGGGGACTCGCGTGCTATTAAGTGTATCATCTGCGACATGTTCATAGCTGTCACGGGGAAAGGTCCATTTGTGAAAAATGTATTGAACTTGATGCAGCTAAAGAAAGGATTATTAATCTTCATGAACAAATAAAACATTTGACCAAGCGCCTTGAACTGAATAAGAATTCCATGATCCTATCGGCATCTTCAAATGCTTCCTATCAAAACATCCAAGAAGATCATAATGGGACCTTCCTGGACTATGATCAATTTCCGTCACTGCACGCCTCTACAAGCTTGAACCAGAAAATAGCTGCTCATTGTTCGACTCCAGGTGAGTGTAAATGGATTTGTCTCGGAACCAGAAAGAAGAAGAGGAATTGTTGTCCGCACGCCTGCCTTCTTCCCCCGCATCCGGACTTAAGACTTTGAAATAGTTTTGAGCCCCTGTACCAGCTATCTTTTGCCGGGTACTTGGGTGTTCTCTCCATGGCTGTGGATGCCCCTCCAGCTACCTCTCCCTGTCCTAGTCAATCAACTGCCTGGGCAGAGAATGGACCACCGCGGCCCCCCTCCGCTGGGCCGTGCTCTCTCGATCAGAGCTCATTCCCTTTGGCTGTTGTGGCCTGCACGCAGCCGGCGTCTCAGCATCCCTCTTCACAGGTGCGTTATGTGGCTCTGGCCTCGCAATCAACTTCGAGACACGTCAGAGGCCGGATCCTTCCAGCTATTGTGATAGGGAGTTCAATGGTGAGGCATAGATCTGTACCTGGGGCAAAGACTTTGTGTTTTACTGAGGCAAAAGTTCAGGATATCACCAGGTTGCTTCCTGAGGCTGTGTGTCAGTCACCGGGGGGTGATACTCGATTGGTTCATGTGGGGGTCGAATGACATTATGAAGGGCAATTCACAACAGCTGAAGATGGATTTAAAAGAACTGATTGGGTCACTACTTGACACCAACAAATATCTGGCCCTCTGCCCTCCCTAAATCGTGGCATTGAATGGTTCAGCAGACTTTTAGTCCTCCATAACTGTCTACGAGGCTATTGCAGCTCTGTGAGTTTAACATTTATTTACAATTTTGATACCTTCTGGAAACAAAGCTTGTATTATAAGGAGGATTTACCATCCGCTATATAAAGAGTTACCTGTCTAACAGAACACAGATGGTGTTCTTTAATGGAAGCCTCTCCAACAAAATCCAGGTGGAATCAGGAATTCCCCAGGGCAGCTTTCTAGGCCCCTTACTTTTTTCAATCTCTACTAACGACATGCCACTGGCTTTGAGTAAATGTATGCGGATGACTCAACCCTATACACATCAGCTACTGAAATGACTGCAACACTTAACAAAGAGCTGCAGTTCATTTCAGAATGGGTGGCAAGGAATAATTTAGTCCTAAATATTTCAAAAACTAAAAGCATTGTATTTGGGACAAATCATTCACTAAACCCTAAACCTCAACTAAATATTGTAATGAATAAGGTGGTAATTGAGTAAGTTAATGAGATTGTAAACTATCTACTATTGATACAACAGTAGCTAGGATGGGGTAGAATTCTGTCCGTAATAAAGTGCTACTCTGCATTCTTAACAGCACTATCAACATAGCAATTCTTACAAGCCCTAGTTTTTTCGCACCTACTGTTCAGTTGTGTGGTCAGCTGCCACAAAGAGGGATTTAGGAACATTTCAATTGCCTCAGAACAGAACAGGGCAGCACGGCTGGCCCTTGGATGTACACAGAGAGCTAGCATTAATAATATGCATATGAATCTCTCCTGGCTCAAAGTGGAGGAGAGATTGACGTCATCACTACTTGTATTTGTGAGAGGTATTGACTTTTTGATTGCACCGAGCTGTCTGTTTGAACTTTTGGCACGCAGCTCGGGCACCCATGCATACCCCACAAGCCATGCCACCAAAGGTCTCTTCACAGTCCGCAAGTCCAGAACAGACTATGGGAGGCGCACAGTACTACATAGAGCCATGACTACATGGAACTTTATTCCACATCAAGTAACTCATGCAAGCAGTAAAATTTGATTTTAAAAAACGGATAAAAATACACCTTATGGAACAGCGGGGACTGTGAGGTCTGAGGGCACACACTTAATATGTTGTGAAATCTGTTGTGAATGTATTGTAATGTTTAAAAAATGTATAACTGCCTTAATTCTTCTGGAACCCAGGAAGAGTAGATGAATGGGGATTCATAATAAATACAAATACAAACATGTCTCCATTATTAGAATTAAAAAAATAAAATAATGTTTTGTTCAGAGGAGCCCTAATTTTCTAGTCATTGAGTATGGTAGAGTAGGTTTGTCTATTTATTGAGTATGGTAGAGTATGGCAAGACTGTGGTTTCTATTTATTGAGTATGCTAGAGTATGGTCAGAGTATGGATTTCTATTTGGTGAGTATGGTTAGAGTACGGTTTTCAATTTATTGAGTATGGTAGAGTATGGTTAGAGTATGGTTTTCTATTTATTGAGTATGGTAGAGTATGGTCAGAGTGCGGTTTTCTATTTATTGTGTATGGTAGAGTATGGTTTTCTATTTATTGAGGATGGTACACTATGGTTAGAGTATGGTTTTATATTCATACAGATGTAGGCTCTTAATTTAAGAGTGTTTGCTACAGCAGGAAAATAATCCCACAGCAACAGGAAATGCGAATTATTACGTGGATTGGGTTGATACATTTATCCTAAGGTAAAATCAAGTTTCAAAGTGGAAATTCAGAGGCCTTTTTAAACCTCAAGTTAAAAAGTTGTACATTTCCAGCACTGCAGGACAGTTCTCCTGCAACAAGGCGATCAAATGAATATCCTAGATCTGTAGAGTATGGTTGGACTAGAGACTCACAGTGGTCTTCTCCAGACAGTGCAATAGGTGGTGGTGTTGGCTCTCTAATAACGACATGCCCTTGTTGAGCTGCTGTTCCTCTTCCTCTGATCCCTTGGTGGACAAACAGAAAACACACAGAAACACAGAGATAAAAAACATACAATGCAAACAAACATTGTTAATATTTGAGCTCCAGGTATTTTGTTTCATTATTAACATGGCTACCAAACAAACAGTTAAGACTGAAACATCAGTGGCACATACAGTCTTTTCTGGCAGAATCAAGCGCAGAGAGAATGCTGCATGTGTAGAATTTCATTGTAACATCATGTGATGGCTGATTTAAATATCTCGTGGATATTGTTTTGCTTGTAAGGTTGTTGCTTCAGAGAGTTGAAAAATATAGAATAGACAGACAGAAAGAAACAAAAAGGCAGAAAGTGCTTTTTACTCATCTGGATAATTCTTTACATTTCTTTTGTGAATGACTCATCCTAGTCTCACAAAAATGACTGGACTTGATTCAATTTCAATTGAATTTTTTGTTGTTGTATCTATCAGTTAAACATTTTTAACCTCTTTCAATCACAATCATGTTAAAACACATTTAAAAAAAACAATATGCCGACACCTCCTGTTTGCAACAAATGCGGCTAGGCACAACATTGGACAACAGCTGGAAATACTCGAGTCTCCATCAACAGTGATCTGATCCATTTACTGTCAATCAAACTACACACACAGTCTGTCCAATGGTGGACAGTAACACTGCGTTTGATGTCTCTGAATGATACTCTTTGAAGTTCTCAGTTGGATGAATTCATCTGGAAGTATAGCCTAGCTCCTGTGAGAGGGATACACTACAAGACCAAAAATACGTGGACACCTGTTCGTCGAACATCTCATTCCAAAATCAAGGCCAATAATAATGGAGTTGGTCCCCCCTTTGCTGCTAGAACAGCCTCCACTCTTCTGGGAAGGCTTTCCACTAGATGTTGGATCATTGCTATGGGGACTTGGGGATTCAGCCACAAGAGCATTAGTGAGGTTGGGCAGCCTGCGTTCAAATCTATTCCAAAGGTGTTTGATGGGGTTGAGGGAAGGGCTCTGTGCAGGCCAGTCAAGTTCTTCCACAGAGATCTCGACAAACCTCGCTTTGTGCACGGAATCATTGTCATGCTGGAACAGGAAAGGGCCTTCCCCAAACTGCGGTTACAAAGTTGAAAGCACAGAATCATCTAGAATTTCATTGTATGCTGCTGTGATGAGATTTCCCTTCACTGGAACTAAGAGGCCAGGCCCAGACCATGAAAAACAGCCCCAGACCATTATTCCTCTTCCAACAAACTTTAAATCAAAATCAAATTTTATTTGTCACCTACACATGGTTAGTAGATGTTAATGCGAGTGTAGCGAAATGCTTGTGCTTCTAGTTTCGACTATGCAGTAATAACCAACGAGTGATCTAGCTAACAATTCCAAAACTACTACCTTATACACATAAGTGTAAAGGGATAAAGAATATGTACATAAAGATATATGAATGAGTGATGGTACAGAGTGGCATCGGCAAGATACAGTAGATGGTATCGAGTACAGTATATACATATGAGATGAGTATGTAAACAAAGTGGCATTGTTTAAAGTGGCTAGTGATACATGTATTACATAAAGATGCAGTAGATGATATAGAGTACAGTATATACGTATACCTATGAGATAAATAATGTAGGGTATGTAAACATTATATTAAGTAGCATTATTTAAAGTGGCTAGTGATATATATTTTACATCAATTCCCATTATTAAAGTGGCTGGAGTTGAGTCAGTGTGTTGGCAGCAGCCACTCAATGTTAGTGGTGGCTGTTTAACAGTCTGATGGCCTTGAGATAGAAGCTGTTTTTCACTCTCTCGGTCCCAGCTTTGATGCACCTGTACTGCCCTCGCCTTCTGGACGATAGCGGGGTGAACAGGCAGTGGCTCGGGTGGTTGTTGTCCTTGATGATGATCTTTATGGCCTTCCTGTGACATCGGGTGGTGTAGGTGTCCTGGAGGGCAGGTAGTTTGGCCCCGGTGATGCATTGTGCAGACCTCACTACCCTCTGGAGAGCCTTACGGTTGTGGGCGGAGCAGTTGCCGTACCAGGCGGTGATACAGCCCGACAGGATGCTGAGGTTATTTTCCTGACACTACACTCCGAGGGCCCTCACCTCCTCCCTGTAGGCCGCCTCGTCGTTGTTGGTAATCAAGCCTACCACTGTTGTGTCGTCCGCAAACTTGATGATTGAGTTGGAGGCGTGCGTGGCCACGCAGTCGTGGGTGAACAGGGAGTACAGGAGAGGGCTCAGAACGCACCCTTGTGGGTCCCCAGTGTTGAGGATCAGCGGGGTGGAGATGTTGTTACCTACCCTCACCACCTGGGGGCGGCCCGTCAGGAAGTCCAGTACCCAGTTGCACAGGGCGGGGTCGAGACCCAGGGTTTCGAGCTTGATGACGAGTTTGGAGGGTACTATGGTGTTAAATGCTGAGCTGTAGTCGATGAACAGCATTCTCACATAGGTATTCCTCTTGTCCAGATGGGTTAGGGCAGTGTGCAGTGTGGTTGAGATTGCATCGTCTGTGGACTTATTTGGGTGGTAAGCAAATTGGAGTGGGTCTAGGGTGTCAGGTAGGGTGGAGGTGATATGGTCCTTGACTAGTCTCTCAAAGCACTTCATGATGACGGAAGTGAGTGCTACGGGGCGGTAGTCGTTTAGCTCAGTTACCTTAGCTTTCTTGAGAACAGGAACAATGGTGGCCCTCTTGAAGCACGTGGGAACAGCAGACTGGGATAGAGATTGATTGAATATGTCCGTAAACACACCAGCCAGCTGGTCTGCGCATGCTCTGAGAGCGCGGCTGGGGATGCCGTCTGGGCCTGCAGCCCTGCGAGGGTTAACACGTTTAAATATTTTACTCACCTCGGCTGCAGTGAAGGAGAATCAGTTGGCACTATGCATTCGGGCAGGTAGCATTCTCCTGGCATACACCAAACCCAGATTAATCCGTTGGACTGCCAGATGGTGAAGTGTGATTCATCACTTCAGAGAACGCCCTTCCACTGCTCCAGAGTCCAATGGCGGAGAGCTTTACACCACTCCAGCCGACGCTTGGCATTGCACATGGTGATCTTAGGCTTGTATGTGGGTATTGAGCCTAAGGGAGAGGTGCGAGTGGTATGCACCAGATCTCCAGTGCTCACCCACAGCCCGGTTCAACCTGTGCCTGCACTCTGGAGGGTCCGGGCTAAAGGGGTCATCCAGCCTGGAGGAGTGGTGCCAAGGCTGCACACCAGGGCTCCAGTGCTCCCCCACAGCCCGGTCCATCCGGTGTCTCCTCCACACACACCAGGCCTCCTGTAGGTCTCCTCCCTCCAGGTTCGCACGTCTGTCCTGAGCTGCCAGAGCCGCCCGTCTGTCCTGAGCTGCCAGAGCCGCCTGTCTGTCCTGAGCTGCCAGAGCCGCCCGTCTGTCCTGAGCTGCCAGAGTCGCCCGTCAGTCAGGAGCTGCCAGAGCCGCCCGTCAGTCAGGAGCCACCCTTCACTCAGGTGCTGCCGGAATCGCCCTTCACTCCGGAGCTGCCGGAATCGTCCTTCACTCCGGAGCTGCCGGAATCGCCCTTCACTCCGGAGCTGCCGGAATCGCCCTTCACTCCGGAGCTGCCGGAATCGACCTTCACTCCGGAGCTGCCGGAATCGACCTTCACTCCGGAGCTGCCGGAATCGACCTTCACTCCGGAGCTGCCGGAATCGACCTTCACTCCGGAGCTGCCGGAATCGACCTTCACTCCGGAACTGCCGGAATCGACCTTCACTCCGGAACTGCCGGAGTCTCCCTCCTGTCCGGTGCTGCCGGAATCTCCCGTCCATTCGGGACCCGCGGCAAGGGTCCCCAGTCCTAGGTCGGCGGCGAGGGTCACCGCTCCCAAGGCGCCACTTAAGTGGGCAGAGACTATGGTGGAGTGGGGTCCACGTCCCACGCCAGAGCCGCAACCACGGACAGACGCCCACCCAGACCCTCCCCTATAGGTTGAGTTTTGAAGCCGGAGTCCGCACCTTTGGGGGTACTGTCACGTTCTGACCTTAGTTCCTTTATTATGTCTGTCTATGTGTTAGTTTGGTCAGGGCGTGAGTTGGGGTGGGTAGTCTATGTTCTTTTTTCTATGTTGTGTTTATGTGTTTGGCCTGGTATGGTTCTCAATCAGAGGCAGGTGTCGTTCTTTGTCTCTGATTGAGAATCATACTTAGTTAGCCTGTTTTTCCCATTTTAGTTGTGGGTGATTATTTTCTGTTTAGTGTTTTTCGTCACCTTGCAGGACTGTTCGATTGTTGCTTTGTTGTTTTGCTCAGTGTTCAGTTTTATTAAACATATGAACACTTACCACGCTGCACATTGGTCCGATCTCTCATACGAATTTCGTTACAGCTTATACTCTGGTGCAGGTTGATTTTTCAGAATTGTTTGTTTCAATCTTATTCTACCCAAACATAAATAACATACTTTGTTTTACTAATCTAATCTGTTAGTAGTTGGACTTATTGCACCTGTTACTGAGACGTTACAGTTTATATGATTTAGGTAGTCTCAATAATCAATCTTCCCCGGCAATCATTCTGAATGGTTGCGGGTGATTAAAAGTTCCAATTGTTGGATATCCTCACTCTGGTTGGATTCCAATTACATATCACTGTGTAAGGCAGCAAATTGTGACTTGCAGGCTTGATCTGGCCTGTAAACCAGAAGTTTCAGACCACTGTGTTAGGGTGTAACTAGGCCCCCAAAGAAAGGTTTTATGATACAGTTGAAGTCAGAAGTTTACAAAGGTTGAAATAAATAATTATCTCTACTATCATTCTGACATTTCACATTCTTAAAGTAAAGTGGTGATCCTAACTGAACCAAGACAGGGAATATTTACTATGATTAAATGTCAGGAATTGTGAAAAACTGAGTTTAAATGTATTTGGCTTAGGTGTATGTAAACTTCCGACTTCAACTGTATATGTATTGTCATAAAGTCTTTAATTTAAAGATAACATACTCACTTAGAAACTCACTTGGTGTAGGCTACAGTACTAAACACCGAGGAATACAACACCCATGTTGCTAACAAACAGTCATGGGTTGTAACTACCATTCACTCGATAGGCAAAGCACTCTGGTAAATATGCAAATAAGGTTAAATTAATTCTCAAGTTGAATTGTATGTTCACTCAACCAAAAATGTAAAGTTCATTGAAGATACAATTCAACTTGAGAATGTATGTTGGTTCAGCTCTATGTCCAAAAGTCAGATCTATTGCAACTGGTTGCCTTACAATTGTACGTTGAATCAAAATCATGTAATTTTTTTACAGTGCAGTTCTTCTGTCAGATGTGTGGACCCACGCAGCCCTGGCTGGCTGCAGTGACATGAACATAATTATAAGAGCCAGAGCGCTGTGACTCATCACAGCCCTGGTAAAACCACTGACTAAATTAAGCCTCTGAAAGCTTTACCATTTTTATGATCATTTTGACACTTCCAAAACTCCCGTGGACGCTCAGCTCCCAAGTCATTTACAGAGGAGATGTGAATGGATTTCAGCCCGTGCCGCAGTTTAACAGAGTGTTGCTGTGAGCATGTCAGTTGTGTTAGTTTGTATGGATGTGTGCAATTTGTTATTGTAATCCATCCACCACTACCTTAATGGAGAAGACGTGAAGAGATATGGGAGGTCTGTCCATGAACACCTGCTCTGACGCGCCCCATCTCTTAATTCATCCCACAACATGAATACTAATGCCTGATAATTGATAGGGTCGTTTTGAGTCATTTGCTAATGGAATATTTCAATGTAGCGGCCGGCACAATCGTGGTCAAAAACAAAGCGTAACACATACAAAAGCAACACAAGCGTGACTGTGGTACTCAGAACACAATAACAGTTTTCCATCTCCATTTTCAACCATGTTTAATTAGGCTATAGAGAAGATAAATGCCTGGCTCAGCTTAATGACCTGTAGAACGAGACACAACAGACTTGTGAACTGAAACAAGACAACACAAAGGACAGAACGAAAACACACAGCAGGTGGAAATGGGAGCAAGCCAAGACATTTAGTAAAGAGAGAGGAGGTACTGTCTGGTGCAGACAATCACAATGATCAGTCGAGCCAAAGACATTACAGCCACATGGTGCCTCAATGAATCGAATCCCCCCCCCCCTAACTCAACCTTGTGGTACGCACCACTTGCGTGCATAACTCAAGCTAGGATTGGGCCTTCAGAGGTCCAAAGGGCAACCTTACCGTGAGCTCCAGCAGTTCGTTGAGGAGGTCGTTGCGTTTGCTCTGGAGGAAGCCCGTGCAGGAGCTGCCCGTCTGGGCTATTCTTATCCGGGCCAGTCTGGCTTTCTGCGTAGGGAGAGGTTAACATGTCAAACCCAGGCAGGGACGAGATATGTCTTATCATCATCTAGTGGTGAGAATTTGCAGCCTCGTCATCACCCCTTCCCTGGATGATGTAAGTGTGTCACCATGGATTTGTCGGGCTAGAGTGGGCTCACCATGTAAACATTGTGGTGGTGATCACTTTCAATCCTGTTCATATCACAAGGTATCAAGCTATCCATCAGTCTTAGTCTTACCCACAGCGAAAGCAGCATGTCTATTATATAGCCTCTTTAAATCCTATCCATTTCTCTCAGCCGTCATGATTCTTTCTCCACCTTCTAGGACTGAATTATAAGTGAAGTTATTGGTTAAAAAAAGACTACACTGAGATCCCAGGGGACATCTAAGAGTGATATTAAAGAGGAGATTCAAGTGTCTACTCTTAGACAACAGACTAAAGTGCTTTTCAATCGTTCAAGGCGAGAGCACTTTCTTTAACCTTGGTCCGGGTGATTGCTTTGCACAAACACATTTTTAGATATCCCCCAAAAGAGTAGCATTGCCTTTGCAAAGACTCTTGACATGTTAGGGTTTAGAGGTTTTGTGATTCAACCTGTGAGACAAGCTATGTTGTCCTTGGAGATTCTAGGGCGCCAGGCTACGTTGCGACTGAGCTAGCACCTATAGCCTGGTCCCAGATTGGTTTGTGCTGTCTTGCCAACATGTAATTGACAAGCCAGCACAAACCGATCTGGGATCAAGCTAGCACCTCTATGCTGCTGCTACCCTCTCTGCCTGTCACCAGTGGGAAATAAAAGAACACTTTTAATTTAAATGAGCAGGCTCATGACATCTGCTTTACTTGACATGTTGATCAAAGGCTTCGTTCATCGCATGAAAGAATTAAATAAAAAACTCAAATGAAAGACTGGAGCAGTAGCTAACTGAGAGGAGTCTTTGAAAATGTTGGTTGACGTGTGCTGATGGTTTTTGTAAAAAATAAGAGAATAAACTTTCAAACTTAATCCTGTTCAACTTCCTTCCGTGTCGCTTCACTCTGTGCTGTCTGACGAGTGGATGGTTCACCGATTCAGCTGTGGCCATGCTGCAGCCATAGCCCAGGAGTAAAATAATAGTAACCTCTGAGTAGTGTGTCTAATCTGATCTAATAGAGCCAGCAATCATTTCTGTCCAATCAGACAGGCAGCTGGACTGCAGCCATCCACAAATGACACAGGATAAAGTTCCAGGAGTTTCTCTGAAGGGAAGCCATTCTCCGTTCTGTGCTTGAAGTTTTCCTTCTCCCCTGGACTCCCTTGTCTCTCTGCCTCTGACGGCACACTGGTTCTCTCTGTGTGGCTCCACCTGACTTTGCCATTTCATTAACACTGTGACCCCAGACCATTCAGAGCCCGCTGTGCTCCTGGTGAGAGCCCTCCCAATTAGTCAAGCAAATAAGATGTGTGATTTGTGTTACACTACAATAAAACCTCAGCCGCCGTGACTCTGGACTTCGGTAGCACGTCACCAGGGGCTGTCCAGGCTAGAGGTGACCCTCAGTTAAAGCAAAGGGGAGGTTGCATTAGGGGAGACTGCCGCACATTCTTCTTGATACCCTTCTCACATATTATTGTACTTTTCTATGACAATATAAGGACTACCAGCCTATCTCTGTGCGGGAAGCACATATCTGATAGACGTATATTTAAATGTCTGTACGAGGACGAGGGAGATAGGATAGGATACATGAGAAGCTATTTTTTTCCCAGCTTTGGCCCCAGATGGCCAGCTAATTGTACTGGGAGCCTGGAGCAGCCCACTATTAGAGTGAAATGAAGATGGATGAGGGGGAGGGAGGGGTGAACATGGCTAATTTGAGAGACACCCGCTCTGGCTCGTCAGCGCACGTGGAGCAAGGTGCATGCAGTGCACCTCCCCTCCTGTCTCCGTTTCAGCAGCCTGGTATAAGTGAGTAATAACTGTTCGCAGATAGGGGGTAAGGGCCGTGAGAGGCACCAGGAAATGAGAGATTAACCACTGCAGCGTTAGAACTCTTGACAGGTTTCCACTGCAATTAACATAATATAAATCATGATGTTACTCACTGTAGAAGAACAGAGGATAGTGTACACTAGCAATTTGCCTTAACAGTTGACCTCAGGAGTGACCATAAAAGCTCATCTGCATCTACTTTTTTTCTTTAATCTGCCCTTACTCCCACAAGGTCATTCTAAGGACAGGTAATCTAAAGAGGGAGAGGGCATCGAATGAAAGGAGTCTGTTTCTCAGTCTCCATGCCTCTTCCTGGACTCACCTGCACTCTGCCTTCATGGACTCTTATCTTTCTTAGGGAAGTCAACCCCACAGAGGCTGCAGTGAGAGTAGTTAGCCACCACTAAATACTCGGTGTGTGTGTTTTGTGTGAGTGTTAGGACTGACCACATTTAGTCGACTGGTGGATTGCTTGGTCGATAGGCTGTTGGTCGACCGAGATTTTTTTTAGTTGAGCAGTCACAACAACACGACATGTTGTGGCACACGAGACACCTGTCTGATTCCTTGCGTAGGCCACAGGGACGGCACGGCCCAAGACGGGTATCGACAACCTAAGACACGAGTGCTGCAAGGGTATTTGATAAAATAAGTGAAATTGCATTTGTTTCGAAACTGCATTAGTTTCCCCTAAATTGCTATTGCTTTGGACCTAATGCATTTGTGACAGTATTCCTTAGAACTACAGTACGTGTGAAGACAATGCGTCTTGGGTATCATTTAAAATGTCGAGTTAAGAAGGGGAGTGTGGCTATGATGCACAAGGTGCGTCTCTCTCCAGAATGCGCTCTCTACCATCACCTTGTGTGCATTCGTTGTTTCATAACTTCATTGTGTGAATTGTTTTGCCCGTTGATTGTTAGCGTCTATGAATTCACCATTACATACAGTAAGTACATCACCAGTTGTACATTTACCGTTAATTCCCACCATTTTTATCAACAATGTTTATTTCGTGTTGCAGTCATTTCTGTTAACGCATTCAATATATTATTAATACAGTCGTTTACCGTTATCATTGTCAGAGTGGACACTTGTTTGCAGAGCTCGTAACCTATGCTACACTTGTGAGAATCAACGGTTGAATTCCATTGTATTTTGTTTGGAGTGCTCCTGTCCATGTTGAGTAGGGACACACACCTGATTACGTATAGAAGCAGGCTATCTGGCCTGCGCACAAATGTGTAAAAGGTGCCCATTTAAGGATGTCTGATAATATTTTGGATTATCTTAACTCACCACCACTAATGCGCTGTGGAGCTTCTCAGAGTATTTTTTCTTCACCTCAAACAGCAAGTGAACAAAGTCTGTTTAGACATACATTAAATCCAATCAGGATTTGTCTTTGCTGGTCTTTGGGGAGATACATCTAGCTAGCTAAGTCAGCCATTGGCTAGGCCATCAGAAGCTAATAAAGGCATCTGCCATTCAACTGTATTAGGGCAAAATTTGGGAGTGACATTGTAATCAACCAATCACATTTTGACTGAATGGGTGGGACCGTTTTTACAAAAGCTTATGGAAACGTCTGCTTTCTTGAAGGCCAGGTCGCTGGGCAATAGAGAGCTAGCGTTGATGTCGGCTAGTTTGTAGTGGCTGCAGCAGGTCTGTTGGCTAATTTGTTAGCTTCTCCCTTTTCAATAATAACTTTCAACAAGAAGTTAAGTTTAAAATGATCTGGTGAGTGCAACTGTTTTTTTTTTTATTGCAGCGCGCTTGGTGTTGTTAGCCCTCTCTTTGAAAATAATTTGTGTGTGTGAAACATTGTTGCATTTCAAGTGGAACTGACAGCATTTTAGCTATAAATGAAATCTTATTAAAATCGGGTTCATTTACACCCCCAGGAAGAATATGACTCATTTTAAAACATTTTCTGACAAGCGACTACTTAGATATGGTCATTTTCACATTTTCATAAATTCTTACAATTTTGGGGAATTACGTATACTAAGGCATTTGTGAAAGTTCTACAGCAATAGAGTGGGAAAGCAGCTGTGCGTTGGACAATTAATAGACACTGTAGTAAATAAAACGAAATATAAACATCTGTCTTGTCCAGGACTGGAGTCCACACAGACCGGTGCGCTATAGCCAAACAGAACTACTGTAGGCCTTTATACAAACAAGCCATTTGCCACACGGCCTGCCATCATTCACTTTGAACTGGAATGTGTGTTTACAGGCAGTTGCAACAGCGCAACTTTATAGCATTAAAACGCATTTGCCAAAAGCCACAAAATACACCCGAATGGATTTCTGCAAATATGCAAACACCACGGGAGTGCTCTTACATTTGGGAACTTTACAGTCCTATTGATCAAACAACCATGAAAAGGTAGGCTCTCTCTCCCTCAGTTATGCCCATCAACAACAACAATATCAACAACTAATCCTAGCCAGAGCAAGATGAGCTAAAAATCTAACGAAGGAACATTAGACAAACCCTCTCAAACATTGCACTGATAAAATTGTAACATTGCACTGGGGAATTGTAGCCTCCTCGTCCTTCTGCAGCATGTCCCAACCAAGCACACAAGCTAGCTAGCTACTTCCAGACAGACACAAATGAGAGAACACCTCACCCTGACCATTTTATTCACCCTAAACAGAGCTGGTTAGGCTGTTTACATGTTATCTAGAGCGTTCTTGACTATTACTTTTTGCCTACGTTTACTGACACCGGTCATATTCAGCGGGTGTTGCATGCTTGTAAATTCATCAGTTGTTCTGCACTCTAGTACACTCAGACGAGAGTGCTCTGAAATCGGAGTTGAGTGGTACATAGCCAGAGTGAATCTTCCTGAACGCAAGAGATATGCTAACTGGATAACAGTCGGTCAAGTTCTGGCTAGCTAACCACATGACATCTGCATCTCTCGCTGTGACTATAGTCACCGAAAAATGATTTGAGGGGAAAAAGTCAGTCACTCACCCATTCCTCCAATGGCATGGCATCCTGCTAGCAGCTAGCCAGCTATCTACCTAACGTTAGGCTCTGTGTTTTTAGCTCGCTACATAAATAGATATGCTAGCCTTATGACTGACTTGTGATCATTGCCCTTGCTAGTTTGATTGTATTGACATTCCCAGCCATAGTTACATTCGTCCGTTTTTGTCCAGAATATTGAGTCATTGAAACTGTGAAAAAGTTGAAACATTGAAACTGTGAAAAAGTTGAAACATTGAAACTGTGCATCCCAAATGGAGGCAGCAAACAGGCCAGCTGTGATTTACAACCTGGTGGCAATGTTTTTTGGACTACCAACAAATGTATTGGTGAATCATATTAATCATGCATTGAACTGCATCCATCTATGCCTTAGTGTACGCCATGGAACATTGAGTCAAATATAACCTATTTTTATAACCTCATTTTTTAAAATAAAAAACAACAGCGTATTTCTCCATTATTTTACCAGGTAAGTTGACTGAGAACACATTCTCATTTACAGCATCAACCTGGGGAATAGTTACAGGGGAGAGGAGAATGAGCAAATTGTAAACTGGGGATAATTAGGTGACTGTGATGGTTTGAGGGCCAGATTGGGAATTTAGCCAGGTGTTAACCAGTGTTAACACCCCTACAATAAGTACCATAGGATCTTTAATGACCTCAGAGAGTCAGGACACCAGTTTAACATCCCATCTGAAAGACAGCACCCTACACAGGGCAGTGTCTCCAATCACTGCCCTGGGGAATTGATATATTTATTTAGACCAGAGGAAAGAGTGCCTCCTACTGGCCCTCCAACACCACTTCCAGCAGCATCTGGTCTCCCATCCAGGAACTGACCAGGACCAACCCTGCATAGCTTCAGAAGCAAGCCAGCAGTGGTATGCAGGGTGGTATGCTACTGGTGAACTCATAGAGTTGGTTATGTAGCATAAACTGGGAATTGTATGTTTTTGACTGATATGATTATCTGCTTGTTCCATATCGGCAAAGTATTTAAAACACTGTTAGTTCCACTTTAAACTTTAGGTCACCAGTTACTTTGTGCTTAAACATGACATGTTATTTGCAATGGGAAGTAATAGTTGTACATTTCCATTGGTTGTGTTTTTGTATTCTTATGATTGGGACCTACTGGCTTATGTACATATTTATGGACTGCTTATCCTTTAACATCATGCTCTGTGTGACTGCTTAACATTTTTTTACCCCCCAATTTCATGGTATCCAATTGGTAGTTAGTCTTGTCTCATCACTGCAACTCCCGTATGGACTCGGGAGATGCGATGGTCGAGAGCCGCGCGTCCTCCGAAACACAACCCAACCAAGCCGCACTGCTTCTTGACACAATGCCCACTTAACCCGGAAGCCAGCCACACCAATGTGTCGGAGGAAACACCGTACACCTGGCGACCGTGTCAGTGTGCACTGTGCCCAGCCCGCCACAGGAGTCACTGGTGCACGATGGGACGAGGACATCACTGTTGGCCAAACCCTCCCCTATCCCGGACAACGCTGGGCCAATTGTGCACCGCCCCATCGGCCTCCCCGTTGCGGCCGGCTGCAACAGAGCCTGGATTTGAACCCAGAATCTCTAGTGGCATAGCTAGCACTGCGATGCAGTGTTTTAGACCACTGCGTCACTCGGGAGGCCCCAAATCCTAAATGTTTCTGTACATTTTTCAGATTTTTACTATCAAAATCACACTTAAATTATCATTTATTTTAAATTAAAGAATGCTTAAACCACATCAATCTGATTGGGTGGGCCTTTCAGGGCCTGTCTCCCCAATGGGTGGGCCTGTGTTCACCCAGGTCCATCCATGTCTACGCCCCTGATGCAAACAGCTCATGATGACAATTGCGCATCACAAATAGCTTACTAACCAACCCTTAAGACTAAACTTTTTGTATACCTGATTAGCATACCCATTGTTGCCATTTACTGGTAAATATCATACGTTGAAACGTCTATCCTATCCTACCGGCTACTGATGTCATTCTTCTGTGTTCTGCTCCATGCCAAAACCAGTTGAGAGCTGCATGCTCTTGCTGCCTGCAGATGATATTCCTCTGAAACTAGGCTACAGTATGTGTGTGGCGCGCAAGTGAAGTATTCACATGCTTTGTGATTGTGCAGGCTACTGTGTGCATGATTTCTCTGTTGTACTACATACTTGAAGTCCTATACCTCCACTACACTACTTTAATATGCATCAGTAGGGATTAAGAAGTGAGTATACGCAATGCCAACTGAAATGGGTATACGGTTTATACCTGCGTATGTATACCCTCCACTACACCACTGGCCCTTTGTGTTGTACAAAAAGTGCACTCACCTACATGAGTGTGGCGATATTACGGTTGCTGTCCTTTCAGAACCTGTCATACAGTGAAGGCCTATAGGTTCGCTTAAGGCTGTTATTAAGACGTTAACGTTTCAGTCGACCGCAAAGCGGTTTCACGCACTGACTGAATGGAAGCTGAGTTTTTTTACTCAGCCTGTCAGAAGATATTAAGAGTCCTCACTGTCCGACAGAGTACAAATGTATCTGACAAGATCGAGACACTAGATATGTGGTCTCCAGTACTACAACACTGGGGACAGCCCTGTGGAGGGTTATCTCTCCAAGGGACTGAGAGAAAAAACAGCAGGGTGTGTACAGTCTGATGGTAAGTATTAAAGTACTTCTTTGCCTTCGCCATTAAACTAATGATGTTTTGCATTAATGGTGGTTTGATTGTGTGATGCTGGACCATGGGCATGCAGATCCATTCTGCGACCCCAACAGTTTCCAGTATGGAACCGCTCACCACTGTCTGCAGCGCATGCCAGAGGTTAGTGGAGTCTCCGAAGTCAGGGGGGCGAGGGGTGTCGTATCCACACACACACACATGCACACACACACACACCTCGCCTCCCTACAGCCGGAAGAGGATCCTCTAATAAGTGAATGGTGTTCACCTGTACCTTCTGCGCACGCCGTTTGTCAGCTCTCTGGTTCTGGTGATAGATTCGGCTAAAGTTGGACACGATGACGGGAACAGGCAGGGCGATTACCAGCACCCCGCTCAGAGAACAGATAGAACCAAAGATCTTCCCCGCGATCGTCTTGGGCACCATGTCCCCGTAACTACAGCGAGAGAGAAAGAGAGAGGGAGAGGGAAAGGGGGGGGGATAAGAGAGGGAAGTAGGTAAAGATGAAATACTGTATTGGATACATTTAAAATGCAGTCTACAGTTCTCACACCGTACCTGTGGCCATCCAAAGGGTTAGCATCTGTGTGTGTGTGTGTGCCTGTGTGTTGAGATGCTCTCTACCGTTTGGCCAGGGGGATAAACCCATATCAGCAACTCCCTCTTTCATTCCCAGCCTTCCCTTTTGTTTCTTTCTATGCAATTACATGTTGCTCTCTCGGTTTCCTAGGCTGGGGCTAATTTGATTACACAGGTGGAGGAAGCAGTGACAGGCAGGCTCAGTAAGAGGTGGCGAGAGGCAGCGAGATAGAGGCGCTATCTGGGCTGCTCAGGCAGGGCACAACAAAGTCATGCCAGCGGGCAACGTGCCAGGGAGGTGCCAGTGCAGGTCCCCTGATGTGAGCACAGGGGAACAAATCACTTTATCAATGGGCACTTCAGGTACAAGCTCTCGTGAAGGCAAGCCATATCGTGTGTGTGTGTGTGTGTGTTTAGGGGGGTTAGGGTGTTGAGTGTTGGCAGACCTATTCAGAATCAATAAACCAGGAAAAGCCCTGTAATGCAAAAACCAGTTGTAGAGTTGGGAGAATGGCTGCAGAGACACACAGACACGGACCAGGTACATTACACTTGGTTTGACTTTCATCCTCTCACTATTTTACTAGAGTACTCATGCGAGACACATCCTTTGACTTAAAGGTCCAAAACAGCCATTTTTATATCAATATCAAATAACTTCTGGGTAACAATTAAGTACGTTGCTATGATTGTTTTCAGTTAAAATGGTCAAAAATAAACAAAAATAGCTTCTTGGCAAAGATCAATTTCTCAAGCAAGAATTTAGCAAAGTGGTCTGAGTCCGGAGGGGAAAACTGAAAACTAGCTAATTTACCGTCTGGTGATGCCACCAGGCAGCCCAAAACTCCATCTTACCAAATTTCAGGTAGTCTTGTCAAAAAGCTCTGAGGTTATAATACTGTGAAAATTATGATAATGCCGTTTTAGTGTAAGAGCTGTTTGAAAAGACTACCTGAAATGTCTGCTTGTTTTGGTAAGATGAAGAGCACTGGGCCTTTAAACTTTCCTCCCCACTGCTTCCTGCAGAGATTGGACTCCTAACAGATAGCCCATAGGCTGTTGACTTCACTGCCCCTCAGGGGACTCTCCGGGCCTGAAGGAACACCACTGATGTGGGCGCTGGCATCACACGCCCTCTCCATTTCCAAATATCCTGTATGGCCTGTCATCTGCAGACTCCCCCTGCCTACCACTCTCACTGTTAACCGCCTGCCGACTTCCAACCTCTGGAAAATAGAAACACAATTCTGCCAGCTGTAGAAATGTGTGTGAGCAAAAGTGATGTTCCCTCAAATCCTTCCTATCCCTTCCTGCAGTATTTGAAGTTGACATTCTCCCTTTTCTCTGAGCTAAATGGATGGCAAATGGTATGCTTTAATAATAACCAACAGGTACTCCTAAAAAAGACAGCTTTCTTCTACTTTCTGTCTTGTGCTCCTTTTTCAGAATCAAGAGTTTAAGTCAAACCTTTTAAGGGCTCTCAGCCGCCAGGCTAACTGCCGCCTACCACCTTTCCATATAGCGCACTACCTTTGACCAGAGGTCTGTCTATGTGCAATTTATGGGCTCAGGGCTAAAGTAAAATATCCAGAATATGGTGTAATTTGAAATGCAGCCAGAGTCATAGATTCCTTTCCCATCAATCTCTCAGCTGTCAGAATGGAGTCTCAGAGCTGCAGCATCTCTGAAGCATCGAGACGGGCATGTTGTGTTGTGTCCTGGCTGTCAAGTGGTGGATCTCTCAGTCCGTGCTCTCTGTCTTTCTGTCTGTCACTCTATTATTGATGACACCCCCTCGGCTCTGTCTCTGCATGACATCTCTACAGTCAGACAGAAATGTGAAAAAAATAACCCCTCACGAATAGTTGTTCTCTCTCCCTCTCTGGGTTTAGTGAAAGAAAAGTAGGGATTTTGAACATTCCTGACAGTTCTGATCGGGTCAGTTTAATTTCTTTACTTTTAGACTTCTTTTAGACTTTACGAACCAACAATTTACAAAACGGCAACAATTATATTGGAGTTGGCTTGGAACTCAGGGCTAAAGTAGTTCAAGGGAACTGTGAAGCAATTTGACTGAACTACAGTGTGATTTTCAGACACAAATACATGAACTAGCATCCATTCGACACAACCATGGAAGATGACAGAAGGAATTAGGAGAGAGATAAACAAACAGCTACACTGAGAGAAAGAGAGAGGGAGAAAGAGAGCTCCTAAACCACATTGTGAATGTCACTGGAATGGAACCTCATTATAATCAAGTGATTATAATTCATCAGGAAGTTAGCAGAAAATTAGACATTTGAACATGCTAATTTATCCAACTCATACAGGTCAATAAAGTGAACATGTGGCAGAGCAAATGGTCTATGGTTAAGATTTTTGAGCGAATGAGCTTCTTCGGACATTATATTGGCATTGTGGGATGATCCATATTGGTATTTTGTATTGTATTATCTTTACAGAGGAATGAGATGAGGATGATGGGGACAAGGAAGTGAATTGTGAAGAAATGTATTCGTCCAATTTCTTGGTCTTCATTAAAGAAACGTCGGCAATTGTTTCCACGTCAAAATTGAAATAGTTTACTATTTTACTATTCCCCTTGATTGTATTCTGACGAACATTAAATTATCTAAATTGAATAGGTCACAGCATTTCAAAAAGAAACCGCACAACCAAAACAATCCATTTAACTCACTGATTGTTTGGGGACCGAATGAAAGCAGTGGAGATCTGTCAAACATAGTTACAGCTGTGAAGTGCTTAAAGATGCAGTCTGGGATCTTAAGAACTAACAAATTCGTAACATATTGGATGAAGTAGGACACAAATGTGCAAAATTTTCAGGGGCTCGTTTTTCCTCGTGAACACTACTTTCAAAACTACTATCTGGAATTATAAACTGCTCTGGAGCATCACTAATCAAAAATGTTGCCATCAGTAGCCAATCCGGACACCTATCCAAGGCATGAGTGTGTCATTGGGATTTCAACTACTGTGACAAGTAATCATACATCTTCACATACCATGAGAGTTACAACAGACTAGCATAAGAGTTACAACAGACTAGCATAAGAGTTACAACAGACTAGCATAAGAGTTACAACAGACTAGCATAAGAGTTACAACAGACTAGCATAAGAGTTACAACAGACTAGCATAAGAGTTACAACAGACTAGCATAAGAGTTACAACAGACTAGCATAAGAGTTACTATAACATAGACTAGCATGAGAGTTATAACATAAACTACGATGAGTTATAACAGACAGATGAGATTTATAACACAGACTATAGCATAGGTGTTATAACATGGACTAGTATGAGAGTTATAGAATATAACAGATTTAACTTCTTGGATATAGGGGGCGCGCTTCTAATTTATGGATTAAAAAACGTTCCCGTTTTAAACAAGATATTTTGTCACGGAAAGATGCTCGACTATGCATATAATTGACAGCTTTGGAAAGAAAACACTCTGACGTTTCCAAAACTGCAAAGATATTGTCTGTGAGTGCCACAGAAGTAATGCTACAGGCGAAACCAAGATGAAATTTCATACAGGAAGTGCCCCAGATTTTGAATGCGCTGTGTTCCAATGTCTCCTTATATGGCTGTGTATGGGTCACGAATGAGCTTAGACTTTCTGTCGTTTCCCCAAGGTGTCGACAGCATTGTGACGTTTTTGTAGGCAAATCATTGGAAGATTGACCTTAAGAGACTACATCTACCAGGTGGCCGCTTGGTGTCCTCCGTTGCAATTATTGCGTAATCTCCAGCTGAGTGTATTATTCGTTTGCTTCGAGGAGAAACACAGCTGCCACGAATGATTTATCAATCGAATAGATATGTGAAAAACACCGTGAGGATTGATTCTAAACAACGTTTGCCATGTTTCTGTCGATATTATGGAGATAATTTGGTAAAACGTTTGGCGTTGTAGAGACTGCATTTTTTGATTTTTTTCTTAGCCAAACGTGATGAACAAAACAGAGCGATTTCTCCTACTCAAGTAATCTTTTTGGAAAAACTGAACATTTGCTATCTAACTGAGAGTCTCCTCATTGAAAACATCCAAAGTTCTTCAAAGGTAAATGATTTTATTTGAATGCTTTTCTTGTTTTTGTGAAAATGTTGCCTGCTGAATGCTAGGCTTAATGCTACGCTAGCTATCAATACTCTTTCACAAATGCTTGTGTAGCTATGGTTGAAAAGCATATTTTGAAAATCTGAGATGACAGTGTTGTTAACAAAAGGCTAAGCTTGTGAGTGAATATATTTCTTTCATTTCATTTGCGATTTTCATGAATAGTTAACGTTGCGTTATGGTAATGAGCTTGAGGCTATAATTACGCTCCCGGATACGGGATTGCTCGACGCTAGAGGTTAACATAGACTACCATGAGTTATAACAGACTACCATGACAGTTTTAACAGACTACCATGAGGTATAACATGGACCACCAAGAGTTATAACATAGACTAGCATGCAAGTTATTATAACATAGTTACTAGCATGATAGTTATAGCATAGACTACTATGAGTTATAACATAGACTACTATGAGTTATAACAGACTACCAAGAGAGTTATAACAGACTAGCATAATAGTTGCCTAGTTAAATAAGAGGTTAGATAAAATAAAGAGTTATAATATATACTACCAAGAGAGTTATAACAGACTACCATTACACCTGTGTTCCAATGGCACGTTGTGTTAACTAATCCAAGTTTATCATTTTATAACGCTAAGAAAACCCTTTTGCAATTTCACAGCTGAAAACTGTTGTTCTGATTAAAGAAGCAATAAAACTGGCCTTCATTAGACTAGTTGAGTATCTGGAGCATCAGCATTTGTGGGTTCGATTACAGGCTCAAAATGGCCTGAAACAAAGTACTTTCTTCAAGTCTATTCTTGTTCTGAGAAATGAAGGCTATTCCATGCAAGAAATTGCCAAGAAACTGAAGATCTCGTACAACGCTGTGTACCACTCTCTTCACAGAACAGTGCAAACTGGCTCTAACCAGAATTAAAAGAGTAGTGGGAGGCCCCGGTGCACAACTGAGCAAGAGGACAAGTACATTAGTGTCTAGTTTGAGAAACAGATGCCTCATGGGTCCTCAACTGGTAGCTTCATTAAATAGTACCCGCAAAACACTAGTCTCAACGTCAACAGTGAAGAGGCGACCCCGGGATGCTGGCCTTCTAAGCAGAGTTGCAAAGAAAAAGCCATATCTCAGACTGGCCAATAAAATAAAATATTAGGATGGGCAAAAGCACACAGACACTGGACAGAGATATGGCTTTTGCTTTGCAACTCTGCCTAGAACTCTACCCAGACAGCTGTCAGTACAGGGTCTGCTATGACCATTTCATCACTGGTAAATCAAATCAGAATTTTTCTCTCTTTAGAGTTTAGTTTAGCTGTTATGCTACCCAGGTGTTAAAAAAACACTACAGTAAGTTAGGTTGTAGTCTAGCGATTAGCATGTGTCGCAAGTTTAGGGAAAGCTATCTTATCACCATAAAAATGCCCCTTTATATTATGACAAACAAAGGATTGCATGCCTCTATCATCCCATTTGCAGACTAATGTAAGCCTAATATTCCTAATGTAATGAGTAGATTGGATTGTGATAATATAGGCTATTAATAAGCGTGTATCAGAGAAGTTTCTTTCCGTTACACAGGAAGACCTTGTCTTGAATGCAACCATGTAATCTAGGCCCGAGAAGGGGTCCTGGCTAAACGGGATCAAGCTTGTCAAATTAACGTAAAAAGTATTTTTTTAAATTGCATCTTAGATTTCCCTAACCTTAACCTAGATGTAATCTTTATGTGAATGAATGAATGAAATGAAACAACCGAACACTTAAGTTGCCTGATAGTGTAGGTGACCTGAGGAAGTGATGTTCTAACATCAGGAGTGTTTTTCATTTGTTTTATGTCCTACTGTAGGTTCAACCAGCTGACCTCTTATCAAGACATCCATGTCGACTGGATTCCCACTGTGAAGATGAGCAATGCTGCCACAGCATCACTTTCTACTTCTACTTCGTCCTTTTCCAGATATGAAAGGAGACATCCCTCAGTTGTACAATTTGGTTTTCATACTGTATGCTGTGCCTTGGTCAACCTAAATGATTCTGTTGTGTCATTTGTGTAGAGAGTACCTTCACCTTCTCGCCGTGACAAAAATGCCCCTTTTAAACCATATGAATATATCAAATGTAATTTTGGAACGTGTAAAATACTATTGTTTATGATTTTGTAAACATACTGTACTTTAATAATATGCTATATTGTTGTACGGTGAAAAGAAAAGTATTTTGCCATCTCTGCCTTGCCTAGCTCCATCGAAAGAGCTGTATTTTTTTTATAGCCCAACTATTTTCTTTCTTTTACAATTTAAACATATTTGGCATAGACAATGTAATTGTTGTGGTAGTCTGAGGCAAACCATCTTCATTATTACAGTAGCACATCCAGTACCAATCAGACCTTTTGGGAGAAAAATATCTGGTATTGAACTTGGTGGTAGTAGTTGTGTGTATATTTTAAGATAAGGATTCTGTCATCTCCTGCTTCCATACATTTCATCACCTAGATTACAAGGATTGGATTTGCACTAAATCCTTTCATGTCAACACAAGGCATGTACAAAATCCAGTATAAGGATTAGCCTCATATACATTATCTGCTGGTATCGTTTTTAAAATTGAGAACATATAGCTGAACACTATGTAAACAATGTGAGTTAAGCTATTCTCTGCTTCAGATGCACAATGTCAAGGCTGCATTGCAAATGTCCATAAGCCTAATGCCATCATATTGTAGGCCAGTGGTTCCCAACTCCGTTCCTTCGAGTACCCCCAACAGTACAGTTTATTGTAGCACTGGACAAACACACCTGAATCAATTTGCCAACTAATCATTAGGCCCTCTGAGTTGAATCAGGTCTGTTTGTCCGGGACTACAACTAAAATGTGTGCTGTTGGGGGGTACACAAGAACTGGAGATGGGACCCACTGCTGTAGGCCTATGGCTGCATCAGCTGCAAAATGGGTTCACATGGCTGATAGCCTGAAAAATAGTGACAATCAAATAACACTAATTGGAGAGCTTATGACTGAACAAAAAGGTCATGTTCATTTGAGAATACATCACAGAAACCGACAAATTAGAGACAGATTCCCTTCCTCTCTTTATTGCAGGATTGTGATCTGTGATTAATCAACATCGACACAAGCTCATCTTGAATAATAGTTCACAATTAAAACAAGTTAAAACACTTCAAAGAATCAACACTTTCACATCATTTCCAAAGTGTAAAAGTAAGCTAACTCGTATGTAAAAGGTTAGACATTTGACTAACAAGCCTATTATTACTAATGGATAATTTCAGGTGAACAAAAAAAAGTCAGAAACAAAAGGTGGCCCACCTCGCTCCACTGATTCCTGCACTACGGGAGGGGAGGGGAGGGGAGGGGGGGGCAGACTTCTGTTCCAGCCCAGCAATAGCACACTTGATTACTAACTAATTAGGTTTGTTACATTGAATCAGTTGTGTTAGTGCTGGGCTGGAACAGAAGCCTGGACACCCAGCAGGGTTGGTCTGCTCCAGTTGTAATAGGTTTATACATTGTGTGTTACTTTTAAACCTTGTTTTTTTGTTCACAAAATGTAGCTACACATATAATCCATGTACCCTTGTTCTCTTGGAACATTCATTGTGGCCTCTTCATCTGCAGATAGGGTTTTACAGCTCTCTGTATCAGAGGACAGAAAACATCCCAAAAGAAACAGGCTGCATTATACTCAAGTTAGACAGCACTGAATATTATGTTGCTCTAACTCTCTGGCTTCAGTTTTTCTCGCTAGGGATGGGAATTTAAGAATATGTTCATAATGTCCTCCCACAAAAGGTACTTGCCCTATCCAGAGTAGTTTACTCTTCCTTCTGACAGCTGGAACTGCTAGCTAATCATGTCACCCTATTCCATGGCTGTTAGCTAGCTATCTAGCTAGGTTAGCAGCTCATTTGAGTTAGCCTGCAGACTACGTTTCTATAGCAAGCTAGCTACCTAATAATACATAGTTTTTGATCATTTTCTAAATATATTTACTTACTTGAATAGGTTCCCCCAATGCCTCCGTTTTCTGGGTCCTTGGAAAAACTAAATAAGTGGTAATTTTCCCGAAGTTTCCGATGGTAGCAAAACACAGCCAGCCATGTGGACCATTGGAGAACTTCCACCAGACTTTGGTCTTCCAACATGGCGCCTGGTGCGGTTGCTACAGTAGATGATTTGTGATGCAACTGCAAGCCCTCTGTAATAGATTTTCCAGAAAAAAATAGCAGATCTGTTTGTCTACATGAAATTAACATAATCAAGATTATGTCAGTTGCCTGAAAATAATAATCACCGAAATAAAGGGCTTTAATCATTTGTAAGGGGTGCGTACTGGCGGCAAAGAAGTAAGGCGCAGGAGAGCAAAAACTGTGTTTACAACGGAGCAGTTTAATAATAAAAACCACCGGAAACAGAACAAACAATCAATGGGAACAAAACCCGTCGCACACCAGATAAATGTGCACATGCACTTACAATAAACAATTCCAGACCAGGACATGGGGAGGAACAGAGGGTTAAATACACAACATGTAATGATGGAATTGAAACCAGGTGTGTGGGAAGACAAGACAAAACAAATGGAAAGTGGATTGATGATGGCTAGAAGACGTCGAACGCCGCCCAAACAAGGAGAGGAACCAACTTCGGCGGAAGTCGTGACATCATTAAAGAATTGGAACATGTGAAAGGATTGAAATAATAAGAATGTACCTCCGACAAAGCAAAGATATAATCCAAATGTGCGGGTGAAGAAATGATCACTGTCTGTTCTTGACCTTTGTGACATAGTTTATCCACAAAGAAATCATGATCATGTGTAGTATTTATTATAGAATTTCGTAGTAAATACGACAGTTTCATCTGCAAAAAAACACTGCAGTAAACACTACAGTAATTTCCGCAAAAAACTAGTGTCCGCTAAAACACTAGCATTTTTTAATGATAGTAATACTGTGTGGTGTCAGGAAAATAACCTCACACTCAACGTCAACAAAACTAAGGAGATGATTGTGGACTTCAGGAAACAGCAGAGGGAACACCCCCCTATCCACATCGATGGAACAGTAGTGGAGAGGGTAGCAAGTTTTAAGTTCCTCGGCATACACATCACAGACAAACTGAATTGGTCCACTCACACTGATAGTGTCGTGAAGAAGGCGCAGCAGCGCCTCTTCAACCTCAGGAGGCTGAAGAAATTCAGCTTGTCACCAAAAGCACTCACAAACTTCTACAGATGCACAATCGAGAGCATCCTGGCGGGCTCTATCACCGCCTGGTACGGCAACTGCTCCGCCCTCAACCGTAAGGCTCTCCAGAGGGTAGTGAGGTCTGCACAACGCATCACCGGGGGCAAACTACCTGCCCTCCAGGACACCTACACCACCCGATGTTACAGGAAGGCCATAAAGATCATCAAGGACATCAACCACCCGAACCACTGCCTGTTCACCCCGCTATCATCCAGAAGGCGAGGTCAGTACAGGTGCATCAAAGCTTGGACCGAGAGACTGAAAAACAGCTTCTATCTCAAGGCCATCAGACTGTTAAACAGCCACCACTAACATTGAGTGGCTGCTGCCAACACACTGACTCAACTCCAGCCACTTTAATAATGGGAATTGATGGGAAATTATGTCAAATATATCACTAGCCACTTTAAACAATGCTACCTAATATAATGTTTACATACCCTACATTATTCATCTCATATGCATACGTATATACTGTACTCTACATCATCGACTGCATCCTTATGTAATACATGTATCACTAGCCACTTTAACTATGCCACTTTGTTTACTTTGTCTACATACTCATCTCATATGTATATACTGTACTCGATACCATCTACTGTATGCTGCTCTGTACCATCACTCATTCATATATCCTTATGTACATATTCTTTATCCCCTTACACTGTGTATAAGACAGTAGTTTGGAATTGTTAGTTAGATTACTTGTTGGTTATCACTGCATTGTCGGAACTAGAAGCACAAGCATTTCGCTACACTCGCATTAACATCTGCTAACCATGTGTATGTGACAAATAAAATTTGATTTGATTTGATTTGATTTACTGCAGTATTACATTTTATACCACACCAATTTATGTCACCCATGAGTGAGAAACCTACATTCCAAGTATAGACCACATATTGTGTTCCCTACAGGTTATAGAAAAAAGCAGAAACTCTAAACTATCCATTCAGACCAGTCATACCTACCTACAGGTTATGAAAAAAATGTTTTTAGTATTTGTCCAGTAGGTTTCCTCAAGGAGAAAGCCCCCACTTATATGTCAAAGATAATACTTTTTTTTTCAAAAAGCCTTAAGAAGGGCAGGTTGGCTCCATCTCAGTGTGCTTCAATCTATAGCTAGAGGACTCCTGATTTCTCCAGAAGTGATAAGTATAATTTGCCTTAATCTGTTGTTATCTAGTACTGTCTTTTTGCTAGCTAGGGCCATATACTTTAAGTGCTGACTGTCTTCTGAGTAACCTACTTGTTGTGTGATCTGCTGACTGCTCATACCTTGCAGTTGATTGTTGACACATGAACCAGGATTAAGGGAAAGGGCATTTTGTGACTGCTGTTTTGGCAATCAGTGGCTGTATTAGAGGGGGAGTTTTTCCTCTCCTAGGCAATCAGCAATTAGTACCTGGCGGTGTGCTCTTCACCTCTGTTAGACAATTAGCAATTAGTGTTAGTACTTCAGTCTTCCGTGTTTTCATTGGTGGCCATGTCACTGGCGGTATCGTCGCAGAAACAAAGACTTCTATCAAGTTGTTCTGTCGAGTTCGAGGAAGGCTCCAGACCACTCTCTGTTGAGTATCTTACCTAGTTAGTTTCAGATGATCTTTTGTAACTTTGAAATCTGTGTGTTTCTTTATACCTGTTCGCTCCTCTCCTTGTAGGCTTTACAGACGCTCCCCAACCCTTGGCTGCAACCCTTCTAATTTAGTGTAACCTGCGTGCTCAACCCCTGTGGAATTCATGTTCTCCGGCAGTGTTTGGAACTGTCGATCTGCGGTTAAGAACGCAGAGTTCATCTCAGCCTATGTTGCCCTACTGTCCCTATACTTTTTGGCCCCGATGGTGACTTGGACCCCCCCAGAGAACACTGCAGCTCTCTCTTCATCGGAATCCCGCATGTACTATGGTAGACTCAATTTCCTGATGCTGGTTTAACATTTTTGGGAGCAGCTTATTGGTGTCCTGTACTCGTGCTCCTGGATAGCGCAAAGTTTTTTTCCCAGGGACTGAGACATTTCTCCCCATTGAACTGGTCAATACAATGGGCCAGAGAAGGGAATTGAGAAATCCACACATTCCCACCACTTGTTGAGTTTCACGGGCCTACGAGAAGCAGGATAGCATTTGCCTTTGGTGCCTGCAACTTATCTACATAGTACGTCTTTTCTGTAGATCGTTGATAAAAGGGCCTGTTAAATCAATTTGAATCCCACTTAGTAGCACAATGAAATGGGAAGAAATCCATGGGGGTTGAATACTTACGATACCCACTGTAGGCCTGCTTCTAACAACAAAAAACTCACGAAGCTCCCGCACAGCGGTAACATGCGTTAGCCTGAAGACAAGATTAAATTGACAGTCTGATGATAATATTAGCAATTGTTAAATTGTAGACCTATATGAAGAACCTGTTGAACAGGTTGGAATTGACACAAAGGCAAATCGCCTATACTTGCCAATCACCTCTTAAAAATGACCCCTTGAGCTCTATTTCAAAATCTAACTTTTTGGCAGAATTACAATAATTCCATGTGCTGCATGCACCTGCACTCGCTACACTCAAAGCACAGTAATACAGTATATTTAAACTCCAAATACACCATTCCATTCTTTTGAAATGCATTTTCTTAAAATCATTATGTTCCTTAAGACCTGCGCTTAATGAATTAATAATGAATGATCTTTGTGATGCAATTCTTGAATTCTGGGGTTTAGTGTTTTTTCGTTTGTACATAGAGCCTACAACAGTGGTCACCAACCGGTCGATCGCGATCTTCAAGGCATTCCTAGTCAATCACCAAACATATCAGCTCGTCATGTCTATTTTAATATTCAGGAATATTCCACTTTCTCTGGTCAAAGGAACAACATGAATTTGTGTTTGATGCAGATGCGGATGCAGTGAGGATCAAGTTTCGCCATCAAGTGGAAGACGATGCCCCCTCTCTCTGGTCAGTCTCACCGGAGGAAAGGAAGGAGAGAGCAGGGACCGCAAGAGACTGCTCTCTCTGTCCGTCGGCTGAGACTAAATGCAGTGTTCAAAACAATTGGGAACTAGGAACTCTGACATCTCCGACTTCAGTGCGTTCAAGACAACTGGGAACTCGCAAAAAAACGAGATCCGACTGGGAAAAACAGTTTTGAACGGTCATCCAACACAGAATTCCAAGTCGGAAACTCTGGCATTTTTCTAGAGCACCAACTTTCCGACCTGAACACCATGACCATCAAATGCAGGTACCATCAGTCTTGTAAAAATAAAAAGAGAATTATTTGCAAATTATTTCCAATTATACTCAGCTATGCCTCGCAAGTCCTACAACTGATGACCTATTTTGATATCAAAGCTTGAGTTTTGAAATATGTTGGCCTGAGAAGAACAATATTGTCAGGCCAACTGTTATTTATCTAATAAACTAACTATGTTTAATTGTTACCCGATTTTAAATGAATCATGTAACAAGTAACACATTAGGAATTCGGGGAAAACGACAGTTGTTGTTTAAAGAGTTACCATCTCCCGAATTAAACTCCAAAAGGTCTTTACCTATTACATCCATAAAACAGTCAACGTATTAATCATAACCTCGTATCATATCATTCTGAACAGTCGTAACCTCCTGCATCTGCAAAAAAGAACAGCCTTACTACACAAATCGGTTTAATTATTTATTTACTAGCTAACTAAATAGTAACACAGAATAAACATACACACTTAATACATTAACAGGTCCCTAGCGTACTGACTCTATATGGTGGCTTGTCACAAAGGAGATGGGGGGGGCAGAGAGGGACAGAGACATAATACTTACTTTGGGACATTTAGAAACTACTCTCATGTCACAAGTGTAGAGAGGAGTAGGCAGGAGGTAGTCATAGGTTTAGAACTACTGAGATTATTAAAGCACTATATATACAAAAACAGGACGAAACCCAAAATGCTAAATGATAAAGTACTCAGGAAATAGTAGGAGAGATTCCTCTCAGGAAAACAAGAAACATTTACAATTACCGACAAAGACAAATGACAGAGGGAGTATATATAAAGTCAGAGTGGGGATTGGAACCAGGTGTGTGTAATGACGAGACAAGTCTGGGGTTAATGAGTGAAGGGCGCTTGCCAGCAGCAGGTTTCGGCAGCAGCTAGAAGGCCGGCAACGCCGAATGCCTGAGCTGGACAGGAGGGGGAGCCAAAACAAAGGCTGGTGTGACAGTACCCTCACCCTGATGCGCTGCTTCAGCAGAGGGGCGCCGCCGACCTTGGGGACGACCCCGAAGATGCAGTGCAGGTCGGTCGGGACGACGCCTGTGGAAGTTCCTGGTTTACCCTTTCCACCTGCCCATTTGATTGGGGACGGTACCGGAGGTGAGGCTGACCGTGACCCCCAGTCATTCCATGAAGGCCTTCCAGACACAGGCGGTGAACTAAGGACCACGGTCAGACACGATGTCTTCCGGGATCCTGTAGTGCCGGAAGATGTGAGAGAAGAGAGCCTCCACGGTCTGCATAGCAGTAGGGAGACCAGGCAGGGGAAAACCGGTCCACAACGACCAGGATGGTGGTGTGCCCCGCTGAGGGGGGAAGGTCTGTGACAAAGTCCACAGAGAGATGGGAACAGGGTTGTTGTGGAACTGGCAGTCGGTGGAGTTTGCCATAGGGGAGGTGTCTCGGTGTCTTGCTCTGTGCGCAAGTGGAGCAGGGAGAGACATAAACCCGGAGGTCCTGGGCCAAGGTGGGCCACCAGTACTGGCGGAGAGACAGTCGATAGTACGGGCTATACCTCAAATCAAATCAAATTGTATTTGTCACATACACATGGTTAGCAGATGTTAATGCGAGTGTAGCGAAATGCTTGTGCTTCTAGTTCCGACAATGCAGTAATAACCAACAAGTAATCTAACTAACAATTCCAAAACTACTGTCTTATACACAGTGTAAGGGGATAAAGAATATGTACATAAAGATATATGAATGAGTGATGGTACAGAGCAGCATAGGCAAGATACAGTAGATGGTATCGAGTATAGTATATACATATGAGATGAGTATGTAAACAAAGTGGCATAGTTAAAGTGGCTAGTGATACATGTATTACATAAGGATGCAGTAGATGATATAGAGTACAGTATATACATATGCATATGAGATGAATAATGTAGGGTATGTAAACATTATATTAGGTAGCATTGTTTAAAGTGGCTAGTGATATATTTTACATCATTTCCCATCAATTCCCATTATTAAAGTGGCTGGAGTTGAGTCAGTGTCAGTGTGTTGGCAGCAGCCACTCAATGTTAGTGGTGGCTGTTTAACAGTCTGATGGCCTTGAGATAGAAGCTGTTTTTCAGTCTCTCGGTCCCAGCTTTGATGCACCTGTACTGACCTCGCCTTCTGGATGATAGCGGGATGAACAGGCAGTGGCTCGGGTGGTTGTTGTCCTTGATGATCTTTATGGCCTTTCTGTAACATCGGGTGGTGTAGGTGTCCTGGAGGGCAGGTAGTTTGCCCCTGGTGATGTGTTGTGCAGACCTCACTACCCTCTGGAGAGCCTTACGGTTGTGGGCGGACCAGTTGCCGTACCAGGCGGTGATACAGCCCGACAGGATGCTCTCGATTGTGCATCTGTAGAAGTTTGTGAGTGCTTTTGGTGACAAGCCGAATTTCTTCAGCCTCCTGAGGTTGAAGAGGCGCTGCTGCGCCTTCTTCACGATGCTGTCTGTGTGAGTGGACCAATTCAGATTGTCTGTGATGTGTATCCCGAGGAACTTAAAACTTACTACCCTCTCCACTACTGTTCCATCGATGTGGATAGGGGGGTGTTTCCTCAAGTCCACAATCATCTCCTTAGTTTTGTTGACGTTGAGTGTGAGGTTATTTTCCTGACACCACACTCCGAGGGCCCTCACCTCCTCCCTGTAGGCCGTCTCGTCGTTGTTGGTAATCAAGCCTACCACTGTTGTGTCGTCCGCAAACTTGATGATTGAGTTGGAGGCGTGCGTGGCCACGCAGTCATGGGTGAACAGGGAGTACAGGAGAGGGCTCAGAACGCACCCTTGTGGGGCCCCAGTGTTGAGGATCGGCGGGGTGGAGATGTTGTTGCCTACCCTCACCACCTGGGGGCGGAAGGAAGTCCAGTACCCAGTTGCACAGGGCGGGGTCGAGAACCAGGGTCTCGAGCTTGATGACGAGCTTGGAGGGTACTATGGTGTTGAATGCCGAGCTGTAGTCGATGAACAGCATTCTCACATAGGTATTCCTCTTGTCCAGATGGGTTAGGGCAGTGTGCAGTGTTGTTGAGATTGCATCGTCTGTGGACCTATTTGGGCGGTAAGCAAATTGGAGTGGGTCTAGGGTGTCAGGTAGGGTGGAGGTGATATGGTCCTTGACTAGTCTCTCAAAGCACTTCATGATGACGGAAGTGAGTGCTACGGGGCGGTAGTCGTTTAGCTTTCTTGGGAACAGGAAAAATGGTGGCCCTCTTGAAGCATGTGGGAACAGCAGACTGGTATAGGGATTGATTGAATATGTCCGTAAACACACCGGCCGTCTGGGCCTGCAGCCTTGCGAGGGTTAACACGTTTAAATGTTTTACTCACCTCGGCTGCAGTGAAGGAGAGTCCGCATGTTTTCGTTGCAGGCCGTGTAAGTGGCACTGTATTGTCCTCAAAGCGGGCAAAAAAGTTATTTAGTCTGCATGGGAGCAAGACATCCTGGTCCATGACTGGGCTGGTTTTCTTCTTGTAGTCCGTGATTGACTGTAGACCCTGCCACATACCTCGTGTCTGAGCCGTTGAATTGAGATTCTACTTTGTCTCTATACTGACGCTTAGCTTGTTTGATAGCCTTGCGGAGGGAATAGCTGCACTGTTAGTATTCGGTCATGTTACCAGTCACCTTGCCCTGATTAAAAGCAGTGATTCGCACTTTCAGTTCCACGCGAATGCTGCCATCAATCCACGGTTTCTGGTTAGGGAATGTTTTAATCGTTGCTATGGGAATGACATCTTCAACGCATGTTCTAATGAACTCGCACACCGAATCAGCGTATTCGTCAATGTTGTTATCTGACGCAATACGAAACATATCCCAGTCCACGTGATGGAAGCAGTCTTGGAGTGTGGAATCAGCTTGGTCGGACCAGCGTTGGACAGACATCAGCGTGGGAGCCTCCCGTTTTAGTTTCTTTCTGTAGGCAGGGATCAACAAAATGGAGTCGTGGTCAGCTTTTCCGAAAGGAGGGCGGGGCAGATCCAAGGTTTTTCCGGCCCTGGTTGCGCAATCGATATGCTGATACAATTTAGGGAGTCTTGTTTTCAGATTAGCCTTGTTAAAATCCCCAGCTACAATGAATGCAGCCTCATGATGTTTGGATTCCAGTTTGCAAAGAGTCAAATAAAGTTCGTTCTGAGCCATCGATGTGTCTGCTTGGGGGGGAATATATACGGCTGTGATTATAATCGAAGAGAATTCTCTTGGTAGATAATGCGGTCGACATTTGATTGTGAGGAATTCTAAATCAGGTGAACAGAAGGATTTGAGTTCCTGTATGTTACAGAGGGCACGTAGGTATGCCCCTTGGGACAGTGGGCAGATGAGGCCTCCAGTCTCAGTGCTCGACGGATGGCAGCGTCCACATTGCACACGACAGCAGCCACAATGCGGGACAGGGGAATAATGGGTGTCACTTTCTCCCTCCGATCCTCTGTGTCATGCACCCGGGACAATGCATCGGCCTTGACGTTCTTAGATCCCGGCCGGTAGGAGAGCATAAAGTCAAACCTGGCAAAGAATAGGGCCAACCTGGCCTGATGCGGGTTCAGCCTCTTCGCTGCTCGAATATACTCTAGGTTCTGGTGGTCCGTCCAATCAAGGAATGGGTGTAGAGCTCTCTCCAGCCAGTGCAGTCATGTTTTCAGCGCCTTCTTGACGGCCAGCAACTCAGTCACCCACGTCGTAATTCCGCTCAGCGGGAGACAGCTTCCGTGAGTAGAAGGCGCATGGACGGAGTTTAGGCGATGATCCAGGGCGTTGGGAGAGAACAGCCTCTACTTCAACCTCGGAGACGTCCACCTCCACGAAGAATGGCAGAGACGAATCAGGATGAGCCAGAACAGGTGCATTCGTAAAATGTTCCTTGAGCGCATGGAAGGCTTCGGCCTCCTCAGTCTAGAACTTCCCATCAGGAGGGAGGTGAGAGGGGCCACCATGGTGCCGAAACCCCTAATGAAGTGCCTGAAATAGATGACAAAACCTAGGAAGTGCTGTGCTGACTTTATGTTGGATGGAACAGGCCATGACCATACTGCACTAACCCTCTGTTCTTCCATCTCCACTCCTGCGGTGGATATCCGATAGCCCAGGAAAGAGACCGCCTGCTGGAAGAAAATACACTTCTCCGCCTTGGCGTACAGGTGATACCCTATCAGCCTCTCCAACACGGACCTGACGTGAGAGACATGTTGCTCGCATGTAGTGGAGTATACCAAGATGTCGTCTATGTACACCACCACACAGCGACCCAACATGTCTCTAAACACCATGTAAATGAAAGGTTGAAATACAGAGGGTGCGTGTCAGGCTGTAGGGCATTACCCTCATTACCCTGTATTCGTAGTGCCCGGTGCTGGTGCTGAAGGCGGTCTTCCATTCATCCCCCTCTCTGATGCGCAGCAGGTTGTAGGCATTGCGTAAATCTAATTTGGTAAAGTACTGAGCACTGTGCATCTGTTCGATCACAGTGGGTATGAGAAGCAGGGGATAACAATTTAACAGGTGCCTTATTGAGTGTCTGGTAATCGATACAGGGGCGGAGAGGTGGACGAATGGAGGATCCTTGGGCCTGCACCTCCTGGGCGTAGACTCCATGGCTTTGGTATTTGCATGCGAGAGAGAGTAGATGTGCCCTCGTGGGAGGGTGGAACCAGGCAGTACGTCGATAGTGCAGTCCCATGAGCGATGAGGGGGCAGGCAGGTGGAATGAGCCTTCTAAAAAACACCTGTATGTCCCGGTCCGGACTTTCCACGGAGGTGGCACAGATGGACAGACACTGACACTCCTGTGACCAACACAACAACATCCTCTCTGTCCACGATATCCTGGGGTTGTGCAACTGTAACCAGGGGAAACCTTGAACTACAGGATGTGCAGGAGAGTCTAAGATGAGGAAAGTGATGCGTTCATGGTGGTTGTGAGCCACTGTGAGGGAAATGGGAATCGTGGTCTGGCACACCAGTCCTGTTCCTAGGGCATGGACTGGGATAGGGGGTTGTAAAGGAACTAGTGGAATGCGTAATGATAAGGCCACTGACCGGTCTAGGAAATTGCCTGCAGAGCCTGAGTACACTAGGGAAGACCTCAGTGGGGGGCCAGGATAGTCTGGGAAGGTGACAGGAAGGAGGACGGGCTGGGTGAACAGAGAGGAGCGCTCCTTGGGGTGGTCAGATTCCCCGCAGTAGGAGCAGAGACCCTGTTGATGGCGACATTGACGCTCCTTTGGGGGAAGGTGTGTTGTCCCCCCCCCCCCCAATGGAGTTAGTCTCACTGGAGGTTCCTGGGAGAGACCCGAACCCCCGGGATGGGCGACAATGAGGACGCAGTAGATTTTCCAGGCAGATGGCCATAGCGATGAGCTGGTCCAGCGTGATGTCCTCATCGCGAAAGACTACCTCGGTCTGGACATCTGCCAGTAGCCCGCTGCGGAAAACCATCAACAGGGCCTGGTCATTCCACCCAGTGGATGCCGCCACCGTCCGGAAATCCAGAGCATACTCAGACGCTGTCCTGAACCCCTGCCGTAGACGGAGGGGAAGCTCACCTCCCTCTCGGCACTCTGTAGGGTGGTCGAAAACGGCACAGAAGAGTTGGGTGAAGCGCTCATAGGACTGCACTTCTGGACCGTCCCTCTCCCAGATGGCGTGCGCCCACTCCAGAGCCCGGCCTGTCATCACCGAGATCACCAAGGCCACCGTCATGGCATGACGCTCAAGATGGAGGTTACACTGCTGGAGAAACCCCCTACACTGAGCTGGGGTGCCGTCAAACTGCTCCAGGAGAGCCAGGTGGATGTTGCTGATCGGACCAGGTGATGTAGATGGTGGTGGGGTGGCTGGAACGACCGCAGGGAGCAGGGAAGGTGGTGGTGAAGCCTGCAGCTGACATACGGCACAGAGCATCTTGCTCCAGGCGCGAATTATGGTATAGGAGCTTCGCTCCTGTAGCAGAGAGTTCTGTATGTCCTGCTGCTACCTGTTCTCTTGGGTCGGTCATTCTGTCACAAGTGTAGAAAGGAATAGGCATTTGCAGGTTTAGAACCAATGAGTTTATTAAAAGGACTATATCTACAAAAGTTGAACGAAACCCAAAGTGCAAAATAATACTAGTACTAATAATAATAGTACTCAGGAAATAGTAGGAGAGATTCCTCTCAGGAAAACAAGCAACATTTACAATGACCATCAAAGACCAATGACAGCGGGAGTATATATATATACAGTGATAGAGTGGGGATTGGAACCAGGTGTGTGTAATGATGACAGGGCAAGTCTGGGTTGATGAGTGAAGGGTGTTTTCTAGCAGCATGTTCGGTAGCAGCTAGAAGGCCGACGACGCCGATCTTCTTTGAAAGGGTGTTGGGCCTTTCCGCAGCACGCTTGTAAGGCTCTGATTGTCCAAAATAAGTCTCCACCCTTCTCTTCTACTGTTGCTCTCCTCTGCTTTAGCCCGGGATCTGGCGACCCGTCCTGTAGTCCTAAACAGAACTACAGAGCTCACTCTGCTTCCACTCGCTCTGGAAGATGATTCTTTGAAGATAGGGTAGCCAGCCATGTCAATGGTTCTCAGTGGGTTGATGAAAGTAGCATACAAAAAGTGATTTGAGAAGAGTAGCAGAATGGTCCCACTTAAATATGCTTTACTAAATACTTTACTTAGGACAGCTAATCAGCCATACCAGTGATTGTCCGGGAGGTGATTATCATCTCTATCTTGTGTTGGGATTTCAGAGTTCAAACCACTTTGGACGTGAGCTGCCTTTCTGGACTTATATGTTAATTATTAAACCCTCATTTTATGCAGTTCTTCAAAGGGGGGGATTCGTGAGGCTGACACGCTCTCTGACCTCACTCAAGGGGGCGGTGACTACTTACTTATACAAAGTTATAGAAACAATTTCCTCTGATAGTTTCTAAGATCACATCCCTCGCTTAACAAAAACACTTTCATAATCATTCATATTTCATAAACAACGTATAGGATGGAAACTTCATACATGTAGTGGGTATACTTTTCAAGCATTTCCTTTAAAAACATTTTTATGACACCACAAAATAACAACCCATGTGACATTAGTGTTATTTTAGGTCACCTCTGCCCATTCCCCACGTTCTATGTTAGAAATATTGTACCAGTATTCGCTTTAGAACATGTTAGAGTTTCGGCAGGAAAATGTCTGTGTAAGACAAAGGCACATTCCTGTGTTAATTTTGGACAGGGATGCTTATTCCTTGATTTACAACAGGGTGTGAGCTGTCAACCCCCCACCAGTCCCTCCCCCCTCCTCCCCTGCTGTGGGTGAGAGAAGGTCTGGTTGAAGTCATCCATTGCCAAGCTGATCTGACCCATTTGGATCCTCACAGGACAGTCATGACACAAATACAGTAGCCAATATACTGGGATAATGTATTAGGCCTGCCTACTGCACAAAAAAAACTATTCATACAGAACAGCTTTTTATTAGGTAAAAGAATCTGAGGGGTAGATCTCGGCTTGCCTTTTTACTGCGAAAGTGATCTTTACTCAGAAAAGGTTGGTGACAACTGGACTACAGTTACATAAACTATGCTACTGTGTTCTTTAACATACATTTTCTTTCATAGTCTGATGTTACCTAAGACCTTCATAAACACAATTAAATTATTATTTTTGCAATAACAAATATGAATTGGATTTATTAGACTGTCAGAATGTTGACAATCCAAAAGTCTCATTAGCTTTAATGGGGATCCGTTGTGGCCAGGCTTGTCTAGTGTTAAACAAATGCAGACATAAATCAATTATCATTGCCAAAATACCTATTTTCGAAATTAAATATAGCAATCAACAACATTAAATGTATAATCTAATTTTATTCTGCTTGTGACACTTTTTTTCAATGGTATGATAAACGTTCTCGGGGGCCCCTCAAATTGAAGCTCCACCCCAGAGTAGCCTAGAACAGGTCAAACAAAACTCCCCCACAGCATTTTTCTTATTGGTTCCTTTTTCACTCCTCAAGGTACTGCCAACACAGAAACCAATCTAGTCCACTAAACGACCATCAACAAAGTGAACAAGCTATAAGTGAAAGACGACCCTAGGGGAATTACAGGTTACACGACCTTCTGTGCTAATCGTCTCCATCCCACCGTAAAATCTCTCCTTTCAATTCAGCAGAGGAGGAGGAGAGGGATGAGGGGATGGATGAGAACAGCAAACAGAGGAAAAACACACAGAACAGGACCTTGTGTGTATCTATTATTACATCATGTGGGGGATATTAGGATGTGTGCAACTCTTTCACCTTTGGGAGGCAGACTCATTCATCACAACCTAAGTGGGCTCCAAAAACGGCCTTGCTAAATTAGTGGCCAATGTAAAACAGCTGTGCGTGGGTCAGCAGTGAGCACCAAGGACAGCTCCGCTGTAGGGTAAAGCAAGAGACACTAGAGGTCTGTGTATTGTAACCAACCAGGTATCAAACACAGGTCATTGGTGTGTCCCAAGAGCTAAGCTAAAGCTAAATCCTATAGGTTTTAGCTATAGAAGTCAACACAAGTTTTCTAGTTCTGTTTGACCTCCCTCTCTACGTCCCAAAGGCCAAGGGCACTACATAAACAACCGGGTATCAATCCTGGGTTGTTAACTTACCACAAGACTCTGTCGGCTTGCTGAGCTAAAGCTTATTCTCTGTCCTATTCCAATCCAATACCAATGCTGCACCAGCTCCTTAACTGAGTTTCCCCCATCAAATTGGAAGGCATGATGTCACACCGTATTCATTGACATTGTCAGCTATGCAATCAGCCAAGGTAATGGAACATGGTTTTCAGAGAATGTGATGGAAATGTATATTTGTCTTTTGTTTTACTCTGAGCAGTGCTCCAGAAATGCTGTGCCAGGGTACACCCAGGAGCAATGCGTGTCGGTGCTGAACCATGCACTATTGGTGCTACTGCCTTCTCTTAATGCAATGGAATGACATGACTGGGTGGTGGACTGAACTATAGTAAACTCAGCAAAAAAAGAAACGTCCTCTCACTGTCAACTGCGTTTATTTTCTGAAAACTTAACATGTGTAAATATTTGTATGAACATAACAAGATTCAACAACTGAGACAAACTGAACAAGTTTCACAGATGTGACTAACGGAAATGGAATAATGTGTCTCTGTACAAGGGGGGGGGGATCAAAATCAAAGGTAACAGTCAGTATCTGGTGTGGCCGGAGATCCGGGCTCTTCGCTGGCCATGGCAGAACACTGACATTCCTGTATGGCTGGTAGCACTGTCATGCCGTAGGGTCATGTCAGGATGAGCCTGCAGGAAGGGTACCACAGGAGGGAGGAGGTCTTCCCTGTAATGCACAGCGTTGAGATTGCCTGCAATAACAACAAGCTCAGTCCGATGATGCCATGACACACCGCCCCAGACCATGACAGACCCTCCACCTCCAAATCGATCCCACTCCAGAGTATAGGCCTCAGTGTAACGCTCAGTCCTTCAACCATAAATGCGAATCCAACCATCACCCCTGGTGAGACAAAAACGTGACTCATCAGCGAAGAGCACCTTTTGCCAGTCCTGTCTGGTCCATCGACGGTGGGTTTGTGCTCATAGAAGACATTGTTGCCGGTGATGTCTGATGAGGATCTGCCTAACAACAGGCCTACAAGCTCTCAGTCCAGCCTCTTTCAGCCTATTGCGGACAGTCTGAGCACTGATGGAGGGATTGTGCATTCCTGGTCTAACTCGGGCAGTTGTTGTGTGATGTTCAGATGTACCGATCCTGTGCAGGTGTTGTTACACGTGGTCTGCCACTGCAAGGACGATCAGCTGTCCATCCTGTCTCCCTTCACACAGATGAGCAGGGACCCTGGGCATCTTTCTTTTGGTGTTTTTCAGAGTCCGTAGAAAGGCCTCTTTAGTGTCCTAAGTTTTCATAACTGTGACCTTAATTGTCTACCGTCTGTCAGCTGTTAGTGTCTTAACGACCATTCCACAGGTGCATGTTCATAAATTGTTTATGGTTCATTGAACAAGCATGGAAACCAGTGTTTAAACCCTTTACAATGAAGATCTGTGAAGTTATTTGGATTTTTACGTATTATCTTTGAAAAATTGACGTTTCTTTTTTTTGCTGAGTTTGCTGAGTTTGTCTGTTGGTGTAATGGCTATGTATAACAGTATCAAGGAAAAGCATTATACACTATTGAATGTTTCACTGACTATAAATGGGATGCATTTATCATCAATGCATAGCAACTACTGTCCCACAAGGCAGTGCGGTGTAGCCCCTTGAGGCAGGACAATGGCTCAATAGAAGAACAAAATAAAGTTTGGCTAATTTGGATTTGAATACGAATTCTTCATCATTGTCAGTCATCTCATGGCGCTGTGCAGGTCACAGGATCCACACACAGCCAGAAACATCTAGCTCATTACCATTTTAAACATTAGCTGGGCTATTGGCAGAATGCCCGGCTACTTGATACATCATCATGCACCTGCTTCTATTTACTTAGATTATTGGCATATGTGCCATAATTTTGCCTTGTGAAAAACATCGTCTGTCTCCTCTTTAATCACTTGTTACCTCAGAATCCTTATAACTTTCAACCACAAAAAGCCTAACATGTCAATCTCCATATACCATTCTTTTATCATCCTCATTCATGTACATGCCCATCTAAAGGCCTACAGAAAACACACATTATCCCAATGATAATTCATTAGACTCACATTAGATGTCACAGGACACTCTTCCTCGGACTTATCCAGGGTAAATCAGTGCAGTGCGCTATCTAATGGGACTAAATCAGTGTGGTACATATCACTTAATCAGTGTATTATCTGGTGGGACTAATACTGAACAAGACAACTCCTAATTGCTCCAGATGATTGAACTCATAACTAATTAGTTTCTCTTCTCCGTGTCTCTTCTTTCCTCCCCGGTTCTAATCTTTATCTCTTATCGAAAGACTTGTACCATACAAATCGACGACAGTTTGAATCTCTCCGCAACACGATGGGACAGTGAACCATAAGTAATTAAAAACGGGGGACTTTCCTCAGTCAGAGTTGTATCAGGGGAAGTAAGGGGAGAAATGAAAACATGACAATAAAGAGACAGCTTGTCCTGTTCTGCCTTTCTCTGTCTAATGGGATAATCTAGCAGCTTGACCTGGCTTGGCCACACACTGTGCTGATAAATAGTGTCCCCATTGAACTATTAGACGGGATACTCCACCCAGACATTTAAAGATGACGTCTTTACCTGCTCACTTGAAAAGGGAAATGAATCATGTTGCAAGAGGATGACACCACCCATATCAGTTTGGACACTCTGATCCAGACTCACTCACAAGAATGCCACTTGACTAGTACAAACATCTCTCTGAGAAAACATCTCCAGAATTTGAAATAGAAGGGGGCAAAACTGGTTTAACTTCCGAAAAGTGGAAGTTTTAGGTCACCTCAGTCCACCGGCATCCAGAGACGTGGGCTGGGACAGTGGATAGGAACCTGGGTAAAGTTGCAGGTAGGTGTTTGGGACAGGTGGCTGTTAGATGTAGATAGAGGTTGGAGGCAGGTGGCTGTCGAGAATGCAGGTCAGAGATCAAGGGTCCTGTGTCTGCTGCAGATGGTGGAGCAGACAGATACTAACAAGAATGGGCCATGGTGTTCTGGTGTACGTTACAGCCTTATTCTAATATGTATTTACTAAAAGAATGTCCTCATCAATCTACACACAATACCTCATAATGACAAAGCGGAAAACAGGTTTTTCAAAATTATTGCAAACATAAAAATACAATAAATAAATACCCTATTTACATAAGTATTCAAACCCTTTGCTATGAGACTCGAAACTGAGCTCAGGTGCATCTTGTTTCCACTGATCATCCTTGAGTAATTTTACAATTTGAGTCCACCTGTGGTAAATTCAATTGAATGGACATGATTGGGAAAGGCACACACCTGTCTATAAAAGGTCCCACAGTTGACAGTGCATGTCAAAGCAAAAACCAAGCCATGAGGTTGAAGGAATTGTCCGTAGAGCAATCGTGTTGAGGCACAGATCTGGGGAAGGGTACCAACAAATACTTGCAGCATTGAAGGTCCCAAAGAACACAGTGGCCTCCATCATTCTTAAATGGAAGACGTTTGGAACCACCAAGACTCTTCCTAGAGCTGACCGCCCGGCCAAACTGAGCAAATCAGGGGGAAAAGGGCCTTGGTCAGGGAGGTGACCAAGAACCCGATGGTCACTCTGACAGAGCTCCAGAGTTCCTCTGTGGAGATGGGAATACTTTCCAGAAGGACAACCATCTCTGCAGCACTTCACCAATCAGGCCTTTATGGTAGAGTGGCCAGATGGAAGCCACTCCTCAGTAAGGCCCACTTGGAGTTTGCCAAAAAGTACCTAAAGACTCATACCATGAGAAACAAGATTCCCTGGTCTAATGAAACCAAGATTGAACTATTGGGCCTGAATGCCAAGCGTTACGTCTGGAGGAAACCTGGCACCATCCCCACGGTGAAGCATGTTGGTGGCAGCATCATGCTGTGGGGATGTTTTTCAGCTGCAGGGACTGGGAGACTTGTCAGGATCGAGGGAAAAATGAACAGAGCAAAGTACAGAGAGATCCTTGATGAAAACCTGCTCCAGAGCACTCAGGACTTCAGACTGGGGCCAAGGTTCACTTTCCAACAGGACAACGAATTTAAAGCCAAGACAATGCAAGAGTGGCTTCAGGACAAGTCTCTGAATGTCCTTGATTGCCTCAGCCAGAGCCTGGAATTGAACCCGATCGAACATCTCTTGAGAAACCTGAAAATAGCTGTGCAGCGACGCTCCCCATCCAACCTGACAGAGTTTGAGAGGATCTGCAGAGATGAATGGGAGAAACTCCCCAAATACAGGTGTGCCAAGTTTGTCGCGTCATACCAAAGAAGACTCGAAGCTGTAATCGCTGCCAAAGGTGCTTCAACAAAGTACTGAGTAAAGGGTCCGAATAACTATTTAAAATGTTACATTTCTGTTTTATCTTACAAATATTCAACAATTTCTAAAACCTGTTTTCGCTTTGTCATTATGGGTTATTGTGTGTAGTTTGGTGAAAAAAACAACAATTAAATCAATTATAGAATAAGGCTGTAAGGTAACAAAATGTGAAAAAAGTCACCTTAATAATCTACATTGTGCCGGTGAGTGTCTGGAGTGAGCGAATACTAAATGAGACAATCCGAAGGCAGCCACAGTGCGGAGGCAGTGACTGGGACGATGCAATTGTTATTTACTTTAGTGTACTCTAGTATTAGTGACCCATGTCATGTCCCCCTTTGTCCAGGGTTGAGACAGACCGCTGTCCAATCCACACCTGGCTTGTCCAGTCACCTGTCCCTCCCCACCCCCCTCTACCACTATTTCAGTTTGAATTAAAAATGCTCTCTTCAACCTCCCACCTCCCCTCATCTCGGTGAACGAGGAGAAAAGAGATGAACAGCTTCCCTGGGTTCCCATGCTGGCCTTTTAAAAAAGCTTCTAAACTAGGTTACAGGCAAAAGTAGGCTGCCAGCGAGGCTCAGGAGACCTGAGGAGCTACTGTTCTACCACTCCAGAGGGCCCCCATCCCACTTCAGGAGTTGACAAGGAGGGAACCAGATAGAGAGAGAGGTGCTGTGTGATGCAGTATACTGTAAGCTAAGCTGTTGTTGTTGGATGAAAGAGAAGATGTGTCTCACGCAGGTTCACTCAGACATGGTCGTTAGGATATACTGTAGAATGTGGTAGGTACTGTCCACGGTAACAGGTGAAGATCGGTTGAACCACACTCACGTGACGAGTAACTTTGTCTGAGATGGGAAGACTTGTGTTTGCTCCCTGAGCTAAGGCCTAGGTTTTTAGCTCAGCAGGTTCAGCACTCTTGTGGCGCGCATAAGACCTGTGTTCGACACCCAGTATGTCACACAACATCTTGACCCGCAGGAAACCCTCTGGGGCCCAATGAGGGTCAATGTGACCTGTCCAACTACACTGTACATTTCACTATGCTGCCTGCTGTACCCCTTTTAGATTAGCCAATTGTTAAACAAGCTAAGCAATAGCCACCAATGCAGTAAACGTGAGGCCAAGAACAAACCGATAGAGAGATGTTGTAATCCAATCCCTTGATTGAAGTCTTGAGATGGAACAAAGCTCATCAAATGATAACCACTTCCCTTGTCTTGGCTTGTCTTCAGACAAACCAGGTTCACAGATACTGTGATTGTTAAAAAAAATAAATAATAATAATTAATTGTGCTGGAGAGCAGACTAAATTTCAGAATCTGATGGGGGGAAAAACAAACAATAAAGGAGCTTCAAAGCTCCATGTCTGTAGTACCGTGCAAAGCAACGGCAAGATTCTGATTGGTCCCTGACTGCTTCTGGTTGTAACACCTAGTCAATCTCAACTCCAATTTAACAATCCCGGTCCCATACCCTTTTATGATAATCTCTTGTGGATTTACTAATTGCAACATCCAATGCATGTTATATCACAAAGAGATTGGTTGCCTGTCAAAACAGAATACAAAATATACAGTCCATGGCTGTTGTGCAGTGTACAGATTTTAATAGACTACAGCAAACCATGCGAACAGTGAAGAGCCACAGTGTTCAGCAGTGCTAGTCTGCCAGAGCAGAAGCCGGGATGGGCTGACTGGCATGAGGGGCGACTGGCATGAGCCCTAAAGGCATTGGGCCAAATCATCTAGCTTCTCATGGCAACATATCAAAGCCTCTTGCTTTTAACGATACGGGGCCTAAAACAACTTTGTCACAAGACGGTCTGCCAACACTTCATGCTCGTGTGATAAACAGATCAAAACAAGTCCCTCGCTTTCTACAAAAAGCCTGGCTGGGGATGCACATCACAATAAGTGTGGATTATACCACTATAAAGGGGAGGAGAGGAGTCTGATTTGGCATGGGAGTTTATAGTACACCACTTGTGGGTCGCGGAAGGGGTCCAGGTGGGTCGCGGGTTGATATTATCATTATTAGTGCATTGCAACAAAAAAAAAACATACATTTTCAAGAAAAACACTTTCAGTGTAAACTTAGAAGGTATTTAGAACAGATAATGGACCAATGTACAGAATGTTTCAATAATAGCCTATAATCTTTGAGAACTTTACAATCAACAAAATAAAAGCTAGACAATCAGGCCCCCATTGACGTTGTTATAATGTTTGAGCACAAGAACACAGCATTAGCCGTGTCAGAATGTGTAGAATTGTAATAAATTAGCTTAAAAACATTTTTTTTTATTTGAAATCTCAGCTCTAATGCAAAATTAATAGAATGGCATGAAATTTGCTTTGAAAAAAAAAAATCAGCTCCATGGCAGGATGTGTAGAATTGCAGGAGATTAGTTTTGAAACGGCAAGCTGTTCTCTCTGCTGCCAGGATGATATTTTTTACTTATTCTTTGGTCTGTGTATGTTTTTTCACTGCTAAAACCCTATGGGGGTTCGTGACTCAAAAGACAATTCAATTGGTGCGTCACGAAGCAAAAAAGTTTGGGAGCCCTTGGTATAGGGGACAAAAAGGAAATATGTGTGGGAGTACTCCTATCTTCCCCATCTTCCATCTTCCAACTCAATACGTTAACATCTGCCCCCTCCATGAAAAGAGACTCCAGATTCATGTTTTCCACTGGGTTTTTAAATGAGTAAGGGAGACAGTGAGAAAGGTTTGAAAAAGTTTTAATGAGTAAGTTGGGCATGAATAACCCATGTTAGGCTTGTCTCTGAGGGACCCCAAACTGAGTGACCTCTGGTCATTATCTGTAAAATTACATTTATCATTTTCTGACAGCTCTAGATACAAGAGCAGTGAGACTGAGGGCTCTATTTTTGTCTGGCGCTAAGGCAGCGCAAGTGTAAAACGCACGTTAGTTTGCAATGTTGTCAAGTTTACCCTGTCCCTAACGCTAGGTTTGGCAATTTACTTGTCTAACAACACCTCGCTTGCGCTGAGGTGGGAAGGGTGACAATACTTTAGGTGTGTCCTTAAAAATAAGTGCAAAAGTGACAAGTTCATGAAGTGCTAATGGGAAGTTCCGCGTAAAGACATTTAGGCCTACGTTTGCACACAGTGCCATGGAAGGAGAAAAGCAATTTATGATATTATGCTTCTGACACGATCCTATTTATACATATTGTCGTTGGTTTGAAAAACAGATTCTTTCATTTAATTTGATTTAAAAACAATATAAAAAAAAATCTAACTTATTAGAAAGAGAACGTACATCGCTCAAATGCAATGCAATTTCATCTGCTATTTCTGGAGTGCAAATATGATCTGTAAAATGGTTCCATGATGTTTATAAGACCTTCCATTTGGGAGCAGTATAACAGTGAGTGGACATTCACCCTTTCTCGTCATATTAGATCTTTATCCAACTGTAGAGAAAAGTTTGGGATGTGCGTAAAACCCTCCATAGTCTAAGTTGTCCTGTCTGTATTATACGCCCATGGGGAGCAATTATGGTGCATGGAACTGTATCTAGACAGAAGGTTAGCGTTTTTCATCATGAATCTTGTTCCGGAGGCAACCAACAAACGTCAACCTGCATTTAGAGAAAGCCTATTTAAAAACAAGTTGTTTCATTTATATTAGAATTTGATTATAATTATACACTGTCTTTTCATTCCTTATCAATAGTCTAGTGAGTATAATCCTGCTTATGGACTACGTTTGACATGTCCATGTCCAGACTGCAATTTACAGTAGTCCTAGCCCCTAAATCAGTGTGAATGCTGTAGCCTATGTTTAACAATGTATTTAATTTATTTCCATATTGAAGCAATACAATTAGAACAATGTGGACTGCAAACATGTTCAAAATATTTAGCAAATATGAAGCTGGCTATTTAACTAACATTCAAATTGGAGTTGATGACAAAATACATAAAATACTGTAAATACACAACTACTAAAAATACTGTAAAACCACATACAGTGCCTTCAGAAAATGTTCACACCCCTTGACCTTTACCACATTATGTTGTGTTAGAGCCTGATTTTAAAATGGATTATATTTAGATTTGTTTCATCACTGGCCAACACACAATACCCCATCAAAGTAGAATTATGTTTTTATACATTTTTACAAATTAATTAATAAAAATGAAAAGCTGAAATGTCTTCAACCCCTTTGTTATGTCATGCCTAAATAAGTTCAGGAGTAGATTTTCTTAAAAAGTCATATAATAGGTTGCATGGACTCACTCGGTGTGCAATAATAGAGCTAACATGATTTTTGAATGACTACCTCATCTCTGTACCCCACACATACAATTACTTATAAGGTCCCTCAGTGAATTTATAACACAGCTTCAACCACAAAGACCAGGGAGGTTTTCCAATGCCTCTCAAAGAAGGGCACCTATTGGTAGATGAGTAAACAAAGCAGACATTGAATATCCCTTTGAGCATGGTAAAGTTATTAATAACACTTTGGATGGTGTATCAATACGTCCTTCCTAACTCAGTTGCTGGAGAGGAAGGAAACCGCTCAGGGATTGGGACACCAATGGTGACTTTAAAAAACAGTTAGAGTTTAATGACTGTGATGAGAGAAAACGGAGGTTTGTAGTTACTCCACAATACTAACCCAATTGACAGAGGGGAAAGAAGGAAACCTATAGAGAATACAAATATTCTAAAACTTGTATCCTGTTTGCAACAAGGCACTAAAGTAATACTGCAAAAAAATGTGGCAAAGCAATTCCCTTTTTGTCCTGAATACAATGTTTTATGTTTGGGGCAAATCCAATACAACACATTACTGAGTACAACTCCATATTTTTAAGCATAGTGGTGGCTGCATCATGTTATAGGTATGCTTGCACACCGGATTCCACTCCTATCAGCTAAAAACAAGAAGAAGGGGCTCCAGTGGACACATGATCACCAACACGGGACAATTGAGGAGTGGAAAAACATTGCCTGGTCCACCGAATCCGGTCAGGATTTGGTGTAAGCAGCGTGATTCCATGGCTCCATCCTGCATAGTGTCAACGGTGCAGGCTGGTGGCGGTGGTATAATGGTGTGGGCAATGTTTTCCTGGCACACGTTAGGTCCATTGATACAAATTGAGCAATGTGTCCATGCCCTGAAGAATTCAGGCTGTTCTGGAGGCAAAAGATAGGTGTACCTAATGATAAACCACTGAGCATACAGTAGTTCCGGGGGCAACATGATATATGAGTCAACATACAGTGGGGAGAACAAGTATTTGATAACCTGCAAAATCGGCAGCGTTTCCTACTTACAAAGCATGTAGAGGTCTGTATTTTTTAAATCATTAGGTACACTTCAACTGTGAGAGACGGAATCTAAAACAAAAATCCAGAAAATCACATTGTATGATTTTTAAGTAATGAATTTGCATTTTATTGTATACCTGATATTACCTATGGTTGCCATGGTGGCAACGCAAAACGTTGCCATTATTTTCCAAGTCTTGTCATATGCGATATATGTTTCATATCTCCTTTTTAATAGGTGAATGGCACTACGACAACCCTGTGCTTGCTTGGCTAGTACTTGCCATGCAAATGAAGAACATACACTTTTGCCACAGTATCATTTAGTTGTCTGACTTCTGCATTTTGGAATAGCCAGCAGGCATGCATATTGCTCAATCACAGTAGCAACTATTCTCTAGAGTCAGGGCTTCCCAATTAGTACTTCTAAACCACTTTCATTAAGACTCTGTGGTGTATTTCCATTGAAGAGAGAGACACAGCTCCAGGCTCAGTGTTTCAGTAAACTGTGCCATCAAGCTCATTCACTAATCCCTGCTAGTTCTTTAGAAACATCACAGCGAGAATGTAATTCTTTGAACAGTGTCTGTGGATTCAATAACAACCAAGATATGTACAAACAATGTTAGACTACAATACCACTTGTGGTGAAATAATGGATTAACTTTTGTTTCAATTAATATGTCAGTATAATGGAACATCTTTATAAAGCGACATTAATCAAATCCTTTACAAAGTGCGTCTTGAGGTAGCTAACATCAAAGGAAAGAGAAACCTATACACTGCTCCTCGTATCACTTATTTTATTCAAATGTATGCGCCAGCCTTATGGCCTTCACTTTTCACCTTGAAAGCTCTGACAATGACCAAAAGGCTGACACGCACATTCTGAATAAAATTAATTATACGAGCAAGAGCAGTGTGCAGAGTTATTGCATTGTTCCCACATACCTGCAACGACATAGCCTGATTGACATTAAAACATTAAAAAAGCTCAGGTAAAACCTGTAACACATTACACCGTGTAAGATGTCAGTGAATCTGATACAGTTGTCAGAAGTTTACATACACTTATGTTGGAGTGACTAAAACTCGTTTTTCAACCACTCCACTAATTGGTTGTTAACAAACTATAGTTTTGGCAAGTCGGTTAGGACATCTACTTCGTGCATGACACAATTCCAACAATTGTTTACAGACAGATCACTTCACTTATAATTCACTTTATCACAATTCCAGTGAGTCCGAAGTTCACATGCACTAAGTTGACCGTGCCTTTAAACAGCTTGGAAAAATCCAGAAAAGGATGTCATGCCTTTAGAGGCTTCTGATAGGCTAATTGACATCATTTGAGTCAATTGGAGGTGTACTTGTGGATGTATTTCAAGGCCTACCTTCAAATTCAGTGCCTCTTTGCTTGACATCATGGGAAAATCAAGAAAAATCAGCCCTAGACCTCAGAAAAAGGGGGAAAAAAGTATGGTTCATCCTTGGGAGCAATTTTCAAATGCCTGAAGGTACCATGTTTATCTGTACAAACAATAGTATGCAAGTATAAACACCATGGGACCACGGAGCCATCTTACCGCTCAGGAAGGAGACGCGTTCTGTCTCCTAGAGATAAAAGTACTTTGGTGCGAAAAGTGCAAAGAAGCCACTGCTCCAAAACTGCCATAAAAAGCCAGACTACGGTTTGTAACTGCACATGAGGACAAAGATCGTACTTTTTGGAGAAATGTCCTTTGGTCTGATGAAACAAAAATAGAACTGTTTAGCCATAATGACCATCATTATGTTTGGAGGAAAAGGGGTAGCCGTGAAGCACAGGGGTGGCAGCATGATGTTGTGGGGGTGCTTTGCTGCAGGAGGGACTGGTGCACTTCACAAAATAGATGGCTTCACGAGGGAGGAAAATGATGTGGTTATATTGAAACAACATCTTAAGACATCAGTCAGGAAGTTAAAGCTTGGTCACAAATGGGTCTTCCAAATGGAGAAAGACCCCAAGCATCCTTCCAAAGTTGTGGCAAAATGGCTTCAGGACAACAAAGTCAAGGTATTGGAGTCGACATCACAAAGCCCTGATTTCAATCCTATAGAAAATTTGTGGGCAGAACTGAAAAAGCATGTGCGAGCAAGGAGGCCTACAAACCTGACTCAGTTACACAAGCTCTGACAGGAGGAATGGGCCAAAATTCACCCAACTTATTGTCGGAAGCTTGTGGAAGGGTAGCTGAAACGTTTGACCCAAGATAAACAATTTAAAGGCAATGCTAGCAAATACTAATTGAGTGTATGTAAACTTCTGACCCACTGGGAATGTGATGAAAGAAAGAAATAAACCCTTCTCTCTACTATTATTCTAACATTTCATATTCTTAAAATAAAGTGGTGATCCTTACTGACCTAAGACAGGGTATTTTTTACTAGGATTAAATGTCAGGAATTGTGAAAAACTGAGTCTAAATATATTTGGCTAAGGTGTATGTAAACTTCCGACTTCAACTGTATGTATCAGTCGTGTTCAGCTGTAGACGACTAGACAAGGAAATCAATGAGGAGTATAAAAAATATATATATTGCTGCTGTGCTGAGTGACAGTGGCATTTGAAAGTGGTAAAGCCTGAATTAATTACATAAAATGTTTCACAAAACCAAGGATTTTGTCGCTGGTGCCCCAAAAGACACATGTTGAGGTAATTCCTCGTCATTACCATCTGGTTGGAAATGTCATTAAAACAAACATAATTTGTTTTGCCATTTCCCTCAGCGACCAGCTACACAGCAGAAATACGTTTTAAGTATTAGGCATTAGGATTCACAAGCTGCTCAATATTCCCTGAATAAATTATAGCTGACATTTTACTGAAGGTGGTGATACAGTCTGTGCTACAGCAAAATAAAAGCAAGTTCTTAAAAATAAAAAAAATCTGCTCCAGTTGTAATTACTAAATTGATCTAATTGCCACCTTTGGGCTGGCCATAAAAACAGTATTGTTTTCTTACTAGTTCCTTTTAAAAATATATTTATTTAACTTTAGTAAACTCTTTTCTTTAAGCTGAATTATTGGTTAAAGGCTTGTAAGCATTTCACGGATACACCTGTTGTATTCGGTGCATGTGGCAAATAAAATAAAATGTTAGTTGATTTCCTCACAGAACATGAATGAAGAGAAGCAGGTGATGTGGGCAAAATGCTTTGGCCAGTGGAAAATAAAGACAGACTCTTCTGTCGTAGAGGAAAGGCAATGTAGCACTTTGCCATTTCTCCCCCACTCGCCGGGCAGAGCCAGAGAGACACTTCACTAATGGTGACAGTGCACCATATGTGGTATCTGACATAATAAAAGGACACGTTTCCTTTCCTTTTCCTTTTTTGAAATTGTCACCACTTGAAATTGTCTCATTCCGAACTCCCTCTGCAAGGTTATATTCCCTTCTGAGTGACTCCAGCCATTACCCCTATCCACCTGTTCCATTTTCACTGTAGCCTGCTGCTACATGTAACTGCCAAAATAAAGCAAACACCAACATAAAGTGTCTTAATGCTTTTACACCTGCATTGTTTGCTGTTTGGGGTTTTAGGCTGGGTTTCTGTACAGCACTTTGAGATATCAGCTGATGTACGAAGGGCTATATAAATAAATTTGATTTGATTTGATTTTGATCTTAATAGGGTGTTGGGACACCACGAGCCGCCAGAACAGCTTCAATGCACCTTGGCATAGATTCTACAAGTGTCTGAAACGTCCTATGTGGAAGCACCCCATGCTTTTAATATACTTTGTGTCCCTCGTTTCCTCAAGTGTTTACTTTATTTTGCCGGTTGCAGGTAAAATGTAATATAATATTGAGGATAAAGCTCGGAATGACACAATGTCATGTGTACAGCATCTTAAGGCCTGCATCACTATACTGAGAGCTTTGCCATTTCTAAAGGGACATATTTGGGTCTTTTTGGAGCCTTTGTTTATGTTTTTTTCAGGGCCACCATACAACGAGGATGAGGAAGGAATTTCCTTTTTGGAGTAAGTTTCTCAAAAGCATGTGAAATGACAAAAGCTGTATGGACCCTTCTATAACTTTCCATTTACATAAAAATAGATATTTGGTTGTAAAAAATGAAACTTCTTTAACTATGTCAGTCAGCTAGCTGCAACAGTTAGAGCTAAGCAACTGATCAAGTCAGTGCACTGGTGACCAATGTCCTTGCACAGAATTTGCAGGAGATAGTCACTGTTTTGATTTGATTTTCTCACAATTGCAAACAAAAAAAAAATTACTGTCACAATATTTGTAATAATTTGGCAAGTTACTTTGTCTATTTCATGGAGAGTCTTACGAGAACGCAGTGACGTAAAAAATGAGAAACTATGTTCTCTTTGTTGAATGGTGGATGCTCGGGAATATTACAATTTGAATATGAGTTCCACGTCCTACAAGACAGGTCGGTTGAGGGAAGAGTGTCGTGTAGGAGTGACGCCATTTGTCGGAAGACAATGGGGACAGGTAGCATATTGTCAGGCGCACCAATTAAATGGATGTGCTTCTGGTCACAGCACAAAGTAAACGGGAACGTCCTCAGGCGCTAAAAAGGAGCACCCAGAGCTTCTGGAATTGGCTTTATCAGGTACTCAACAGATGGCGCTAAAGAGAGAATTGCAATGGTAAATAAATAATCATAACAGTCATTGGGAGCCAGGGACCTAATAAACTAGACATCCCACAACATTTGAAGGACAGAGGGGATACACTACCTAGTACCCTCTCGCGGACCTGGTAGGACAACAACAAAAAGCATGGCTCTATGGCTACCCAATTTGCAACACTGTATTTTGTTACCCCTGCTGTTCATCATATTCTAGCTAGTTGACAGGGTGACATGTGTGGACTAAAACAGCATAAAACTGTGTGTATCACAAAGCATGATCAAATTAATTAGCCAGTCATTTTGAGAAACATTCAGAAATAATTCGGTCACGTTTTATTGTCATATTAATAGCTAGCTAGCTAGCTAGCTACCGTTAGCTTGCCAATTTCAAGTCTATCTGAACTAATATCTTATACTCAGGTATTTCAGAATTAAACTTAACTGGCTAGCTCATCATGGTTTGCGACATTATGCTCAAGTTGTTTTACATGTAAAAATGCAGTTCCACGCTCGATTTTCACACGTGAAAGTTTTTCACGTGAGACCACAAATTAAATTTTCACGTATGGGAAAATATCAAAAATAGGTAGCCCCGTGTCAGCACCACGATGGCCAGAAACTCTCAGACGTTCTGCAGCTCAGTTGGTGAACCATGGCTCTTGCAATGCATATACAGTATAGTGGGTTCGATTTCCGGGACCACCCATACATAGAAAATATATGCACGTATGACTGTAAGTCACTTTGGATAAAAGCATCTGCTAAATGGCATTTACTATAAAATAACATGTAGTCAGATGACGAGAGAGCAGCTGGAGTAGCAGTGTTCTCTGGGGTAATCCATGTCTCAGATGCTCTCGAACTGAGAGAACATGTAGTCAGATGACGAGAGAGCAGCTGGAGTAGCAGTGTTCTCTGGGGTAATCCACGTCTCAGATGCTCTCGATCTATGAGAGAACATGTAGTCAGACGACGCGAGAGCAGCTGGAGTAGCAGTTCTCTCTGGGGTAATCCATGCCTCTGTGAGGGCCAAAAAGTGTACAAACTAAGGGGCAGCATAGGCTGAATTAACTCAATCTTCTGGACCGCAGATTGGCAGTTCCAAATGCTGCTGGAGACCAAGAATTCCACATGGGTTGTGCGCGTAGGGTACACTAAATTAGAAGGGTTGCAGCTAAGGGGTGGCGCTCGTCTGTTAAACCTACAGGGAGAAGAGCGAACAAGAATAGAAAACAGACACATAATTGAGAAAGAACAAAAAACAGCAACCTCCTGAGAAAGGCTCTTTGGCTCATCAGAAAGGAAATCTTCTTTGTGATGGCAGAGATAATCCTGGATAATGTAGGGATTGGGTAAAAGTGTTAGCTCTCATTCCTGAGAGGAATTCTAACCAAAAGACAAAGCGAGACTCAAGAGCTGATCCTGTGGCATTTATCAGGAGATGGTTCTGAATTGAAGTGTTTGCCTTCAGGTTCAGTTCAGCTTTGTGATACAGTGGAAATATATTCAGACCCCTTGACTTTTTTCACATTTTATTATGTTACAGTCTTATTCTAAAATTGATTCAATCGTTTTTTCCACTCATCAGTCTACACACAATAACCCATAATAACAAAGCAAAAAAACGTTTAGAAATGTTTGCAAATTTACTACAAATAAAAAACGGAAATATTACATTTACATAAGTATTTACTCAGTACTTTGTTGAAGCACCTTTGGCAGCGCTTACAGCCTCGAGTCTTCTTGGGTATGACGCAACAAGCCTGGCACACCTGTATTTGGGGAGTTTCTCCCAATCTTCTCTGCAGATCCTCTCAAGCTCTGTCAGATTGGATGGGGACCGTCACTGAACAGCTATTTTCCGGTCACTCCAGAGATGTTTGGGCTCTGGCTGGACCACTCAAGGACATTCAGAAACTTCTGCATTGTATTGGCTGTGTGCTTTGGGTTGTTGTCCTGTTGGAAGGTAAACCTTTGCCCCAGTCTGAGATCCTGAGAGCTCTGGAGCAGGTTTTCAACAAGAATCTCTGTACTTTGCTCCGTTCATCTTTCCCTCGATCCTGGCTAGTCCCCCAGTCTCTGCCTCTGAAAAACATCCCCACAGCTTGATGCTGCCACCACCATGCTTCACCGTAGCGATGGTGCCAGATTTCCTCCAGATGTGACACTTGGCATTCAGGCCAAAGAGTTCAATCATGGTTCCATCAGACCAGAGAATCTTGTTTCTCATGGTCAGAGTCCTTTAGGTACCTTTTGGCAAGCTCCCAGAGGGCTGTAATGTTCCTTTTACTAAGGATTGGCTTCCATCTGGACACTCTACCATAAACGCCTGATTGGTGGAGTGCTGAAACTAAGGTTGTCATTGGAAGGTTCTCCCATCTCCACAGAGGAACTCTGGAGCTCTGTCAGAGTGACCATCGGGTTCTTGGTCACCTCCCTGACCAAGGCCCTTCTCCCCCGATTGCTGTTTGGCTGGGCGGCCAGTTCTAGGAAGAGTCTTGGTGCTTCCAAACTTCTTCCATTTAAGAATGATGGAGGCCCCGGTGTTCTTGGGGACCTTCAATGCTGCAGAAATGTTTTGGTACCCATCCGCAGATCTGTGCCTTGACACATTCCTGTCTCTGAGCTATACAGACAATTCCTTCGACCTCATGGCTTGGTTTTTGCTTTTGCTCTGACATGCACGGTCAACTGTGGGACGTTATATAGACAGGCATGTGTGCCTTCCAAATCATGTCCAATCAATTAAATTCACCACAGGTGGACTAAATCCAGTTGTAGAAACATCAAGGATGATCAATGGAAACAGGATGCACCTGAGCTCAATGTCAAGTCTTATAGCAAAGTGTCTGAATACTTAGGTTTTTTTTCTGAAAAATGTATAAACATCTGTTCTCACTTTGTCATTATGGAGTATTGTGTGTAGATTGATGAGTAAAAAAAATATTTAATACATTTTAGAATAAGGCTGTAACGTAACAAAATGTTGAAAAAGTCAAGGGGTCTGAATACTTTCCGAATGCACTGAAGCTGCAGTTCCTGGCCTTAAAACATTACATTTCCCATTACATTTGTGTGGTAGTGAGAGCGCCTTCTCTTCTCACAAATAAACATTACATTGCCAGACAGTATAGAAATATTTGTATTAAACTGTACTTTACAGTGGGTTCCAGAGTATACAATTTGGAGGAGGCAGAACTGTTCAGAAGAGTACGGACTCCCCTCTTTCTCTCTCTCTCTCTCTCTCTCAACCCCTTCATCACTCCTTTCCCTCTTTTCATCCCACTCAGTTCAGAGGTAGATAAAAAAAATGCATACTATGCACAGCTCTTTGCCCACCCCAGCAGGGGAGTCTGCAGCCAGCCTTGGCCCACCTGGCCCCGATCCCACCCTGGCTTTGAGGCCTCACTCCGGCCCCTTTCATGCATGGCCCGACCTTTTCCACACATAGACAGGAGGAGAGACGAGCTGTCTTAATCTCTGTACTTTCACCGAAGTGTTTCCTTTCTTCAGAGGAGAGAGGGCTTGGTAAAAGCTTATTGAACTGCATTTCTGGTTTGCAATTGAAGGGTCCAATACATGGAATTCTCTGTGAACCTGATGTTCTGTATTCCAGTGGCAAGAGAGACACAGACAGATCGTGCTTGTGAAATGTTCAACTTCTGTTTTTAATGAAGAGACATTGAGATCATTTTACTACTGGTAAAGGAATGACACAGAGAACAAAATAGATCTATTCTAAAGCACTTTTCTGAGCATAGAAATATAATCTATATAGAGATTCTATTTCTATGGTTCTAAGGGCTTTGATGTAGGTTCCAATACATATTAATTCAATGGGATTTAGCTTTTGTGTGCCTGTTACAAAGTTAAAAGGTTTGCTAAATGTGTAAGGTCATTTCGGTGGCAACCAGCGGTGGCAACAAATAAAGAGAACTGGAACTACAAATATTATGTTATGCTCTTTTGAATTGTGTGCGTTCAATGAAATCAAATCAGCCAGTCAACCTATCCACTCTCCATTGCATTGACTGAAATTTACCTGAAGAGTGGCAATGTAATCTGTGAATCACCTTTGTTTTCCCGTCTGGGCTCTGGCTGCTTGCAGTTTCCAGCTGTTCCGATCTCTGCGCAACCATTTGCTTACTGCAATCAGACAGGGTGAGAGGAGAGCCATAGCAGATTCCACAATTACATCAGGCCACTTTGAGAGGCTTTACACCTCCTCTACAGATACATGAAAAACGTTAGAGCAACAGTCAGGACCAAGGCTCAACAACAGGTTTTTAACAAGCAGTCTCTAAATCAGGGATAGGCAACTTTGATGGGTGTGACAACCACAAAAAATCTGAACTCATCATGAGGGGCCGCAGTGGCTTGCAGGTTTGCATACCCTTATCCATACCAACACATGCAGTAAGAGCTGGCCCTAAGCCTTTTGGGGGCCCTAAGTGAAATTTTGTTGATCAGTTTTCAATATGATATCGGTTTGAGAGTGACTAACAAAATCAATTGGATCCCTGGTCGGTAATTCCATGATTACTACAAGTTTAGATACTGTAGGTGCTTAGATTAATTTACCAATAAAAAAAATGTAGGCTGATTACAGTAAGTGACTGTCAGTGACTGATATAACAAGAGAAAAACTGCTTATTCACAAACAAATTAAGAAATTGCAGCTTGTGTATTCTACTATTCTAACTCTGAACAGTAAGTTGAGACCCCGACTGAGTTCCCCCGAAAAAAGTTTACCAGTAAACTACCAGAATTTGTGTAACTTTCAAGGAATATATATCATTTGATCAGATGATATCGAGTGGCCTTTTTAGGTACTTCATATTATCACAGGTGTCTGTAATAATCTCTGTCCCTCTGTGTGGCTTTATCATATGTAAAATATATAAACATCTGATAAGATTATTTAAAATAAAAAATAGAATGATAAAGCTGTAAAATGTTATCCTAAATATTAGCCATAATATTAGTGAATAATGTACCAATTGAGTTTAATATGAGGAAGTTTAAATACACTTATGTTGGAGTCATTAAAACTTGTTTTCAACCACTCCACAAATTTCTTGTTAACAAACTATAGTTTTGGCAAGTTGGTTACGACATCTACTTTTTGCATGACACTGAATTTTTCCAACAATTGTTTACAGACAGATTATTTAACTTATAATTCACTGTATCACAATTCCAGTGGGTCAGAAGTTTACATATACTAAGTTGACTGTTCCTTAAAACAGTTTGGAAAATTCCAGAAAATGATGTCATGGCTTTAGAAGCTTCTGATAGGCTAATTGACATCATTTGAGTCAATTGGAGGTGTACCTGTGGATGAATTTCAAGACCTCAGAAAAACAAAGCAATTTCCAAACGCCTGAAGGTACCATGCTCATCTGTACAAACAATAGTACGCAAGTATAAACACCATGGAACCACGCAGCCGTCATACCACTCAGGAAGGAGACGCGTTCTGTTTCCTAGAGATGAACGTACTTCGGTGCGAAAAGTGCAAATCAATCCCAGAACAACAGCAAAATACATTTTGAAGATGCTGGAGGAAACAGGTACAAAAGTATCTATATCCACAGTAAAACGAGTCCTATATCGACATAACCTGAAAGGCCGTTCAGCAAGGAAGAAGCCACTGCTCCAAAACTGCCATAAAAAGCCAGACTACGGTTTGCAACTGCACATGGGGACAAAGATCATACTTTTTGGGGAAATGTCCTCTGGTCTGATGAATCAAAAATATAACTGTTTGCCCATAATGACCATCATTATGTTTGGAGGGAAAAGGTGGAGGCTTGCAAGTCGAAGAACACCATCTTTACCGTGAAGCACGGGGGTGGCAGCATGATGTTGTGGTGGTGCTTTGCTGCAGGAGGCACTTCACAAAATAGACGGTATCATGAGGTAGGAAAATTATGTGGATATATTGAAGCAACATCTCAAGACATCAGTCAGGAAGTTAAAGCTTGGTCGCAAATGGGCCTTCCAAATGGACAATGACCCCAAGCATACTTACAAAGTTGTGGCAAAATGGCTTAAGGACAACAAAGTCAAAGTATTGTAGTGGCCATCACAAAGCCCTGACGTCAATCATATAGAACATTTGTGGGCAGAACTGAAAAAGTGTGTGAGAGCAAGATGCCCTACAAACCTGACTCGGTTACACCAGCTCTGTCAGGAGGAATTGGCCAAAATTCACCCAACTTATTGTCGGAAGCTTGTGGAAGGCTACCCGAAACGTTTGACCCAAGTTAAACAATTTAAAGGCAATGCTACCAAATACTAATTGAGTGTATGTAAACTTCTGACCCACTGGGAATGTGAAAAGAAAAGCTGAAATAAATCATTCTCTCTACTATTATTCTGACATTTCACATTCTTAAAATAAAGTGGTGATCCTAACTGACCTAAGACAGGGAATTTGTACTAGGATTAAATGTCAAAAACTGTGTTTAAATGTATTTGGCTAAGGTGTACAGTATGTTACTTCAACTATCTTTTTTCTACACACTTGTTTATTGTACTATCAATGTGTCTTTGTTGTAAATGTTTTGGTGGCAGTTGTGAAAAAAGACTTGCAGAATTCATTCAAAATAATGCCATCACTGACTAGATGCTTTTTTCATAAATTAGACTTTTTTTTCTCTTGAACCATATGGTCTATCCACTAGAAACTCATGGACAATATGGCCACATATTTCAAAAATGAATACTATGTATGAATAAATTGTTTTAAGTTACTCAAGTAAAAATGACCAAAGTTACCATAGATTACGGTAATTGTTTCGTAAATTACCTGTAGCATTGCAATCCTATATGTGGAGGATTAATAAAACATATTATAAACATTTTATTCATCCCTGCCTGAGAAACAAGGTGCCTGTGGTGTTGTGGTTGGAATGTATTAACTTAATTTAAAACATCTCTGTGTTTCTTTTTGTTCTCTTTCACAAAACAGATTTCTAGCAGAATGAAAAATGTCTGAAGGTCTCTCTCTCTGCATAGTGCCATGTGTCGTTGATTAAATAACAGCCTCCACAATGATATACAAGGGGCTAAGAAGCAGTAGACAAAATGTAATCATTAAGAAAGCTGAAGCGGTCACTGTTTGACTAGTCTCTGTGAAATCTTAATTTGACCAGTATTGTTGTTTAGTCCATAATGTTGCTTGATCGGTTGTAAGGCTATTAGCTGGCCAAAATGTGGATACATGAAAAGTGCAATACTGTTAATACAACCATGAAGCTCATCTGCATTACCTGCAGTGCAGAACAATTCTGAGCAACAAAGGGGTGATCAAGTTAAGATCCTACAACTGTATGAAAGAGAGAGAGCGAGAGCAGAGAGACACTTAACATTCCCCCTTCTGAGATCGAATGATTTAAAACAAGCAATACACAAATAATACCGCATCGATTTGGTTGCCTAGGCCAGTGGTTCCAAAACGGTGGGTTGGGACCTACTTGTGGGTCGCGGCATGGGTACAGGTGGTTAGCGAGATGACATTATTAGTGCATTGCAAAATAAATGTAAATACATTTTCGTGATGGAAAAAACGCTTTCAGTGTAAACTTAAACGAAATGGAAAGTATTTTGAGTGTATGTAAACTTCTGACCCACTGGGAATGTGATGAAAGAAAGAAAAGCTGAAATAAATCATTCTCTCTACTATTATTCTGATATTTCACATTCTTAAAATTATAATATATTTTTCAATAATAGCCCATCATCTTTGAAAATGTACAATCAACTAAATAAAACCTAAAGCCTCCATTGATTTTGTTATGTTTGAGCGTATGAACACAGCATTAGCCATGTCAAAATGTGTAGAATTGTAGTAAATTAGCTTAAAAACGGCAAAATGTTCTCTCAGCTCCATGGCAAAATGTTTAGAACTGCAGGAAATTGGCTTAATAATTAAAAACTGCTAAATGTTCTCTCAGCTCCATGGCAGGATGTGTTGAATTGCAGCAGATTTGCTTTGAAACTGCAATGATATTATGTACTTATTCTTTGATCTGTTTTTTTTCCACCACTCAACCCTTATGGCGGGGACTTAAAAATACAATTAAGTTGAGTTAGAATCAAGCAAAAAATATCTACACGGTCACATCTTTAAAAAATAAACTTCATATGTACATTTTCAAAATGAATACAAATCTTTATTCTGCATGACGTCTAATGAGGTGTTGCAGCAGATCCTCGTGTTGAGGAACAAAACTGGGCAAAGATACTGATTGGTGGGTCACAACGCAAATAAGAGTTTGGGAACCCCTGGCCTTTTTAGTTTAATACTACCCAGGCCTGTCAGGCACTCTGTCAACCCATCTCCTTCTGCTTTAACAACTAATCATCAAACATAGTGCTATTAAATTATACACAAGCTGTTCATTTATTTTGTATTCAATCTTGGTTTACAGGCAGCTGAGGGCCATTCTATTTCATGTGTGTATTTCTCCGGCCTTTCTGATGAAAATGATTAACAACAAAACACAAGACTGTTAGCGCTAATGCAATGTGACAAACCCAATGATAGGTGGGGTCAGCTTGAGTAATGTCATTTAATGGGCATTGCACAGCATCAGTTTAAATTGCTTTAGTTACTGACTGATGTTATATGGCCGCGCAATTACTGGGCTGCTGGCTAGCACTGAAACAAAGCTGCACTGATCTGAAGCCAGAACACGGAAATCCACAACCAGCTAAATACATTTTTCAACTACCGGGACTGAACAACTTAAAGAACCCTGGCTAACATGGTTAGTTTGGCTAGCTTGTTGGTACAGTCCAAGCTTGTTGGTACAGTCCAAGCTTGTTGGTATAGTCCAAGCTCTACATACCAATTGCACGTACATATATTGGCTCTTGGTACAGCATGTGGTGCTACATTGTGTAGTAGAGAGAGGAAAGAGCTGGAGATGCATGGAGAGATGGAAATGGCTGTGAACTGAGAAACACCAGTGAGCTTTCCTATTACTTGGGGGGACCAGCCAGTCTCCATGGGATGTCCATTAGAGATAGGAGGAGGCCAGTGGTTATGACCAGGGTCAAGGACACAGATGTACTGGAGCAATTGGCAGATTGAACAGATTTAACCAAGTCTAGCAGGGCCGATGTTCTGACAGAGAGCCTCAAACTCATTACCCAGGTACCTCTCAAACGTACCTCTCAAACCAGTGCATAATGGCTCCAGTTTTGAAGCTGGATTCGTTTTTGTTCATTTGTACTCGGATACAATCAGATAAAGCATCTTCTGTTTTCTTGGTGAAAATCCAATTTGCTTCTTCTCTCTGACATAAATCAAATATATTTTCAGTAACGTAAGTCATGTAAAATGGAATTAGAACCAATCCTCAGTCAGAGCGGTTTCCAATTAGACTAGAGAGGCCAGGTACAAGGGCAAAGGCATTTCATTAGAACGTTGTGTAGGCTACCATATGATCACTCACCTTAGATTTAGATCAAATCTATCAAGGTCCGACTCGATTCAATCAAACTCAAAACATATTACCTAGTGATATAGTCAAGCCAGTAATGCAAAGTATTAGACCTAGGTTCCAATATGTGCGCAGGTAACACCTATGCTATATCTCTACAATAACGTGTTCCATGACAATAACATCCAGCTTTTTTATAGTCCATCCTCAATGCATACACATTATTTCAATGCTCATTATCTAAAAATACACGACTGGGTTCAATAAGTGTTCAATATGGTCCATCAAGCAAAAGCGAGCAGCTGCTTCAGATCAAGTCCTCATCTGGCTGTGTGGCTGCAGGCCCAGGGGGGACCCAGGGATGAGTTAACTCCTGGTGAACAAAGACTGACTCCACTGTCTGAACTGATGAGGTGTGCTGCGCTAGGTTGGAGGGCTGGGATGATACCAGTATTGCAATACTCAGTTGTATCGTGGCAAGGAAACAAAACAGAAAGCGGATTTAACTTATTTAGCCCTACAGGGCCCTAATATTGCCCTAATGTTGGAAACAAACATCATTATGTTGTTATGCAGAGTCATATGTATTTCTTTTCTAAGCTATAGCACGCAATTCTTTTTACATACAGCAGGTTTTTAAAGGACCAAAGAGTTTGGTCTGCTTCCTGTTTTCATTTTTGCCATGGAAGAAATATTGCAATAGCGGTATTGTCACAGCCCTACTAGGTTGTGTGCCTAGGAGGTTGTGAGGTAGATGTGCCACTTCGTCCCATGTCCTACCATCCATGTCTTATGTAGGTTAGATGAGATGTAAAAGGTATTTCTGTATTCAGTACCTCACAGTGGTGAAACACCTCTGGGCGACATTCAAAGACATCTCTAAAAACACTTATTCTCTATGACTCATGTTTTCCATATTGTGCATGTTGCACCTGTAATAATTCACTGTTACTGAAATGAGACCAAACGGCCGTCCATGAGTCATATATAGAAGAGTAAATGTGCTCCATTCAGGTAATCTGACAGGGATAATAAGAATCAAAGTTCATGGGATTTTACAGTGAAATAGATTTCACACAAGACACCCGAGCACAATATACAGAAGAGCTAATTGACATTGCTTTGTCTGAAAAACACCACGTCGTTAGACTAGATGATTCCGATACTACAGTGTCTGCCTACTTAGCAGTCAACAAAGGGGTGGGGGAGCAAAAACAGAGGTCTATCAGGAGCTCCATTCATGCGTTCAAATTTCCACCATCTTTTTCAATCTGCATACATTATCTATTATTTTACTCTGTGTCCTTCAGACTCTGCCTGTCGCTAATTGAAAATGTGCTTTTCACTCCATAAGAAGTACAGCTTCTCCCCAGACACATGATCTATCTACCAATCATCCTAGCACAGTCTAGTCATACCACATCTGGGTTCAAATAGTGTTTGCTTTCTTTCAAATACTTTAGCTGTGCTTGAGTGAGCTTGCCTGGTGGTAGCGAACCAATGGAATATTCCCAAAATTACAAATCCTGTTTATATCTGGCATTCCATGCAGACTCAATCAATCAAGCGCTCAGAGTATTTGAAATTAAACAAAGTACTTGAACCCAGGTCTATGGTCTGTAGTCCCACACATAAAAAAAAACACTTATCACATTGCTGATTTGTAAGAAATGTAAATAGCAGTTCACTTCGTTTGTCAGTATACAGTATGTGAGAATAATTGTAAAATGTGTCCATCTACACCTATGAAACAGGACCCATCCATCCCCCACATAAACACAACTGCTTTCTGAGTACTATTTTTAACACATACAATTAGCAAGCCATTTTAATTGCTGTGTCTCCCAACTCATGCAGGAAAAACGAAGCGCTCCGTTTAACCGATTTGCTTACAACTGCTTGAGTTCACTTTAATCTATTGGGACGTTAATTGAAGCAAATAAAAAGAAAAACTGATTGTGTTGTTTAAGAATAACATGATAGAAACGGCCTTTAAAAGCCTAATTGGGCATGTACATTATATTGCTGCAAGGCAAGACTAATAATTCCTGCAAATAACAGAAGATAGCTCATCAATTGCCATTGAACCTACCATTCAAAGAAGAGGAGCCACCAGATTCACTGTGGTCCTGATACTAAGTCGATGTGTGTTTGGAAAAGCAGCATGAAGAATCTATTGTCGTCCCTTTGCACTACTGGCATGGCAAATAAAATAAGATACAATTGTATTGGTCACATGCGCCGAAAACAAGAGGAGAAATGCTTACTTTACAAGCTCTTTAAATAAGAAAAAGGAGAACACATGAGAAATAAAACACACAAGAATGAAGCTATATACAAGGAGTACCAATACCATATCAATGTGTAAGGGATATATGGCAATCGAGGTAGATATATACATGTAGGCAGGGGTAAGGTGAAAAGGGATCAGGATATATAGTAATAAGAGTAAAAAGCAGTAGCGCATGTGGTGGGTGTATGTGTACATGTGTGATAATGTGGTTGTGTGTGGCGTCAGTACGTGAGTGAGTGCGTCATGCAGGTGCGGAGCTAGGGTATTAGCACAGTGGGGGCAGAGCGGTCTCAAGGGGCCTTCATGACCAAATCTTTTTTTTTTTAAAGGATAGCTGATATGGCCTATCATAAGTGCAAATTAGTCATCATCTCATATTGAGCCATCCAAGCCTTTGTCCAATAAAACATACAGAGGGAGATATAGTATCACTTTGCCAGACATGTGTGCATTGAAAGACACAAAAAAGGAAAACAAATTGCCAGTCGGATGCAAATTGCAATACAATGTTTTAGCACTAAGGACAGCACACCTCCCTCTGCAACTGGATCCTGGACTTCCTGACGGGCCACCCCAGGTGGTAAGGGTAGGTAACAACACATCCGCCACACTGATCCTCAACACAGGGGCCCCTCAGGGGTGCGTGCTCAGTCCGCTCCTGTACTCCCTGTTCACTCATGACTGCACGGCCAGGCACGACTCCAACACCATCATTAAGTTTTCCGATGACACAGCAGTGGTAGGCCTGATCACTGACAACGATGAGACAGCCTATAGAGAGGAGGTCAGAGACCTGGCCGTGTGGTGCCAGGACAACAACTTCTCCCTCAACGTGATCAAGACAAAGGATATTTCATGGACTACAGGTAAATGACTGTAAGTCGCTTTGGATAAAAGCGTCTGCTAAATGGCATATATTATTATTATTATAAAAGAGGACCCACGCCCCCATTCTCAGCGACGGGGCTGCAGTGGAGCAGGTTGAGAGCTTCAAGTTCCTTGGTGTCCACATCACCAACAAACTAACATGGTCCAAGCACACCAAGACAGTAGTGAAGAGGGCATGACAAATCCTATTCCCCCTCAAGAGACCGAAAAGATTTGGCATGATTTGGCACAGATCTGCAAAAGGTTCTACAGCTCACCATCGAGAGCATCCTGACTGGTTGTGTCACTGCCTGGTATGGCAAATGCTCAGCCTCCGACCGCAAGGCACTACAGAGGGTAGTGCGAACGGCCCAGTACATCACTGGGGCCCTGCTTCCTGCCATCCAGGACCTCTATACCAGGCGGTGTCAGAGGAAGGCCCTAAAAAATGCCAGACTCCAGCCACCCTAGTCATGGACTGTTCCCTCTGCTACCGCACAGCAAGCGGTACCGGAGCACCAAGTCTAGGTCCAAGAGGCTTCTAAACAACTTCTACCTCCAAGCTAGAAGACTCCTGAACACCTAGTCAAATGGCTACCCAGACTATTAGCATTGCCCCCCTCTTTTACACCGCTGCTACGCTCTGTTGTTATCATCTATGCATAGTCACTTTAATAACTCTACCTACATGTACATATTACCTCAGCTAACCGGTACCCCCGCACATTGACATCATATTTTCAATGGTTGCACAGTTGAACAATAGTTATTTCAATAGTTATTTTCTCACTTTTGGGTGTGATGCATTGGTGCTCTGTCCTAAGAAAAGAAGAGGTTGGTTTAATGATGTGTCTTGACCCACCTTTGAAACCCTGATGCCCTGGCCAAATTTACATCCAGGTCATTGATCAATCATCATTCCTAACATATTACCACTTCTCTGTGATAGTCCAAATATGGTGAACGCTCGCTCTGGTGTGAAATTGTAACAGTAAAACCTTTAGTGGGTGAAACAGTGGAGGAGGTATCATCTCACAACGTTGAATGTTTTGGTCTTCATACCTGTCACGTATACTCCCTCTCCGGCCTCTAGGTCATCAGGCTGCTGATTATCCCGCACACCTGTCACCATCATCAAGTGCAACAGCACCTCATGACACTCATCAACATTTAACACGGATTGGCTGTATTTTTCTTTTAAGCCAAATCTAATGGTTCAAAATGGGAACACTTTACCTACCCGGTGCGCAGTGCTTCTGAATCAAGTGCACGTACTCCCAATAGCGCAACACGAATAATAACAAAATAGGAAAGTAAGCCTTTATTGTTGGCTTTTCTACAGAAATGTTTGGTGATCGACTACGAATTCCTTGAGGATGGACCAGTTGGTGAACACGGGCCTAGGCGATGATGTTGGTTCATTGAATGTGCAGGGCAGCTTACAGAGATAGCATACAATTATAGTGTATTTGATTTTGAATAGCCAAGTAATAGGGCATTATATTTTCCTAATTAATAGGCTGATACGTTACCTTTAGCTACAGAATATCTCACCACTGTGCGTTTCTATCTCCATGTGTTTGATGTATTTAATACCATTGCACTAATTCCGCTCCAGCCATTACCATGAGCCCGTCCTCCTGTGTAACCACCATATACTAAACAGCCTTAATGTTACATGGTCAGGGGAAACTGCTGGCCTTAATTATGACCGTTCAAACAGACTGGCGTTCAGCAATAAAAGTTCACAGACCAGTCAGTATGATAGTCTAGATGTCCCTAAAGGTCACATGGCTAATTAGCTCTGCTCTGGTTTATGACTATGGATGGGGCAGCAGGTAGCCTAGCAGTTAGAGTGTTGGGCCAATAACCTAAAGGTTGCTAGTTTGAATCCCAGAGCCGACTAGTTAAACATCTGTTGATCTGTCCTTGAGTAAGGCACAACCCTAATTTACTCCAGGGTTCACCGTCATTGGTGTGTCCATCCCAAATGTTAAGATGTGATTGGTTGTCTCTGAATAGAAGCACACCGACAGCAAGACTCATCAATGGCATTTCATAGTATTTGTGTCCAGACACCCTCAGATACATGGGCTACAGATATTAAGACAGAGGGGAGCTGTTTGTCTCACTCGAATGCTTTCTCTGGTGAAATAGATTCAGCCTCTTGCAAACTGAAGTAAAATTATGAAACACGGATAGACACAAATGAGAAATAATTGTAAAAAGTTTGTTTTATTCACATTTTTAGATAAGCCTGGCTTTCCTTGACCTCTATGAATACACACCACTTCGTAGGCGGAATGTCATTACACTTATGGTGTTTGTAATACACTATATATACAAAAAGTATGTGGACACCCCTTCAAATGTGTGGTTTTGGCTATTTCAGCCACTACTGACAGGTGTATACAATCTAGCACACAGCCAAGCAATCTCCATAGACAACCATTGGCAGTAGAATGGCCTTACTAAAAAGCTCAGTGACTTTCAACATTTCAACACCTTTCCAAGAAGTCACTTTGTCAAATTTCTACCCTGCTTCAGCTGCCATGGTCAACTGTAAGTGCTGTTATTGTGAAGTGCAGCAAGGAGCAACAACGGCTCAGCCGCGACGTGGATGACGGATCACCACCTCAAGCTGAACCTCGGCAAGACGGAGCTGCTCTTCCTCCCGGGGAAGGACTGCCCATTCCATGATCTCGCCATCACGGTTGACAACTCCATTGTGTCCTCCTCCCAGAGCGCTAAGAACCTTGGCGTGATCCTGGACAACACCCTGTCGTTCTCAACTAACATCAAGGCGGTGGCCCGTTCCTGTAGGTTCATGCTCTACAACATCCGCAGAGTACGACCCTGCCTCACACAGGAAGCGGCGCAGGTCCTAATCCAGGCACTTGTCATCTCCCGTCTGGATTACTGCAACTCGCTGTTGGCTGGGCTCCCTGCCTGTGCCATTAAACCCCTACAACTCATCCAGAACGCCGCAGCCCGTCTGGTGTTCAACCTTCCCAAGTTCTCTCACGTCACCCCGCTCCTCCGCTCTCTCCACTGGCTTCCAGTTGAAGCTCGCATCCGCTACAAGACCATGGTGCTTGCCTACGGAGCTGTGAGGGGAACGGCACCTCAGTACCTCCAGGCTCTGATCAGGCCCTACACCCAAACAAGGGCACTGCGTTCATCCACCTCTGGCCTGCTCGCCTCCCTACCACTGAGGAAGTACAGTTCCCGCTCAGCCCAGTCAAAACTGTTCGCTGCTCTGGCCTCCCAATTGTGGAACAAACTCCCTCACGACGCCAGGACAGCGGAGTCAATCACCACCTTCCGGAGACACCTGAAACCCCACCTCTTTAAGGAATACCTAGGATAGGATAAAGTAATCCTTCTCACCCCCCTTAAAAGATTTAGATGCACTATTGTAAAGTGGCTGTTCCACTGGATGTCATAAGGTGAATGCACCAATATGTAAGTCGCTCTGGATAAGAGCGTCTGCTAAATGACTTAAATGTAAATGTAATGTTAAATGTGGTAGGCCACACAAGCTTACAGAACGGGACCGGTGAGTGCTGAAACACGTACCGTGTAAAAAAATCAAACTGCCCTTGAAAGCAACGTTAACACAATAACTGTTAATTGGGAGCTTCATGAAATGGGTTTCCATGGCCGAGCAGCCACACACAAGCCTAAGATTACCATGCGCAATGCCAAGCATCGGCTGGAGTGGTGAATAGCTCGACTCAATTGGACTCTGGAGCAGTGCAAATGTGTTCTCTGGAGTGATGAATCACTCTTCACCATCTGGCAGTCCGATGGAAAAATCTGGATTTGGCAGATACCGGGAGAACGCTACCTGCCCCAATGCATAGTGCCAACTGTAAAGTTTGGTGGAGGAGGAATAATGGACTGGGGTTGTTTTTCATGGTTTGGGCTATGCCCCTTAGTTCCAGTGAAGGGAAATCTTAACACTACAACATACAATGTGTGATGACCCTCCCACTCTGTCTGCCGTATTCTCTCTTTGTTCTTGTTTCCTTATTAGGATGCCGGTGGGTGGAGTTGGGAGGGTCGTCAGCTATATGGGAAACACCTGGGCCCGGTGTGTCCCAGGATAAATACACCACTTCCCCATTCATGGAAGAGACTCTCTCCATGCAGACACCTTTATAGATTTTGTTGTGTATCTTGGTGGTTTTTGGTTGTTTGCTTTGGCACCTTTCAACACCCTGCATTATCACATTTGTGCATGCAAAACACTCACTTGCACTACTGATTACACACACACCATTGTATATTGTACTTAGTTTACTTTATTTAATAAATATATGTTTTGTTACTCCTTATCTCCACGTTGTCTACCTTTTGTTACGACACAATGACATTCTGTGCTTCCAACTTTGTGGCAACAGTTTGAGGAAAGCGGCCGTTTCCTGTTTCAGCATGACAATGCCCCCGTGCAACAGGTTCATACAGAAATGGTTTGTCGAGATGGGTGTGGAAGAACTTGACTGTCATGCACAGAGCTCTGACCTCAACCCCATCGAACACCTTTGGGATGAATGGGATTGCCTCCTGCGAGCCAGACCTAATCGCCTAACATCAGTGCCCGACCTCATTAATGCTCTTGTGGCTGAATGGAACCAAGTCTCCGCAGAAATGTTCCAACATCTAATGGAAAGCCTTCCCAGATGAGTGGAGGCTTTTATAGCAGCAAACACAGGACCAGCCGAATATTAATGCCCATGATTTTGGAATGAGATGTTTGACGAGCAGGTTTCCACATACTTTTGTTCATGTATTGTAGATGTCCCTTTCCATTCAAATAGCGGGTGCACACTTCAGAGTGCACTGTTCGGATACTGAACTTATTTTGGAGTAGATGAACATGCGCAGGTAACTTAATCTACTTTTTTAAGTGATTTGTTTGAACACAACCAGTCAGATGAAAACATCATGACTGGTTGTGTTCATGACACATTAAAAAGTGAAATATTTTTACAATTAATTTACGTCTTTACTACAAACACCATAACAAATATTTGTGCATGCTCAGAAGCGTGGAGACATAGGAGGTCCCGTAAAAAAAAATGTATACCCCCCCGAATGTCACGGTATAATTCGCACTCTGGGTGTCACTTTCAAGTGAATTTACTGCTGTATGCTAGTACTATTATATAAAATCATGACCTTGACTGCAAACACTGTAACAATACTTTTTCAATTGATTTATGATTTATTTTATCAGGGAAATGTACCAAACCTAAGCTGAAGAATTGAATGCGTTGAACCATCATAATTATATTTTAAAAATACGCTGTGCATTGATCAAGCTTCAAAATGTTATGGACCCCCTAAACTGGATCTGTGCCCTACCTTGGCCACCCCATTCAAAATGTTCTGGACACACCATTGGTTTCTGTCAATAATGGCTGATCCCTGGCCTTGACCCCACTCTCCTAAGATTGTTCTCACATTTCACACCACCCACTGTACAGGTTACACACTTGTAAATGTGTGAAACAGGACAAATATAAGCACACCCTATTTTAACTTTTTATACACTGTTGAACCTCCGCAGGTGTCTGCTCCCTCTCTGGATTTGTAGACTTCTGGAAGGAGAAAATGCATGCACATCCCACTGGTTTAACTGCTTGACAAAAGTCTGCAAAACTGATAAAGCATGCTCCAATCCATGATTTCAGTCACTGTTGAGAGCATGTCAGAGTTAGAGATATTTTTCATGTTTTCAATAAGCAGGCCTCTTAAATCACAATGCGGCATCATTACTCTCACACTATCGGAAGATGCTAAGGTTGCCTGTCTTCACTCTAGCATTTAGCTGTGCTACTCAGCAAGGCTTACTTCCTGAGAGAGATGATGGGCTGACATTGATCTATGGGTAAATGGAGAACAAAATGGAGTCGGCAGATCCGCTGCAAGCCAGGTGCATCAATGGTTGAGTGGATGAGCACATATTGAGTGGCCATGTTACATGATGACTCACCCATTGAGAGGTTCCAGGATTAGCCATCAATGCCCGTCTGGCTTTCTGCTTATTTGGCTATATCCTGGCTATATGTTTGCTCTGTGTAGCCATGCATTAAATAGGTGTGTTTGGAGACAGTGGAAACAGATGGCTACTAAACCTCACTATATGGATACATACTGTAGAGAGGTGGGGTCGAGGTTACAGGTAGAATCAATGACATCATCTCACTGTCTAAAGAGACCACTTACTTTAGAACCACAGTAATTTATTAACAAGCATGTATGAAATGTATAAACGACATGGAAATGACAAAGACATGGAAAATAGGGAAAAGACATGGAAAAAAATAGGGAAAAGTGACAATGACCAATGACATAAACAACAGCGAAAGGAAAATTGCATTGTGCATCTTTCCTGACAGGAGAGAAAAAGACACAGCGATTTCGGAAAGTGCCTGATGGTTCCAGAGTAACTATTTCAATAGAATGTTAATGATGTCACTGTGACATCTGTCGATAGCTGCTAAATTTGCTCTGGCTATCTACTCCGATTTCAGAGCACTCTTGTCTGAGTGTGCCAGAGCGCAGAATAACTGACGAAACAAACACAAACACTCGACAACCGTTGAATATGTCCAGGGTGTCAGTAAACGGTGGCAACAAAAAAGCGTAATTAAATTGTTGCCAGAAGCACAATTGCAGTCACCAACGCTCTGGATAACATAAAAACAGCCTAACCAGCTCTGCTAGGGCGAGTAAAATGGTCAGAGTGAGCTGTTCTCTCATTTGTGTCTGGAAGTAGCTAGCAAGCTAGCCAACATTAGCCGGTTAGATTGGGTGCTTGACTGCTGTTGTTAGGCCAGAACATTCGGATCAAGCCTACTTTTCGGCCAGAGCGTCCAGATTGCGCTCTGAAGCGCCATGAGCGATACGCTCTGAATTTACAAACGGCCAATCTGACAACGCTCTGAGTATACGCACACTCTGGCACTGCAGATCAAATGTAACACACACGTAGTATAAGCCAGCCTTTAGTCTAGAAATCTTTGATTGGTTAGTACATAGGCTCACATGTGAATCCTTAAAGAGATGGGTGTGGCTAAAGCTTGATACGGTGTGAACGATGCTGAATGGGTGTAGACAAAGAAGAGCTTTCCAGTAGGTACCAAAACATTCAAGGGCCATTTTCTCAAAAGTGAGGTCACAAGTTTATCAACTTTCGAAGCAGAATTGCTTTCCCATTATTCCTCAACTGTAGTGTATGATATACACTTTTCTTGCTCTCTTTATATCCAATGTAAAAAACACAATTTCAAATGTTGCTACATAAGATCGAATCGAGCCGGTCGTTCACATATACTAAAATATCTACACAAGTCACTAGCCAGACAGTAATATATCATGAGTTAGAAGATTATGAATATTTTAGTAGAATATATCCAATATATAAAGCTAGCTAACTAGCAGATTTACCTCAATCATCAACATCAATGAGAAGCTGATAGCTTACTCTCTTTTCCCCATTCCCCAATCATGTCTTTAGGAGGCACTGTAACTAGCTTCTTACAGTTTGTGACAAGTGTGTTGTTGCAGAAATAAATAGGCCTATGCTAAAAAAAGGAAGTTTGTTCTGAAGCATCTGTCCTATCTGAGAGATATAAGAAAGATCAGGAAACCTAAAAAAGTACATTTATTTAACCACTTCTTTTTGGCCCTTAACAGTCTAAGCGCTACCTAAACCGGGGGAGGGGGTTCTACTAAGCAACAGTGCCTTGCGAAAGTATTCGGCCCCCTTGAACTTTGCGACCTTTTGCCACATTTCAGGCTTCAAACATAAAGATATAAAACTGTATTTTTTTGTGAAGAATCAACAACAAGTGGGACACAATCATGAAGTGGAACGACATTTATTGGATATTTCAAACTTTTTTAACAAATCAAATACTGAAAAATTGGGCGTGCAAAATTATTCAGCCCCCTTAAGTTAATACTTTGTAGCGCCACCTTTTGCTGCGATTACAGCCGTAAGTCGCTTGGGGTATGTCTCTATCAGTTTTGCACATCGAGAGACTGACATTTTTTCCCATTCCTCCTTGCAAAACAGCTCGAGCTCAGTGAGGTTGGATGGAGAGCATTTGTGAACAGCAGTTTTCAGTTCTTTCCACAGATTCTCGATTGGATTCATGTCTGGACTTTGACTTGGCCATTCTAACACCTGGATATGTTTATTTTTGAACCATTCCATTGTAGATTTTGCTTTATGTTTTGGATCATTGTCTTGTTGGAAGACAAATCTCCGTCCCAGTCTCAGGTCTTTTGCAGACTCCATCAGGTTTTCTTCCAGAATGGTCCTGTATTTGGCTCCATCCATCTTCCCATCAATTTTAACCATCTTCCCTGTCCCTGCTGAAGAAAAGCAGGCCCAAACCATGATGCTGCCACCACCATGTTTGACAGTGGGGATGTTGTGTTCAGGGTGATGAGCTGTGTTGCTTTTACGCCAAACATAACGTTTTGCATTGTTGCCAAAAAGTTCAATTTTGGTTTCATCTGACCAGAGCACCTTCTTCCACATGTTTGTTGTGTCTCCCAGGTGGCTTGTGGCAAACTTTAAACAACACTTTTTATGGATATCTTTAAGAAATGGCTTTCTTCTTGCCACTCTTCCATAAAGGCCAGATTTGTGCAATATACGGCTGATTGTTATCCTATGGACAGAGTCTCCCACCTCAGCTGTAGATCTCTGCAGTTCATCCAGAGTGATCATGGGCCTCTTGGCTGCATCTCTGATCAGTCTTCTCCTTGTACGAGCTGAAAGTTTAGAGGGACGGCCAGGTCTTGATAGATTTGCAGTGGTCTGATACTCCTTAAATTTCAATATTATCGCTTGCACAGTGCTCCTTGGGATGTTTAAAGCTTGGGAAATCCTTTTGTATCCAAATCCGGCTTTAAACTTCTTCACAACAGTATCTCGGACCTGCCTGGTGTGTTCCTTGTTCTTCATGATGCTCTCTGCGCTTTTAACAGACCTCTGAGACTATCACAGTGCAGGTGCATTTATACGGAGACTTGATTACACACAGGTGGATTGTATTTATCATCATTAGTCATTTAGGTCAACATTGGATCATTCAGAGATCCTCACTGAACTTCTGGAGAGAGTTTGCTGCACTGAAAGTAAAGGGGCTGAATAATTTTGCACGCCCAATTTTTCAGTTTATTAAAAAAGTTTGAAATATCCAATAAATATCGTTCCACTTCATGATTGTGTCCCACTTGTTGTTGATTCTTCACAAAAAATACAGTTTTATATCTTTATGTTTGAAGCCTGAAATGTGGCAAAAGGTCGCAAAGTTCAAGGGGGCCGAATACTTTCGCAAGGCACTGTATATGGAATTGTTTTAAGAAGGTCATACCAAGGATAATTATGCCATTTGATTTTGAATTTGAAGACCCCTCGAAGTATCAAAAACATCTTACAAAATGATTTGATGAAAATGTGTATTTGGCCTTACTACTATTAACCCATACAAACACATTGAATAACAGAGTCACTACATGGAACAAAATCTAAAGGAAGTTTGTTCTGAAGTGTCTGTCCTGTGAGATATAAGAAAGATGAGGAAACATATTTTTAAAATTGTTTTTAGATGTATATTAACCCTTATTTTTGGCACTAAACTGTCTCCCAATATACTTACATACATATTTTCTATTGATACCGGGTGATCTTCAGACATGTCTTTTTAGGCCTGTGGGCATCCTAGAGCGAAACAACCTACATGTACAGAGGGGAGAACAAGTATTTGATACACTGATTTTGCAGGTTTTCCTTGTCATAGGTACACTTCAACTGTGAGAGACGGAATCTAAAACAAAAATCCAGAAAATAATATTGTATGATTTTTAAGTAATTAATTAGCATTTTATTGCATGACATACGTATTTGATCACCTACCAACCAGTAAGAATTCCGGCTCTCACAGACCTTTTCGTTTTTCTTTAACAAGCCCTCCTGTTCTCCACTCATTACCTGTATTAACTGCACCTAGGTTCCATCTCCCTGTTTTATGATTAGGTTGACAACATTAGCAAAACGTTTACATTACAACTCTTCCTCAAGTCTTTGCAATGGTTGTTTTACAACAGCTTTTGTGAATAAAATATTTCCTTTGTGTGGTATGCTTATTCTTTTAGCATTGATATGTTCTAGGCTATTTTGAGACACGAAGGAGTATCAGGTGCGTCCATCTTTTTGTGAGAAATTACACTGGTCACTCAAACCATTTAGAAAGTATAAACAGCCCACACTTTAGATGAGGCTATGCAAAAAATAATTAACTAATAATTAGTGAATGCTTTATAAGGACCTATATAATGAATGGATAAATAAATAATCAATTATCAACAAACTATTTACAAATCCATTACAATATTATAAAGTGCGACCTAAAATTGTTAGGAATTTTGATTACACGAATGATTAAAGTATTTTTTGTTGTTGTTGTTTTTTAGCACCTGCCCCCTAAAAGGTCTGTGCACAGCCCTGTGTCTCCATGACGACCACACAGTCCAGCACGGAAGGCTGCAGTCTAAACACACAGAGCCACAGACGACAGTCACGGGCTCTTTTAGGATCAACATGAGTTATTGGAACAGTAAACAGTGTATCTTAGGGAGTTATCTAAGAAAATAAAATGTCTTCGTGTCAATCTTTCCCTGTCTGTTATTCTGCAGTGAAACTAGGTCTCCTCAGTAATACTGTAGCTTGTGCTATAAACCGATAGGGGGTAAGTAGGTGCTGCGGAAGTTTTTTAATGAAAGAGATCTGTCTATATTCATCCCTTCAATGGACACCTCTGGTGAGCATGTGGTCCTGTCGAAAATGCTGTTTTATCTAATTTAGTTCTGTCAGTCCAACTGATTCATCATTATGGGATCAACTATATATAGAGCAGTTTGAAGCTATCAAGTAACCTCATAAAAAGGATGTCAAGGATATTCCAGGATAAGAAGACTGAATGCCGCTGAGGAAGAGAAAGATATTTCAAGATATGAGAGGAGCAGAAACATCCACAGGCCACAGGCCACCGGCTCAACAGGTAGCTGCTCATGCTTACTTCAGCTAGCCATTGCCTGCATCGAATGAGCTGGCACACACATGTGAAAGCAAATTCACAGCAATATTTGAAATTCAGGTACTAGTGGCTAGCTTGCTTCTCTCGTTTAGTACACCTAATGTTCAATCATTTCATTGGCTAAACTGACCAGCTACACCTCATGGTGCTATGGTCAAAAGAGACTCAAGACTGAAAAAACAACGCTATTCACACAGTTGTCTTCAGCTAGTACTTGCTAGATAAGCTATTAGCCAACTAGGTAAACACTAGCTAGTTAACACCAAAAGCCTCCCACGGGAGTATTATGGACCCTTCAATGGGAAACTAACATGCTCATGCAGCTCTCGAACCAGTCCTAAGAGTGTTGTAAGGTTTTACAGAGTACCCGGCCTGTGCTAAGTCTAATGAGTGCTACTAGTCCTCACGGCTAACCCCAGCTAGCTAACCATTCTGGATATTGCTAGCTTAGCTCTTGTATTTAGTTTACCTAGCATTGAGTGCTTTGTGCTTAATTTAATTTATTTTTTATTTAACCTTTATTTAACTAGACAAGTCAGTTAAGAACAAATTCTTATTTACAGTGACGGTCTACCAGGATAGGGGGGCGATATTTCCCCTTTGGATGAATTCCGTGCCCATAGTAAACTGCATAAAAATCTGTCCTAAATTGCTAATATATGCAAATGATTATTATTATTGGATATAAAACACTCTGAAGCTTCTAAAACCGTTTGAATTATGTCTGTGAGTATAACAGAACTCACAGGGCAGGCAATCTTCCAAACTAGTTTTGAGATCCTGAAAGTTGGGGCAACATTGACGTCATCGCCCCCTCCCTTCCCAACAAGTTATGGCTCTGGAAACACTTCCTATGTCTTCCACTAGATGTCCTCATTCAGTAGAGCGTTTAATTGTGCAAATGCTGTGAACTTTGACCCAATGAGGCGAAAAACTTGTGCGCATTGTTCCAGCTAGCCCTAGATGACCTAGTATTGTCTGGTTGGAATGCCATTCGTTTTGTACGTTTATAACACAACCTATAATATGTCATTTGGAAATTTTGATGCGCAATTATTCTGGACCAGAAGTCCTTTTTTGGGCATTTGAGTTGAAAGTGGTAGCATATGCTACTACATGGACACTAGAATTGAAACAAAACGATGTATTGGGTAAGTATGACTCCTTCCACTACATTCTGATCGAAGATCATCAAAGGTAAGGGAATATTTATGTTGTAATTTTGTATTTCTGTTGACTCCAACATAGCAGAGAAATATTGTTACGTCTGCGCGCCGTCTCAGGTTATTGCAGAGTCAACAAATTCTGTAACGTTAAAAACAAATCTGACACAGCGGTTGCATTAAGAACCAGTGTATCTTTCTAACTATATGTAAAACATGTATCTTCAGTCAAAGTTTATGATGAGTATTTCTGTTATCTGGCGTAGCTTTCTATAATTTCTCTGGACATTTTTGATAATTTTATGAACATGGCGTCAATGTAAACCGTGATTTATGGATATAAAATGCATATTATTGAACAAAACATAAATGTACTGTGTAACATGTCATATGACTGTCATCTGATGAAGATTTAACCTTAGCCTGCAGCTTTGATATGTGCTGAGAGAAGGACAGTGTACCATCTATCCATACTCCCAAGTACTTGTATGAGGTCACTACCTCAAGATCTAAACCCTCAGAGGTAGTAATCACACCGGTGGGGAGAGGGGCATTCTTCTTACCAAACCACATAACCTTTGTTTTGGAGGTGTTCAGAACAAGGTTAAGGGCAGACAAAGGAAGCTTTGTTGTAGAGTGTTTAAAACAAAATCCGGGGAGGGGCCAGCTGAGTATAAGACTGTATCATCTGCATGTAAATGGATAAGAGAGCTTCCTACTGCTTGAGTTATGTTGTTGATGTAAATTGAGAAGATCGTGGGGCCTAGGATCAAGCCTTGGAGTACTCCCAGGCAGTGGCTATGACAGGCAGTGGCTATGACAGCAGATGTTCTGGCTTTATGCACTGCACTCTTTGAGAGAGGTAGTTAGCAACCCAGGCCAAAGATCCCTCAGAGACTCCAATAGTCCTTAGACGGCCCACAAGAATGGAATGGTCTACCGTGTCAAAAGCTTTTGCCAAGTCAATAAAAATATCAGCACAACATTGCTTACAATCAAGGGCATTGGTGACATCATTTAGGACTTTTAACGTTGCAATGAAACATCCATAACCTGAGTGTAACCCAGATTTCATACCCAAGAGAATACTGTAGACATCAAGAAAGTTTTTCCAACACTTTTGATGAACAGGGCAAAATAGAACTTGGCCTATAACAGTTAGGATCAGCTTGATATCCCCCTTTAAATAAAGGATGCACCGTGGGTGACTTCCAAGCAATCGTAACCTCGCCAAAGAGGAAAGACAGGTTAAAAAGGTCAGCGAAAGGCTAGGCAATGATAGGGGCAGCGACCTTAAACAAGAAAGAGGTCCCAGGTCTCCAGGTCTTAATAATTGAGCCGGCACCATTATGCGGTGATCCGGTCCACGAGATGGCTTGAAATAGGCTAGCTAACACGACAAGTTTGGCTTCTGCCTGCCAGGCAAACCCAGGCCCTGTGGCAGCCCGTTAGTCACTGCAACTTGCCCCAGCCTCACAGTTGGGAGGGGGCAACAAGCTGGCCTTGGGGGCCAAAAACTCTCAGTGACACAGCATACTGCCAATACCCAGGCTTAGCTCTTGAAAAGAGGCAAACCTGGAGCTAAACAGACAAATAAAAAGGCACACCTGGAGCTAAACAGTCATTCACTGTGGCCGTAGCAAGGTTGCGCCCTCCTAAACTCCTTAAGGGGGAGTGTGTAAAGCCTAAGGCTTCCTTGCCCTACCCGGTCTCTCGTGTTTAACGTAAGCCGTCTCTCCTCATCGCGCGATTCCCTGTGTGGAGGCACACTTTCATGACATTTTTCATATGGGAAGATGGAAGATATGCACTCTTACCTCCAAGTGCCATCTCCCCTTGGACTCTCCCCTCTAAACCTTCTCAGGTTCTAGCCAGGGATGGAAGTCAGCATGTCAGCTTTCCCCTCCGGTCTCTTCTGACGTACGGAGCCGGATGACAGATTGCCCCTTTCCCTTGCCTTACGGCCATGTATACTATAATTGTCTATTGCGTGAGCAACAGTCGAAACTGGCTCACGTGGGCAACTCCTTGGTACTGCCACCAGGAGGTGCTATCACTTTACGTGAGCAAGGCAGGGAAGAGAGCTGACACAATGCCCCGTTTGACCACCGTAACCCACTGGGTTTCTCTGGATCTTTTTGTTGGCAATCTTATGGCAACATAGCTCTATTAATATAGAACTCATTCTATCGAGCTATAGGACGGTCAGTACAGTATTCCTTTACTTGATCCGAGGAAAAGGGGGGGCTTAACAGAGCCCAGCCCAGACAGCTATTTGGTACACCCCAAGTCCACTACACTCTGACGTTCTTTTTCTCATCCCATTCCTACCTGCTTGGTTCACACAGTCAGGTATTTGCTGGCTCTACCTTCCCTTTTGGGAACGAGTGGCTGGGGAAGGGCTCCGGCTGGGGTATGACCAAGACAGAACGGACACATACATAGCTGACCTTTTTCTTACAATTAGGACATCTGTGTAACGAGCATGTTTCCAGTGATACGGTATAGCCATACCTATCAGACCTGGGATAACTATAGATTTAACAATGCTTTGTGGAAAGTACATTTAAAACAATTGGGAACAAAAAAAGTTAAGTAACTACTTTTTTCAACTGTTTTAATAGAGATCTGAGAAAGCAACTACTTAAAAACAAATATTTGAATGCAGATCTCAGGAAGTGACTACTTTTCAGAAACTATTGGATTGGTTACCTTCAACTACTGGCATGGCTGAATCTGGAACTGCATGTTGAAGATAGAAATAGAATGAATAGAGCACACACAACCGTCTATACTATTCCAATATATCTGACAATCATATTTGATCTCCACAATACATTTCTACCTGAACATTCTGTAAATGTCCATTGCCCCAGGTGCATATTATCAAGTCAAACCAAAAGCCAATTACACTTTGTACAGATAAATATAAATAAGTATACTACATATGTACAATAACTTGATGTCAAGTGTTACTGTATAACCTTATGTCTCACTCATTCTGAAAACATGTTTGTTATTAATTTTGAAGCTGCAAAAGGGGTCTGCTCTAATGTTGAGGAAATTCCATGTCTGCCTCCATTTAATTGTAGACTATAGACTAGAGGATCGACCGATTATGATTTTTCAACACCGATACCGATACCGATTATTGGAGGACCACAAAAGCCGATGTCGATTAATCGTCCAATTTAAAAAAAATGTATTTGTAATAATGACAATTACAACTATACTGAATTAACACTTATTTTAACTTAATATAATACATCAATAAAATCAATTTAGCCTCAAGTAGATAATGAAACATGTTCAATTTGGTTTAAATAATGCAAAAACAAAGTGTTGGAGAAGAAAGTAAAAGTGCAATATGTGCTATGTAAGAAAGCTAATGTTTCAGTTCCTTGCTCAGAACATGAGAACATATGAAAGCTGGTGGTTCATTTTAACATGAGTCTTCAATATTCCCAGGTAAGAAGTTTTAGGTTGTAGTTATTATAGGACTATTTCCCTTATACCATTTGTATTTCCTTAACCTTTGACTATTGGATGTTCTTATAGGCACTTTAGTATTGCCAGTGTAACAGTATAGCTTCCGTCTCTCCTCTCGCTCCTCCCTGGGCTCGAACCAGCAACACAAAGACAACAGCCACCATCGAAGCATCGTTACCCATGCAGAGCAAGGGAAACAACCACCCCAAGGCTCAGAGCGAGTGAAGTTTGAAACGCTTTTAGCGCGCACTAACTAGCCAGCCATTTCGCTTCGGTCACACCAGCCTCATCTCGGGAGTTGATAGGTTTGAAGTCATAAACAGCGCAATGCTTGACGCACAATGAAGATCTGCTGGCAAAACGCACAAAAGTGCTGTTTGAATGAATGTTTACGCACCTGCTTCTGCCTACCACTGCTCAGTCAGATACTTAGATACTTGTATGCTCAGTCAGATTATATGCAACACAGGACACGCTAGATAATGTCTAGTAATATCATCAACCATGTGTAGTTAACTAGTGATTATGATTGATTGTTTTTTATAAGATAAGTTTAATGCTAGCTAGCAACTTACCTTGGCTTACTGCATTTGCGTAACAGGCAGTCTCCTTGTGGAGTGCAACGAGAGAGAGAGAGGCAGGTCGTTATTGCGTTGCACTAGTTAACTGTAAGGTTGCAAGATTGGGTCCCCTGAGCTGACAAGGTGAAAATCTGTCTTTCTGCCCATGAACGAGGCAGTTAACCCACCGTTCCTAGGCCGTCATTGAAAATAAGAATGTGTTCTTAACTGACTTGCCTACTTAAATAAAGATGAAATAAAGGTGTAAAAAGAAAGAACGGGAAAAAAAAAAGAAATCGGCCAATCGGCGCCCAGAAATACAGATTTCCGATTGTTATGAACTTGAAATCGGCCCTAATTAATCGGCCATTCCGATTAATCGGTCGACCTCTACCATAGACTATATTAGGATTCACATCTAAAAGCCCTCAAAACCATGTGCTTATGATCATCATATATTTAGACTAATTCAACTAACTGTTGTAGTTTTTGGTTCTTCATCAAATATTTGCTAGCCAGCAAACATTTTTTTTGTATATATATTTTTTGAGTGGGGTTGAGTGGGGAAAGTATTTACAAAAACAGAATTGCAAGTCTATTATAAGGAACAGGCAAATTACAAGCAATGTCTGTCTCTTTTCCATTGCTGCCTTTATAGAAATTAGATTTGTTTTTCAAAAACTAAAATGCCATAAGGAAACGTGATGGGCCTCAGTGTGCCATAATTGTTTTGTGTTGACCTTCTCCGTTCAAACTTTTATTGGATTTACCCACCTACGTAAGTAGATTGTGATTAAGCAAAAAATAATAACCAGCAAATTTCAGGTTGCCGTCTATGGCCCAGTTTTTCATCCATCAGGCTTGCCAGATGAGCGGCCATCTAGTATAACAGCCAACTAGTTAAGACTGAAAGCATCAAAGCTTCAGGAGGCGTAAGATGACAGTGAGACCTGTGTCCTCCTCAATAGCAATTCATATTTATATTAACATATCAAATCAAATTTTATTTTATTGGTCACACACACATGGTTAGCAGATATTAATGTGAGTGTCGCGAAATGCTTATCCATTCCCACAGCAGCAAATGCCACTAAGATGTGATTTTAAACAAAGAAGATGTAGTCTTAAGAAATTCATGCTTCAGGCTCCCTGAAGCAGTCATGAGAATGGATGGAGCCCAGCAAATTAACTTAGTCAAATGATACCTTTAATTTGGGTGAGGGCTAATATGAAAGAAATTGGACGTACCTTCATGTGTCGGGCTTTCTTAGCTTCCTAATGCGAGACAAACTATCTTTTTCGATATTCCACATTACAAAAAAAAGATAGAAGAGCATACCCAGTAATGAGCCAGTCTTTTGTGGGCTACGGCAACAAACTTAGACAGAGAAATGTCGACATGGATGAAAAATCGAACGTCTCTCGTCTCATCTGTTGTATGGAGATTGATCTAATCAGCACAGCGATCCTGCCAGACACCCATTAGCCACGCGGCACTAGCTAGCGGTATTGTTACAGCGTCTTCACAGGACTGTGTCATGACAAACAAAGCCACCAAGCAGTATCTTCTGGAGGAATAACTCGCCTGAGAAAATAGAGAGCCTCAGTGATCCTCACAGACACAAGGGTCACAGTTTCATACTGGAAATATCTATATAATTGGCATAGACATTAACAAATGCTGCTGATTTACTTCAATGTACTGTGGAGAATATTGAGATGGCAGATTGAGGCCTCGTGTGGCCCTGGACGGTAGGAACCTGTCTGTCTATGTGATGTAAATACTGATCATCATTTTTTTTCCCCTCTGCTTTCTCGGTGTCTCTCAGCGCATGTTTGATGGGATTCTAGCCTCAGACTACTTTCACCATCTAAAATGCTTGTTGTTTGGAAGCGACCTGAAATTTAGCTGCAAGCACTTATCCAATACGTTTGTAAACACTTGAACTGCAATAGCTATGGATACTAATATACCACCAGACACATCCAAAAAACAACTTAATCGGCTAATTATAATAGTCAAAATCTCCGGCGCCAACTGACAGATGGCAGATATTGTGGTCTTTGTTTACTATAGAGAAATCTATCAATTCAAATGTGTGCTCAGGAGTGGACGCAAATAATGGTGATTGGCCAAGCACACTAGTCTGATCCAATCAGAAAGGCCATTACTGTTCACAGATCTTAACGCTTGACCATGAATGGTCGAATGATATCAACATCATATCCATTTGGCCATAAAAGAAAATCACTTTATTTGAATGATAGAGGGAAAAAACAAGACATTTTACATATGCAAAATTCTGCATATAAATTGATATTTGACGCCAACTCCGATGAAGAGGACTTATGAATCTCTGGCTGTATTTATGATGGTAACGAAAAGCCATAAGCTCACCATGAATAAACATGACGGCAGCATATAATAACATCAGGTAGGCATATGCCCCAGGGGCGGAGGTAAACACTCAAACAAGGCTGAGCAGAGAAGCAATAAGTAATAAGTAATTGCGCACACTACAATCACCTATCCATGTAATGTAATACAGTTTTGGAACTGTATTAAAAATCTTGTAAATTGGGCAATTAGATTTATGAATATACATAATGCATTACACTGATATAGTTCAATCTACAGGGGGAAAATGAAAATAGCCCTAGTGCATAGCAATGCATATTTGTTCTCTTCAAGGTGCTGGCTGTGGAAAGATTCATTTTGGTTTATCGGGTGTGCTGTGTTGAATAGGAATTTTATCTATCTGAGAGTGAAATCATAACTTTAAAAATGCTCACAAAACTTGTACAAATTGCACAAAGATGTGCACAAATATGTGTGTTGCGCATGCGTTTCTCAAATTAGGATTTGGCCCTGAGAGATGAAAAGAGACCCAACAGTTATGAGGACGATCAGTCCTTTTCATTACCACTTCACATTGATAAATCGACTGACACAGTTATCATCCTTACTATAAACAACAAAACATCTAGTTTATTTCAGTTTACCTGACAACAATATCTTTATGAAACCTGAAGGTTCCTTCCTTCAGACTAGCTCACTAGCTCAGTCCTTATGCTTATCCATACTGTAGCAGATGGGAGGTTACCAGGTTTCTACCTTCTCTGTACCTGGGCTGACCCCTGCCAGCTGTTTGGAAAGATAAGGCTCCAACTGAAAATAGTCTGTCTATTTTGGGCAAAGCCTGAAATTCAAGGTGCTTGATGCTATAACGTCAACATCTTGAAGGGAAAAAGCCAGGGTTGGGCTCAATTCAATTTAAACTCAAGGAAGTTCTTCATGAATTGAACAGTTCACACAGAAAAATAATGGGTGATTTCAATTGATAAATTGAATATCAGTTCATTGGATTTCAATGTATCTCTCTGAACTGACTGAATGGGGATATAATTGGTCCCCATCTGGCTGTTTACAGTATAGTTAACTCCCTTCTTCAGTCTCTGGCATGACCTCTGCCTGTATCACCAAGCCAACAAGCATCTAGTGAGAGCACAGCTGATCTTACATTCAATCAAACAAAGAGATGCAATGGGTTGGCACTCAAAAATGTCTCATAAAGCTTACTTCATTATTCAATGTTTAAAATGTTTTACTGCATCAGGGATAGCGTACACAGATATTTTGGTTTTACCTAGGTCAACCAGCAGATTGATGTGCCTCACAGAGTGGAGTCTAACATTCACAACGGCAGATATACTTTTGAGGAGGTGGGAAATGTTGCCCATTCATTCCCACCGAAGGTCTGAAAATCCATCGGTCACTGGCCCAATTTTGCATGCAACATAAAGCAAACCCTCATTACCTCCAGCAGCAATCTGAATACATTAACCCCATCTTGTCTCTCACAGACTCAGACACTGTAAACGGGTGGAGGAGGTAGCTAAGGAGGCCAACCTGCTGGTGCTTTTTCCATATACAGTTGGTACCACAGGTATTATATCTTTGTGAAGTACATCAATGCATATGAACTGTATTACCTACCAGCTGACTATGGTCAAGATGTATTCTGTGACCGTAGAATACTATATCATGTTGACCTTCCAACTATGAAAATGTCTTGGCGTGTTAATAGAAATTGCCGACCTCTTCTTTGACCAGCTGACCGTATGCTGACAGAGGGGATAGCAGATGTGTGTGCATGTGTATGTGTGTATGGTAAGGTTTACAAGTTGTAGGTCCATAGCGCCAAGCCTGAGTGAGGAGAAAATGGAGAGCAGCAGGCCACAGGTCGTTAAAGATTCCAGTCAGACACAGCTACCGTCGGTATGTATAATTATTTTAAAATGAGTTTAGGTGCTAAATGAACCGCCGACTGAGCGAAATTAAATTCCACAGCCATCGTTAGAAAGGTCCCCATTAAAGAGCCCTGTGTTGGGAAATTGGCTCCAAGTTTCTTGGCCAGATAAAGGGGATACTTCTAATTTCCTACTAGGCTTGCTCATTCTGATCCGCGAGGCTGTAAGGCAGCAAAACGCACCATTAATTCCATTTGAAGGCAGGTTGCCATCACGGATCATTTAGCTTTGTCCCGTCCCCCTAATGATCAAGGTGAAACTTCTTCCTTGTGCTTATTAAACATTGTGTTTCATCCAGCTATTGATACACTGAATCATTTACCAATGGTGTATGCCGTTCAAGAAGACATGAAAGAAATAAAGCCATTCACAGATTGCTTTTGACCAATCCACACCTTCCACCTTCTATTTCCACTCACTCATTCCCTTTGATTCCTCTTCATTCATGCCCTAGCCACATTGGCTTTCATCATAACTAACCATGAGATGATTGCGTTTCTTTCCCCACCCCTGGCTAAAGGCTGTCACGTTCGCTCAGCGCAGTGTCTCAGTGCCGTGGGGATCAATGGTCAAAAAGGCAATTCACCTCATTTGCATAAACAAAATATCTACAACCATCGTAGAACCCAGACAGACGCAGCATGCCACTTGTCTCTGGTAGAAGACGACACTCTTTATGTTTTTTTTAATGTTTTTTATTTTACTTCCCTTTTCATGACCTCCGCCAAAAGGAGTCACTAGCCCCCCCCGGCCAAACCCACCGCGACACCGTGCCTTAGACCGCTGCGCCACTCGGGAGGAAACACTCTTCATGGTACACTGTGGGTGTTACTGAGACTTGGTAGGGAAAAACACAGAGGTTAGAAATTATGTGTGTGTGCGTGTGCACGTCTGTGTGCGCGCGTCTGTGTGTCTTTGGACTCTATTAGATCCCTCATTGGTTAGGGGACTCACAATAACAATCAAGGGGCCTGTGCAATGTTCACACAGCACATGAGCGGTCCACTCTCGCTCTCTTTCTCTCTCTCTCCCTTTCCTTCTCTCTTGGCCTTTCTCTCTGTCATCCACAACCATCCAATCCATCTTCCATCTTTAATTCAGCCAGATCACACCAAATCAGCTTCAGTATTCAACGTTTGTCCAGGTCCCCAGGACGTCGGGAGATGCCTTCAATACAGTCCACTAGAGATAACGTGAGATCCTACGTATATAGTACCACAGCATGAGTATGAGCGTCTTCTTTTATGGGGAATCCCGATGGACAACGTCATCGAATAGGCCGTCATCACGACCAAGAAATGCAGGAGAGGACTACGTAGGAAGACGGCAACACCTGAAGTCCCTGTCACATACACAGGGTAAGACGCGGTAATAAACCTGTCCAACAGGTCTATATCTGATACATGTTCATCTGCCGTAGGTAATGGACTATCATTTGTCCCAAGATCACAGGCCAGAGTTACAGACTTTACAAAGTTTTTCAGTAATGGGGTTGCTCCCTACGCACCTGCCAATGTTAATCTATTGAACAATATTAATAACCAGACAGGAAATAGTGCTCATGTTTTTCCCATTGATAACCTGAATGACAATGAACCTGACTGTCGCCCTGAGGACAGGACAAGTGAACATACATATTTTAAGAGGAAAAACACATTTTTACCGCCCAAACGAAATCCCTCTCTTGAAACATATTGCCGCCTATTTGAGAAAGATGTACATAATCTCCTGGCTAAGAAACAAGAATACAAGGTATGCCACAATATGTCCAAAGCATAGAAAGAATCTCTTATGTAACGTAAAAATGACTCCAGTATCATTATAAAACCTGCCGACAAAGGAGGTGCATTAGTGATACTAAATGCAGCAGACTATGAACAGGAAATTCTGAGACAATTTAGCGATGATGCATTTTACAAAAGACTCCCAAAGGACCCTACTAATCAATTCAAGTCTCTGATCCATGACAACTTGTCTAAAGCTTTGAATGATGGGGAAATTACAAAGACAGAATATGAGTATATGAAAGTTGACTGCCCAACCACACCTGTCATATACGCTCTACCCAAAATTCACAAGAGCATGACACCACCTATGCCAGGCAGGCCCATTGTGTGTAGTAACGGATCTCTGACAGAGAATATCTCTACCTTTGTAGACCATTTTGTGAAACCCTGGGCAATCTCCCTCCCCACGTATACTAGAGACTAGAGGTCGACCGATTAATCGGAATGGCCGATTAATTCGGGCCGATTTCAAGTTTTCATAACAATCGGAAATCGGTATTTTTTTAGACCTTTATTTAACTAGGCAAGTCAGTTAAGAACACATTCTTATTTTCAATGACGGCCTGGGAACGGCGGGTTAACTGCCTCGTTCAGGGGCAGAACGACAGATTTTCACCTTGTCAGCTCAGGGATCCAATCTTGCAACCTTACAGTTAACTAGTGCAACGCAATAACGACCTGCCTCTCTCCCTCTCGTTGCACTCCACAAGGAGACTGCCTGTTACGTGAATGCAGTAAGCCAAGGTAAGTTACTAACTAGCATTAAACTTATCTTATAAAAAAACAATCAATCATAATCACTAGTTAACTACAAATGGTTGATGATATTACTAGATATTATCTAGCGTGTCCTGCGTTGCATATAATCCGACTGAGCATACAAGCATACAAGTATCTAGTATCTAACTGAGTGGTGGTAGGCAGAAGCAGGCGCGTAAACATTCATTCAAACAGCACTTTCGTGCGTTTTGCCAGCAGCTCTTCGTTGTGCGTCAAGCATTGCGCTGTTTATGACTTCAAGCCTGTCAACTCCTGAGATGAGGCTGGTGTAACTGAAGTGAAATGGCTAGCTAGTTAGCGCGCGCTAATAGCGTTTCAAACGTCACTCGCTCTGAGTCTTCTAGTAATTGTTCCCTTGCTCTGCATGGGTAACGCTGCTTCGATGGTGGCTGTTGTCGTTGTGTTGCTGGTTCGAGCCCAGGGAGGAGCGAGGAGAGGGACGGAAGCTATACTGTTACACTGGCAATACTAAAGTGCCTATAAGAACATCCAATAGTCAAAATTATATGAAATACAAATGGTGTAGAGGGAAATAGTCCTATAATTACTATAATAACTACAACCTAAAACTTCTTACCTGGGAATATTGAAGACTGATGTTAAAAGGAACCACCAGCTTTCATATGTTCTCATGTTCTGAGCAAGGAACTGAAGCGTTAGATTTCTTACATAGCACATATTGCACTTTTACTTTCTTCTCCAACACTTTGTTTTTGCATTATTTAAACCAAATTGAACAGGTTTCATTATTTACTTGAGGACAAATTGATTTTATGATTAATATGATTTTCTGTATTATATTAAGTTAAAATAAGTGTTAATTCAGTATTGTTGTAATTGTCATTATTACAAATAAAAATAAATAAAAAATAATCAGATTAATCGGTTTTATTGGTCCTCCAATAATCGGTATCGCTATTGGCGCAGAACAATCATAATCGGTCGACCTCTAATAGAGTCTCTACTGATTTGATTAATCTTTTGAAATCTGTGGACCAGTTACCTGAAAATTGTATTCGGTGTACTTTTGATGTTACCAGTCTATATACTAACATCCCCCATCAGGGAGGCCTAGAGGCCCTCATGTTCTACCTCAATGAGCGTCCCCCTAATGCTGTACCCAGCACCAATTGTATTGTGGACATGGCTGAACTGGTACTAACCTCCAACTATTTTCTCTTCAGAGGAGACTTTTTCCTCCAGACAAAAGGGACAGCGATGGGGAGCTCTATAAGGCTCCTAATTATGCTAACCTATAGCTAGGAATGTTTGAAAAACAGGTGGTGCTGAATCCAGATCTTAACCCTTTTCTCTCCAATATTCTCCTAACTCTGATATATTTGGATGACATTTATGTGATCTATCCAGGGACATAACTTTTAGAATTCCATGCTTATTTAAAAGCTATGAATGAACACCTTCATTTCACCATTAACTATGACCTATCACAAATCAGTTTTCTTGAAGTGATAGTTATTAAGGACAAAACCTCCCAAAACCAGATCTCTTTTGGAAACCCACGGACAAGAATAACCTCCGTAGCGGTGACAGCTTTCATCCACATCCACATTAAAAGTCTCCCTATAAGTCAATTCAGTCGCATCAGAAGAATATGCAGCTCTGATGCTTCTTATTAGAAACAGACCACGGACCTCACACAAAGGTTTAAGGAAAATGGGTACAAAGACAATTGGGTAAAACATGCCAATGATCATTTTGAAAGACTAACACAGTTGGAAGACCTTCAACCAAAAGTCAAAGAAAAAGCAGATCATGTCCCATCATGCTTCACCCGATACTCACCATTGGGGAAGGCATTTAAGATCATTATCAGGAAGCACTGGTACATTATTGATACTGACCCACAATTTAAACCCATTTTTAAACATCCCCCACATATGATCTTTAAAAGACCCCCAAACGTGAGAGACATTGTGGTTACATCTGATTACCCACCAGAGAAAAGGGAAACGTACGGAGGGTAATTACAAATGTGGCCAATATGCTCAATTCACGTATAAGTGCAACTAATTTACCCACAACCCCCCACACAGGACAAAGATTTAATATAATTTGACCTGCATGTCCGCCAATGTTATTTACATGTTGAAATGTTGTTGTGGTCTGTCTTACGTAGGGAAAACCCATAGAAGCCTTCAGACATGGATCAGTGAGCACCGTAGCAATGTCCAGACAGGTGAGACAACACATCCGGTTGCTGTTCATGTTGTACAAGCTGGACATCCTATTAGTTCTCTGAGATACATTGGAATAGAAATGGTCAAGAGATCAAGCAGTGGAGGGGACATTGAGAGGAAACTTCTTCAAAAGGGGATCTTTCTGGATCCACAGGCTCAACACACTGTCTCCTCTTGGCCTTAACGAGGAGTTTGACTTGAAACCTTTTTTATAGTTTCAATATGTCCAAATCTTTTTTTTCTTCAAAAGAAAAATCCTAATTGAATATTGTATGTGCATGTATATTACATTCCTTGTGTATGCTCATATAGTGAAACCTATGTCATACCTTTTTAACCTCCTGTTTCAGGAAGTGATGTCACTGAACTGCCCCACCTGGTATATGGATGCCTGATGAAGACCTAAGGGTCAAAATGTTGTTGTAAATAAATATCACCTGTGAGCATGAGGAGCAGTGTGCAGCGGTTTCCTTCCTGTTTTCCATGAGTTTGGCCTACAACCCCAGCACCTGTGGAAAGTACCTGGATGTGCGTACGTTCTTCAGCTTTTGTGTCATAAAGAACTACAAACGCCATGATGATCTGGGTGAGACTGCGGAATTTGAGGCAAAGTTAAGAATCTCTGGATTAAATATCTAATGTGAGCTACATTTTGTAATGAATAAATTGGCAAAATGTCTTTAAATGGACAATTCTGTGAAACTGTCTTCAGCAAGTTTTAAATTAACACAATACTTGTTAGCAAAGGCGTCTGATAGAGATGATGTGCAGGAGCTGGCAGGGATTTGTATTCTTGCATGATGTCTACTTTGATGCTAATTAGCATTTTCAAATCTGAGAATAAATAGAGCCGCATACTGTATATTGATAATAGTCACCAGAGAGATTTACATGGTTATCAAAACTCCACGCCAGGGTAAGCCTACAAGAAACACAGCCCTAACTTTAAGTGTTTCTAAAATTCCCTATGGGAAAAATGAAGGGTGGGAAAACAATTAGAACCATTTGCCTGTTTGACCGCTAGGTTTTATGGGTATTATGACACCTCCACTGTTGGGCTCTACTACCATCAAGTGGGATCCGGCTCCGAGGATTGCAGTTTCAGTCCTTTTCTGATTCTGGTTTAACCCTGTCCCGAACCATAAACCTTACCTTAACCAGTCGCAATTAATGCCCAAACTTAACTTCAAAATTTTGCATTTATCCTCCCCCTGGACAAACGTTGAATACTGAAGTGAGACGTGATACCTTGTTGCTTTAAATGTCTCAGAAAGACACTCAACACAGGAGAGCGGGCTAAACGTCTCTCTGAAGCAGATTATATATAGCCAGTGATTAAGGCAGATGGGAACATGACCTACATGCATAACAACATTCCTCTCACTTCCGATGCTCTGCCACAGAGTACGTTGGTTCAGGACTTTACAACTGGGAGAATCAGGCTAATTATAACACCAGAGTCATGGTGTAGTTCACAGCACACCTTATTATTAATATAGCACTCATTATTGGGTTATTGTTTTGGGGAGTCAATGACACAACCCAGTGAACCTCTTGTGCTTGGCCTGCCCGTGCCTCGTCATCTGTGCTCAGGTAAAACGATTGCTCCCCACTCCACTCGCGGGGTCCATCAGATTGCATTTTTAAACCGATATCACACTGTTGATGGGCCCAAAAAAAGCCACACTCCCCCCTGGGAACCACTTGGGGATGGGAGAGAGGGGGAAGAGAAGAGAAAGGGCTTCCTCCATCCCCATCAATCTTTTGGGTCCAGTCCCGTTGCTGCTGCTGCTGGCTGCCAATGCCTGGGAATCTATCTATCCGGCAGGCAGCTGGGAGCAGCTCTTGCTGGGATTCTATTGAGATCCTTTTATCAGCCACCTGAAGTTGATTTAACAGCCCTGTTCCTCTGAAACCGAGGTGTGTTTATCCAGCCTTACCTTCCCTCACATCCTTCCCCCCATCACTAGCCCCCTGTACATCCCATTACCCAGAAATGGCTGCGCTGTCTTCACTCTGACAGGGATGGAGGAGGGTGGCAGTCAGCAACAGAGAACAGACAGGATCAAAAGTGGTTGCCAAAAAGGGTTGCATGGATGTAGTTGGACAGGTATATTCCTGAATAGGGAGGGGCTGAGATGGAAGGTGGATAGTCTGTCCTTGGAGGGGTTTGAGAGTCTGGGGAAGGTTATATACGGTGCATTCGAAAGTATTCAGACCCCTTGACTGTTTCAAAAATGTTTTTACATTACATCCTTATTCTAAAATGGATTAAATTAAATGTTTCAATCTACACACAATATCCCATAATGACAAAGTGAAAATAGGTTATTAAACATTTTTTGCAAATGTATTAAAAGTAAAAAACAGAAGTACATTATTTACATAAGTATTCAGACCCTTTGCTATGAGACTCGGAATTGAGCTCAGGTGCATCCTGTTTCCAACTTGACTGGAGTCCACCTGCAGTAAATTCAATTGATTGGACATGATTTATAAAAGCACACACATGTTTATATAAGGTCCCACCGTTGACAGTGCATGTCAGAGCAAAAACCAAGCCATGAGGTTGAAAGAATTGTCCATAGAGCTCCGAGAGAGGATTGTGTCAAGGCACAGATCTGGGGAAGGGTTCCAAAACATTTCTGCAGCATTGAAGGTCCCCAAGAACACAGTGGCCTCCATCATTCTTAAATGGAAGAAGTTTGGAACCACCAAGACTCTTCCTAGAGCTGGCTGCCCGGCCAAACTGAGCAATCAGGGGAGATGTGCCTTGGTCAGGGAGGTGACCAAGAACCCGATGGTCACTCTGACAGAGCTCCAGAGTTCCTCTGTGGAGATGGGAGAACCTTCCAGAAGTACAACCATTTCTGCAGCACTCCACCAATCAGGCCTTTATGGTAGAGTGGCCAGATGGAAGCCACTCCTCAGTAAAAGGCACATGGCAGCCTGCTTGGAGTTTGCTGAAAGGCTCCTAAAGGACTCTCAGACCATGAGAAACAAGATTCCCTGGTCTGATGAAAAAAAGATTCTCTTTGAACTCTTTGGCCTGAATGCCAAGCATCACGTCTGGAGGAAACCTGGCACCATCCCTACGGTGAAGCATGGTGGTGGTAGCATCATGCTGTGGGGTTGTTTTTCAGCGGCAGGGATAGGAAGACTAGGATCAAGGGAAAGATGAACAGAGCAAAGTACAGAGAGATTATTGTTGAAAACCTGCTCCAGAGTGCTCAGGACCTGGGGCAAAGGTTCACCTTCCAACAGGACAATGACCCTAAGCACACAGCCAAGACAATGCAGGAGTGGCTTCAGGCCAAGTCTCTGTTATGTCCTTGAGTGGTCCAGCCAGAGCCCGGACTTGAACCCAATCGAACATCTCTGGAGAGACCTGAAAATAGCTGTGCAGCAATGTTCCCCATCCAACCTGACAGAGCTTGAGAGGACCTACAGAGAAGAATGGGAGAAACTCCCCAAATACAGGTGTGCGTCATACCCAAGAAGACTTAAGGTTGAATACGTTCAGAATGCACTGTATGTATATTAACCCCTTCACAGTGTCGGAAACTGAACAGAGCAAAATGGAGAGACAAACGTAATACAGTCTGGTTGGTAAATATGATAATCACACCCTACTACGTCTTCCATTAATGGTGTCAGAGAGGGTATCAGTGACGGGAATGCCATATGTTTTTGAAAAAATGTTACAGCTACTGTATTTTATGATAAAACACAATGCATTATTAACCAGACTGGGCTCCTTCCTACTCAGTGATGTAATGGTTCCATTCACACACTGTAGAACAGAGCCCTCCATCGCTGTCGTAGGAGTCAGGCTCCGCAATCTCCCTCTCTCACACTACACAACACACACACACACACATCACACAACTCACACGCACAAGTACACACACACACACACACACACACATCACACAACTCACACACAAGTACACACACACACACACACACACACACACACACACACACACACACACACACACACACACACACACACACACACACACACACACACACACACACACACACACACACACTCACACACACACACACACACACACACACACACACACACACACACACACACACACACACACACACACACACACACACACACAACTCACACGCACAAGTACACACACACACACACATCACACAACTCACACGCACAAGTACACACACAAATTGCTTCTTTAAAAGGCAAAGTTTTCTTTTTTACAAGCACATCTAAATGTTGTATGTATATATATATATAACACTTTTTTGTGATTTCACTTGATCAACACCCAAAAACAGCAGAATCACTTCCTTATCTTCATTGTGCAGTATGGGGGTCCTGAAAAACGCTCCAAAAACAACCAATTATGTCCTTTTAGAAATGGCAAAAGCTCTCAGTATTGTGAGGCAGGTCTTTAGATGTTGTAAACATGAAATTGTGCAATTCCAAACTTTATCCGCAGCAGTATATTCTCTTTTGTGCGACTCGAACCGCTTCCCCTATCCAGCTGTTCCATACTCCGTGTCACCTGCTGCTACAGGCCAAAATAGAGGAAACGTCAATATTAAGTGTCTTAATAGAGCGTTGGCCCACCACGAGTTCCCAGAACAGCTTCAATGTGCCTTGGCATAGATTCTACATGAGTATGGAACCTGTGTGTGGAAGCACCTGCTTTCAATATACTTTGTATCGCTCATCAACTCCTTTATTTTGGAACTACCTGTAGAATGGACGGCGAAGTATCACTCAAGACACAAATCAATGTAATATAACGCTGTGGATAAAGTTTGGAATGACACAATTTCATGTGTACAACGTCAAAAGACCTGCATCATTATACTGGGAGATTTTGCCAGTTCTAAAAGGACGTATTTTGATGTTTTTGGAGCCGTTGTTCATGTTTTTGTCTTGGCCAACATACTGCACAACGAGGATGAGAAAACAAAGGAAATCCCCCAAAAGGTGTCTGGACCCTTCTATAACAAACTATTTACATCAAAAATAGAGATTTGGTTGTTAAAAAATAAAAACTTCTCCTTCATTAGAAAATCTGGGTCCAATCTGGGATCCATACTAGTGGTGAAACTGCTCAGGTTCAAAGATGAGGAGATTCTCAGGAGAGCCAAGTGCCTGAAGGGAACCAAAATCTTCATCAATGAAGACTTCTCAGAAAAAAAGTACGTCTAAGAAGAAAGAAACTGCTGCCACGACTAATTGAAGAACAAAAGAAAGGCAATATCGCGTACCTGAAGTACGATCAGCTGGTCGTTCACCCTCCCTCTCGTAGGTATATGGCAAGTGACTCAGCTATAGTACATTGATTGGACTCACAACCATACATGCATATTTACTCTATTTGTTCATCTGTTTCCCCTAACCTCATGACCAAAAAACACACATTGCTCTACATGGCATAACCCTCTGAAGTCCGCACTGGTGTTACGTGGACTGTCTCAATGTGCATTCCATAGGAAGTGGACCCCTATTGATAAAACTAACACAAATGTATGGCTGTATGGGAGGCACACATTTCAATGTTTCAGTTCCGACTGTATATACAATTCCCGGCTGTATATCTCTCTTAGTTGGGAAGATGTCAAACCCTGATAACGAGATCTTTAACCCGTTAGATATTAATGAAGCGAACGATAAATATAATGATTGTGTTGATCCAGATTCACATTTTCTGAAACTTACTAGAAATAATTCTATCACTTGTGATTGCTGTAGTGTTACGCAATTGAACAACCTGTATAGCAGTATCTCATTCCAGGACAAGCTTGTTTTCGACCTTTCATTTGAACGTCCGCAGTCTTCCTAAAAAATCATGACCACCCTGTTCATTGTCTGTCTTCTCTCAGTCGTGAATTTCCCATTGTTGCCCGTTTAGAAACATGGTCGACTGAAGAGACAACCTCGCTTTATGACATGTCTCCTTATCACGCTGTTCACCACTGTAGGACTTCATGAGTGGGAGGAGGAGTGTCCAATTTTGATCGGAAACATTTTCAACTCTTTGTGAGAGAGGGACCTCACACTCACACCTGATGACATTGGTGTTGAATCTCCTTTCATAGAAAGGCACTCCTATTCCTTTTCTTGCGGTAAGAAAGTGGTCATTGGATGCATCTATCGGCTGGCCGATTCTGACATTTGGTAGTTTCATTGATATCCTTGCATGAACCTTGTATTTGATTGATAATGATGGTGCAATGTTTTCTATTGGGTGATTGAAACATACATGTATTTAAAAGTGAGAATCACTCACTGATATCTAACTTGTTGAATGCTTTATCTGTATTCCCTCATATATAAGCCCACAAGAGTCACCAATTCATGTGCCACCCTTATCGATCATATTTTTTTACAAATTCTTTGAATAATGTGCCTAATGCAGGTATACTTTATACTGACATTTCTGACCACTTTTACAATGTTCCACTTGTCGTTGGCAGCTGGGAATGAACAGGTGGGAATGATTAGTAGCATTACATGTACAATATTTAAGAAAAGTAATTGTGAGCGCTTTAAGATGTTGATCAACTCTGTACTTCACCATTGCGTTCCCTTAGTTAAAAGAGAGCAGCAGAAGGGTTCTGGAAACCTTGGTTTAAAACCGGCCTCAAAAAAAAAAAACAAGACGTTATAAAAAAGTTTCTCCCAAATCTCTTTCCTCTGAATTCTGCAAATTACAAAAAGTATAAGAACAAATTTACACACCTATATTCGGGGAGATCCCCGAAAATATATTTTAATAATAGAAATTCCAGAATCCTTAAATAATATAGACAAAATCATCAATCAACTGTTGAATAGGAAAAAGGGATCTACAACTATCCCATCTCAATATATTGTTGGAAATAAGAACTATAGTGATCCGGGTGTTATTTCATGTGAATTTAATAAAGTTTTTTGCGAATTGAGGAAACTGATGGAAATCCCTTGGATTTACATTAAGGGACATTTCCGTTCTCTTCTCCAGTTTGATCGTCCTGATGTTTTTTTATTTCACCTTTATTGAACTAAGCAAGTCAGTTAACAAATTCCTATTTACAATGACGGCCCTAACCCGGTCAAACCCTAACCCGGACAACGCTGGGCCAATTGTGCTCCACCCTATGGGACTCCCAATCACGGACGTTTGTGACACAGCCTGGAATCAAACCAGGGTCTGTAGTAACGCCTCTTATCACTGAAATGCAGTGCGTTAGATCGCTGCGCCACTCAGGAGCCCATGTGATGGAGGTAATTGGTAACAGCAGGAGCAGGAGGTCATGATGAGATTGGTGCCTCTAGTGAAATCAGTGTCTTCCTCGATCACTGAGCCTCTAATGTATATTTTCACCAAATCTATGCAAACTGGTATTCTTCTAAAATACTAGAAAAATTAGTGTATAAGAGAATGTTGAAACATTTAAAATCAACACTGTATTCTATATGAGCACTAATAGGTTTTCGTAAAAACTACTCCACAGATATGTCTCTTTTGCAACATGTGGGTCACATATTTACAGCCCTTAACAACAATGAACACGCTCTTGGCATCTTTTTCGATTTATCCAAAGTGTTTGACACGGTTGATCATGAAATATGACTTTCTAATATTTCGTTTTTCATGATTTTACGATATAATTGGTTATATAGTTATATTTATGATAGACAACAATTTGTTTATGCAAATGTCTGTGCATCTACCAGGGTCAAGATATCCTGTGGTGTCTAACAGGGTTGGATAATGTGACCTTTGTTATCCCTATATCAATGACCTTGCTGCTGTGTCTTCTATCGTACTTCCCATTCTCTTGCTGATGACACCAATTTGATTTTATCATAAAATTATTTTGATTGACTAATTAATGAAGCTAACCCAGGCATGGACAAATTGTATGATTGGTTCCAGATAAACAAATTATCTTTCATGTAAAATCTTTATTGTATCCACAATTATTGTATTTTTTTAAGTCACAAGTCGCATCCACTAGATTCCTCTGAGTTCTAATTGCTGAAAAATGATACTGGAAAGATATATCTAATTTACCTATATCTAATTTACTGTAATATTGTCTGGGCCAGTACACACGCCTCTTACCTCCACAAATTACTTATCATACAAAAGACATTTGCAAGACTAGCCATCTCCTCTAATTACCTGGCTCCATCTACACCTTTGTTTAAGAAACAATATCTTGTCTATTTACATTAATGTCCAGCAAATTATGCATTTTCATCTACAAATGCTCATACCTCCCAGACAGTTTACCTTAACCCTTCAATGGATTCTTCCAGGCTAATTCTGAAATCCATCTATATAACACAAGACACTGCGATAACCTCTAGCCTCCCCTCTGTCACACCTCACATAGTCAATTCTCTAATCAGATACAGAGGTACCGTACTCTGGAATTCATATCTTCACATTGCCAAAACCTCCTCATCCCTCAATGTCAACTCAGTAATCTCCTCCTTATAGCCCAACTCTCACACATTCACATCCACACATGCACACACACGTTTAATTAACATATATAACGTTTTTCAGTTCTTTGTGTTTGCTGATCGATTCATTTGTAATTTTATGATTAGTGTTTAAAAAAAAATATTGTTTAACAAACCTTTCTGATATTTTTTACTTATGTTTTGTATGTCGTTTTTTTGTGGTGTGGTTTTTATATAAGCCCTTGGGCTTCCAACCACACCTGCACACGGCTTTTTATTTATTTATTTGTTTTTATCAGTGTCGTTGTTTACCACTTATTTGATTTGGTGTAAATAAATTCAACCTTAAACCTTAAACTGTAGACACTAATAGAGTCATGTTTGCCCGGTAAAGGTCTTTCTGGTATTGATAACGGAGTTGGGAAGGGGAGGAATATTTACCACACATACAGTATACTGTATTACCACAGCTGATGGTATGCCGATGGGGTCCTCCAGCATAGCCTACTGACAGGCCCTGATTTTAGCTTGCCAGAGAATGACCGCATATACATTCTTTGTACATGTAATTCCAAGATAAGGGAAATAAATTAAAAAGACAACACTATCTATACTTCCACAAATCTTAATCTGAACACCTAAATTGGAAGATTTACTGGTGACTTGTGTTTGGGGGGTAGATGGTTGCTTGGTTTGCATCCATGGTTCTTACATAAAAAGACAGATGGGAAATTTGGTGGCCTCATCACCTGAGCATATGCCCCTTCAGCAGGTGAGCAAAGTGGCAGGCTTTAGAAACGCTGTGTCGGGACAAGATGGTTGAATGACTACTGAGTTTCTGTGGTGATCCATTCTGTAATAATGGGAAGGCTCACTTAGAGTAAATTATAGAAGATTGTGTGCATCAATTAACTTTCATTTAAAAAACATTTGGAGGGGAGCAAATGGATTTGTTAGAGAGGCAACTCAAATACCATATATCCCCAAAAAAGTGTAACTTTAAAGGGATACTTCGGGATTTTGGCAAAAATAGTATGCTAGCGGATACCCATAGACTTCCAATCATTGCACTAACACTAGTTAGCATTGGCTTGCGAAACTACCTCAAACTTCCTTCATACTGGACACAGAGACATAAAAATGGTATCCACAAGTTGATCCAGAGTGGGATTGCTGCAATTTAGAGAGGGATTTACTCCAGACAACTGACGGGGCTCTCATCCCAGGCATTCGTAGGAGAAAAAGATGGAGATATCGCGGAAGGAGATCAGGGAGCCTTGTAAGGATCCGGCGACGAATGGCTAATCTGCCTTTGCCATCAGTACTATTGGCCAACGTACAATCGCTGGATAATAAAGTGGACGAACTACAGGCACGTATATCCTACCAACGGGACATTAAAAACTGTAATATCTTATGTTTCCACGAGTCGTGGCTGAAAGACGAACAGCAGCCTCTGGTAAGACAAATGGTGACGGTCTATGTATATTTGTAAACAACAGCTGGTGCCCGACATCTAAGGAAGTCTTGTAAGCACCAGGAAGCACCAGTAACTCGGTCAGTAAAAAAGTGGTCAGATGAAGCCGATGCTAAGCTACAGGACTGTTTTGCTAGCACAGACTGGAATATGTTCCAGGATTCTTCCGATGGCATTGAGGAGTACACTGGCTTCATAAGTGCATCGGTGACGTCGTCCCCACAGTGACTGTACGTACGAGAGGTAGACATGGCCGATTTCAAGTTTTCATAACAATCTGTAATCTGATTACAGATGATTACACTGCAATCCACGAGGAGACTGCGTGGCAGGCTGACCACCTGTTACGCAAGTGCGGAATCAAAAGGACCTTGTGGCTGCAAGGAGCCAAGGTAAGTTGCTAGCTAGCATTAAACTTCTCATAAAAAACAATCAAGCTTCACATAATCACTGCGTTGCATATAATCAATGCGGTGCCTGTTAATTTATCATCGAATCACAGCCGACTTCAATTTCGTCAAACGGGTGATGATTTAACAAAAGCGCATTCGCGAAAAAAGTACAATTGTTGCAATAATTTACCTAACCATAAACATCAATGCCTTTCTTAAAATCAATACACAAGTATATATTTTTTAACCCGCATATATAGTTCAAATACATTTCTGTTAGCAGGCAATATTAACGAGAGAAATTGTGTCACTTCTCTTGCGTTCAGTGGAAGCAGAGTCAGGGTATATGCAGCAGTTTGGGCCGCCTGGATCGTTGCAAACTGTTGAAAGGCCATTTATTCCTAACAAAGACCGTAATTAATTTGCCAGAATTTTACATAATTATGACATAACATTGAAGGTTGTGCTATGTAACAGTAATATTTAGACTTAGGGTTGCCACCCGTTTGATAAAATACGTAACGATTCCGTATTTCACAAAGAATAAACATTTTGTTTTCGAAATGATGGTTTCCGGATTTGACCATACTAATGACCAAAGGCTCGTATTTCTGTGTGTTTATTATATTATAATTAAGAATATTATATGATATTTGATAGAGCAGTCTGACTGAGCGGTGGTAGACAGCAGCAGGCTTGAAAGCATTCATTCAAACAGCAGCTCTTAGCAATGCTTGATGCACAGCACTGTTTATAACATCAAGCCTATCTACTCCCAAGATTAGGCTGGCAATACTAAAGTGCCTATAAGAATATCATATAGTCAAAGGTATATGAAATACAAATGGTAACTGAAACGTTAGCTTTCTTACATAGCACATATTGCACTTTTACTTTCTTCTCCAACACTGTGTTTTGCATTATTTAAACCAAATTGAACATTATTTGAGACTAAAATGATTTTATTTACGTAATATATTAAGTTAAAATAAAAGTGTGGTCGACCGATTTATGATATTTCAACGTGGATACCGATTATTGGAGGACCACAAAAGCCGATACCGATTAATCGGACGATTTAAAAAAAATGTATTTGTAATAATGACAATTACAACAATGCTGAATTAACACTTATTTTAACTTACTATAATACATCAATAAAATGAATTTATCCTCAAGTAGATAATGAAACATGTTCAATTTGGTTTAAATAATGCAAAAACAAAGTGTTGGAGAAGAACGTAAAAGTGCAATATGTGCTATGTAAGAAAGCTAACGTTTCAGTTCCTTGCTCAGAACATGAGAACATATGAAAGCTGGTGGTTCCTTTTAACATGAGTCTTCAATATTCCCAGGTAAGAAGTTTTAGGTTGTAGTTATTATAGGACTATTTCCCTCTATACCATTTGTATTTCATTAACCTTTGACTATTGGATGTTCTTATAGGCACTTTAGTATTGCCAGGTTAACAGTATAGCTTCCGTCCCTCTCCTCGCTCCTCCCTGGGCTCGAACCAACAACACAGCGACAACAGCCACCACATCGAAGCATCGTTACCCATGCAGAGCAAGGGAACAACCACCCCAAGGCTCAGAGCGAGTGAAGTTTGAAACGCTATTAGCACGCGCTAACTAGCCAGCCATTTCACTTCGATCACACCAGCCTCATCTCGGGAGTTGATAGGTTTGAAGTCATAAACAGCACAATGCTTGACGCACAACGAAAGAGCTGCTGGCAAAACGCACGAAAGTGCTGTTTGAATGAATGTTTACACGCCTGCTTCTGCCTACCACCGCTCAGTCAGATACTTAGATACTTGTATGCTTGTATGCTCAGTCAGATTATATGCAACACAGGACACGCTAGATAATATCTAGTAATATCATCAACCATGTGTAGTTAACTAGTGATTATGATTGATTGTTTTTATAAGAGTAGTTTAATGCTAGCTAGCAACTTACCTTGGCTTACTGCATTTGCATAACAGGCAGTCTCCTTGTGGAGTGCAACGAGAGAGAGGCAGGTCGTTATTGCGTTGGACTAGTTAACAGTAAGGTTGCAAGATTGGATCCCCCGAGCTAACAAGGTGAAAATCTGTTGTTCTGCCCCTGAACGAGGCAGTTAACCCACCGTTCCTAGGCCGTCATTGAAAATAAGAATGTGTTCTTAACTGACTTGCCTAGTAAATAAATATTAAATAAAGGTGTAAATAAATCGGCAAATCGGCGCCCAAAAATACTGATTTCCGATTGTTATGAAAACTTGAAATCGTCCCTCATTAATCGGCCATTCCGATTAAAAGGTCGACCTCTAGTTCATTCAGTATTGTTGTAATTGTCATTTATTACAAATATATATATATATATAAATCGTCCGATTAATCGGTATCAGCTTTTTTTTGGTCCTCCAATCATCGGTATCAGTATCGGCGTTGAAAAATAATAATCGGTCGACCTCTAGTACGTAATACTCCAACCAGAAGCCATGGATTACAGGCAACATCTGCACTGAGCTAAATAATAATAAAAAGTAACACAATAAGAAAAACAATAACAATAACTACACCGGCTCCGACGCTTGTCGGATGTGGCAGGGCTTGCAAACTATTACAGACTACAAAGAGAAGCACAGTCGCGAGCTGCCCAGTGATACGAGCCTACCAGATGAGCTAAATTACTTCTATGCTCGCTTCGGGGCAAGTAACACTAAAACATGCATGAGAGCATCAGCTGTTCCGGACAACTGTGTGATCACGCTCTCCGCAGCCAATGTGAGTAAGACCTTTAAACAGGTCAACATTCATAAGACCGCAGGGCCAGACGGATTACCAGGACGTGTACTCCGAGCATGCGCTGACCAACTGGCAAGTGTCTTCACTGGCATTTTCAACCTCTCCCTGTCCGAGTCTGTAATACCAACAGGTTTCAAGCAGACCACCATAGTCCCTGTGTCCAAGAACACTAAGGTAACCTGCATAAATGACCACCGACACGTAACACTCACGTCTGTAGCCATGAAGTGCTTTGAAAGGCTGGTCATGGCTCACATCAACACCATTATCCCAGAAACCCTAGACCACACCAATTTCCATACCACCCCAACAGATCCACAGTTGATGCAATCTCTATTGCACTCCACACTGCCCTTTCACACCTGGACAAATGGAACACCTATGTGAGAATGCTGTTCATTGACTACAGCTCAGCATTCAACACCATAGTGCCCTCAAAGCTCATCACTAAGCTAAAGACTCTGGGACTAAACACCTCCATCTGCTACTGGATACTGGAATTCCTGACGGGCCGCCCCCAGGTGGTAACGGTATACCCTGATGAAGACAGCTTGTCTGTCAAAACGTTGGTTGTTAAATTATTGCATCTGAACTCCTAGAGTGTGCGTCTCTCATTTCATTTTTCAAGAGTTCTACTCTGCCAGCCAGCACCTTGCCTAAACAGGCATGCGTTTCTTTCGCCTCTAGGTAAGAGTAGGTAACAACATATCCGCCACGCTGACCCTCAACACGGGGGCCCCTCAGGGGTGTGTGCTCAGTCCCCTCCTGTACACACTGTTCACTCATGGCTGCACGGCCAGGTACGACTCCAACACCATCATTAAGTTTGCCGATGACACAACAGTGGTAGGCCTGATCACCAAAAACAACGAGACAGCCTATAGGGAGGAGGTCAGAGACCTGACAGTGTGGTTCCAGGACAACAACCTCTCCCTCAACGTGCTCAAGACAAAGGAGATGATTGTGGACTACAAGAAAAGGAGGACCGAGCATGCCCCCATTCTCATTGACGGGGCTGTGGTGGAACAGGTTGAGAGTTTCAAGTTCCTTGGTGTCCACATAACCAACAAACTAACATGGTCCAAGCACACCAAGACTGTCGTGAAGAGGGCAAGACAAAACCTATTCCCCCTCAGGAGACTGTAAAGATTTGCCATGGGTCCTCAGATCCTCAAAAGGTTCTACAGCTGCACCAGAGAGAGCATCCTGACTAGTTGCATCACTGCCTGGTATGGCAACAGTCGGTGTACGACCGCAAGGTACTCAAGAGGGTAGTGCGTACTGCCCAGTACATCACTGGGGCCAAGCTTCCTGCCATCCAGGACCTCTATACTGAAAATTGTGAAAGACTCCAGCCACGCTAGTCATAGTGTTCTCTCTGCTACCGTACGGAAAGCGGTAGTGGAGCGCCAAATGGCTACCCAGACTATTTGCATTGCCCCCCTCTTTTATGCTGCTGCTACTCTCTGTGTATTATCTATGCATAGTCAGTAACTCTACCTACTTGTATATATTACCTCAATTACCTCAACTAAACGGTGCCCCCGCACATTGACTCTGTACCAGTACCCCTTGTACATAGCCTCGAATAACCGGTGCCCCCGCACATTGACTCTTTACCAGTACCCCTTGTACATAGCCTCACTATTGTTATTTTACTGCTGCTTTTTAAAAACTGTTTAATTTATTTCACCTTTATTTAACCAGGTAGGCTAGTTGAGAACAAGTTCTCATTTGCAACTGCGACCTGGCCACGATAAAGCAAAGCAGTTCGACACATACAACAACATAGAGTTACACATGGAATAAACAGACATACAGTCAATAATATATAAATATATATACAGCATGTGCAAATGAGGTAAGATAAGATAGGTAAAGGCAATAAATAGGCCACGGTGGTAAAGTAATTACATTTTATAGCAATTAAACACTGGAATAGTAGGATGTGCAGAAGATGAATGTGCAAATTGAGATACTGGGGTGCAAAAGAGAAAGATAAATAAATAAATACAGTATGGGGATGAGGTAGATTGGATGGGCTATTTACAGATTAACTATGTACAGGTGCAGTGATCTGTGAGCTGCTCTGACAGCTGGTGCTTAAAACTAGTGATGGAGGTAAGAGACTCCAGCTTCAGAGATTTTTGCAGTTCATTCCAGTTATTGGCAGCAGAGAACTGGAAGGAGAGGCCGCCAAAGGAAGAATTGGTTTGGGAGTGACCAGTCAGATATGCTTGCTGGAGCGTGTGTTACGGGTGGGTGCTGCTATAGTGACCAGTGAGCTGAGATAAGGTGGGGCTTTACCTAGCAGAGACTTGTAGATGACCTGGAGCCAGTGGGTTTGGCAACGAGTATGAAGCGAGGGCCAGCCAACGAGATCATACAGGTCACAGTGGTGGGTAGAATATGGGGCTTTTTTGGTGACAAAACGGATGGCACTGTGATAGACTGCTTCCAATTTGTTGAGTAGAGTGTTGGAGGCTATTTTGTAAACGACATCGCCAAAGTCGAGGATTGGTAGGATGGTCAGTTTTAAGAGGGTATGTTTGGCAGCATGAGTGAAGAATGCTTTGTTGCGGAATAGGAAGCCGATTCTAGATTACATTTTGGATTGGAGATGTTTAATGTCAGTCTGGAAGGAGAGTTTACAGTCTAACCAGACACTTAGGTATTTGTAGTAGTCCACATATTCGAAGTCAGAACCGTCCAGAGTAGTGATGCTGGACAGGCGGGCAGGTGCGGGCAGTGATCGGTTGAAGAGCATACATTTAGTTTTACTTGCATTTAATTAAGAGCAGTTGGAGGCCACGGAGGATAGTTGTATGGCATTGAAGCTCATTTGGAGGTTAGTTAACACAGTGCCCAACAAAGGGCCAGAGGTATACAGAATGGTGTCGTCTGCATAGAGGTGGATCAAAGAATCACCAGCAGCGAGAGCGACATCATTGATGTATACAGAGAAGAGATTTGGGTCGAGAATTTAACCCTGTGGCACCCACAGGTCCGGACAACAGACCCTCCAATATGACATACTGAACTCTATCGGTGAAGTAGTTGGTGAACCAAGCGAGGCAATCTTTTGAGAAACCAAGGCTGTTGATTCTGCCAATAAGAATGTTGTGATTGACAGAGTCGAAAGCATTGGCCAGGTCGATGAATACGGCTGCACAGTAATGTCTCTTATCGATGGCGGTTATGATATCGTTTAGGACCTTGAGCATGGCTGAGGTGCACCCATGACCTACTCTGAAACCAGATTGCATAGCGAAGAAGGTACGGTGAGATTCGAAATGGTCGGTAATCTGTTAACTTGGCTTTCAAAGACCTTAGAAAGGCAGGGTAGAATAGATATAGGTCTGTAGCAGTTTGGGTCCAGAGTGTATCCCCCTTTGAAGAGGGGGGTGATCGCGGCAGCTTTCCAATCTTTGGGAATCTCAGACAATACAAAAGAGAGGTTGAACAGGCTAGTAATAGGGGTTGCAATAATTTCGGCAGATAATTTTAGAAAGAGAGGGTCCAGATTGTCGAGCCCGGTTGATATGTAAGGGTCCATATTTTGCAGCTCTTTCAGAACATCAGCTATCTGGATTTGGGTGAAGGAGTAGTGGGGGAGGTTTGGGTGAGTTGCTGTGGGGAGCGCAGAGCTGTTGACCGGGGTAGATTTATCAGTAGTGACAGTGTTTCCTAGCCTCAGTGCTCTCTCAGTGCTCAGGAGGTGCTCTTATTCTCCATAGACTTTACAGTGTCCCAGAACTTTTTTGAGTTTGTACTACAGGATGCAAATTTCCGTTTGAAAAAGCTAGCCTTAGCTTTCCTAACTGCCTGTGTATATTTTAACTGCTTTAAAAAGTTGCATATCACGGGGGCTATTCGATACTAATGCAGAACGCCACAGGATGTTTTTGTGCTGGTCAAGGGCAGACAGGTCTGGAGTGAACCAAGGGCTATATCTATTCCTAAATCTACATTTTTTTAATGGAGCATGCTTATCTAAGATGGTGAGCAAGGCACTTTTAAAGAATAACCAGGCATCTTCTACTGACGGGATGAGGTCAATGTCATTCCAGGATACCCCGGCCAGGTCAATTAGAAAGGCCTGTTTGCAGAAGTGTTTTAGGGAGCGTTTGACAGTGATGAGGGGTGGTCATTTGACCGCAGACCCATTACGGATGCAGGCAATGAGGCAGTGATCTCTCAGATCTTGGTTAAAAACAGTAAAGGTGTATTTGGAGGGCGAGTTAGTTAGGATGATATCTATGAGGGTGCCCGTGTTTACGGATTTGGGGTTGTACCTGGTAGGTTCATTGATCATTTGTGTGAGATTGAGGGCATCAAGCTTAGATTGTAGGATGGCCAAGGTGTTAAGCATGTCCCAATTTAGGTCACCTAGCAGCACAAGCTCAGAAGATAGATGGGGGGCAATCAATTCACATATGGTGTCCAGGGCACAGCTGGGGGCAGAGGGTGGTCAATAGCAAGCGGCAATGGTGAGAGACTTGTTTCTGGAAAGGTGCATTTTTAGAAGTAGAAGCTTGAATTGTTTTGGTACAGACCTGGATAGTAGGATAGAACTCTGCAGGCTATCTCTGCAGTAGATTGCAACAACACCCCCATTGGCAGTTCTATCTTGGTGGAAAATGTTATAGTTAGGGATGGAATTTTCTGAGGTTTTGGTGGTTTTCCTAAGCCAGGATTCAGACACCGCTAAGACATCCGGGTTGGCAGAATGTGCTAAAGCAGTGAATAAAGCAAACCTAGGGAGTAGGCTTCTAATGTTAACATGCATGAAACCAAGGCTTTTTTGGTTACTGAAGTCAACAAATGAGAGCACCTGGGGAGTAGGAGTGGAGCTAGGCACTGCAGTTCATAGATTAACCTCTACATCACCAGAGGAACAGAGGAGAAGTAGGATAAGGGTACGGATAAAGACTATAAGAACTGGCCGTCCAGTTCGGAACAGAGAGTAAAGGGAGCAGGTTTCTGGGCACGATAGCGTAGATTCAAGGCATAATGTACAGCCAAAGGTATGGTAGGAAGAGAGTACATTGGAGGTAAACCTAGGCATTGAGTAATGTAGAGAGAGATATATAGAGACGTTTAAACCAGGTGATGTCATCGCATATGTGGGAGGTGGAACAACATGGTTGGTTAAGGCATATTGAGCAGGGCTATAGGCTCTACAGTGAAATAAGACAGTCACACCAGGACAGTAATGGACAAGGCATATTTATATTAGGAAGAGGCATGCGTAGCCAAGTGATCCTATAGGTCCAGTGGTGGTTGGGCTGGCTGGTTACGCGGCGATTCAGACAGTTAGCAGGCCTGTGCTAGCAAGCTAGCAGGCCGGGTCTAGTAAGCTAGCATAAGGGCCTTAGAGGGATGCCTCCTCGTGCTGTGACATCGATAGACCAGTCGTGGAATTAGTAAAGTTCCAAGTAGCAGAGGGGTCCAAGTCCAGTTGGCAAAATGGGTATAGTAGTCGCAAGAAACTGGCCATTGGATCAGCTAACAGTCCAATATGCTATAGATAGCTAGCAGGCCGTGGTTAGCAGAATGGGCCTTCAGGGGACGTCGCGCCTGAGGGTTCTGTTGGGATCCGTAGGCAGATTATGTCGGTATTCCAGTCGTGAAGGATCGGCGGGGTTCCGTGCCCCGTACCGACAGTAGCCGAGGAGAGGGCTTCAGGAGTATCCCAGTCTAGCATGGGCTAGCCCCAGGCTAGTTGGTGCTAGCTCCGGGACGGAAACGTTAGTTATTTATTATTATTTGTTACTTTTATTTTTTTAGGTATTTTCTTTAAACTGCATTTTTGGTTAAGGGCTTGTAAGTAAGCATTTCACTGTAAGGTCTACACCTATCGTATTCGGTGCATGTGACAAATAGAATCTGGTTTGATTCGAAAATGTATTCAAAATGCTTGCCCTCTGCTGGTGATTTGCAGGATAAGCAATGATACAAGTAAAATGAGGGATGTGATTGGCTACAATATTTCAGTATTAAATGGGACACAATTTTAAAACTAGCAGAGATCCCACTCTGTAACGTTGGTACGCCCGTAGAGTATATTAGGTCCAACAATATATTTAAAAATATGCCAAATTAAAGTCATATCCTTTTAAATGTTTTTATGCTTTTAGATACAAATATCAAATATATGTCAACAATCTTTCCTCCAAAGGACCATTCTATGGATATTTTTTTTGGGGGGGGGGGGACCAATAAATGTTGGTATATTTTTTGACCTTATTTCTTGAGGAATCACTCATGAAGCAACTGGTGGGTACAGAAGAGAACAGGAACAGGGTTGAACGGCTATTTCCCCTGGCACTATTTCCTGGAGAGAGACTTCCTGGCTGCTTGGCGATCAAGCGTCAAGGTCACTAGGTATTAGCTGGCCAGTGAAGAATCAGACGGCTGCACAGTAATGTCTCTAACAGCACCAGTCTACCAGGGAGACATTGGTTGTCAGAGGTCATTCTCAATGACTAACAGAATGTGCAGATGGACAAAGCCCAAAGAGAAGCTGGCAGAAACAGATAAAGTATAAATAGAAGGAAAATAGTTGTAAAAAGTATTACATCTACATACTGTACGTACCTATAGATGTAACATTTGAAAAGAATGTACAGTTATTTTTTTAGAACAAATTAAAACCAATCGTTAATCTAGTGAGAATAACAAAAACCCTTTCACCGGCATTCAATATCCCAATTCTTATTACAATAATTGTTTTCTGTGATTATGTGTCCCAGAGCATACCAGATTACGGACATTTTTTAAATGACATTAGACACAAAACACCCACTAGACAATGACATAAAAGGAACACACAAATCTCCTACTACCCTCGCAAAACATTCAGGCAAGCGCACACACATGGACAAATGCCCGCAGGGGCACAGGCACGTGCGTGCTTACACACACACACACACACACACACACACACACACACACACACACACACACACACACACACACACACACACACACACACACACACACACACACACACACACACACACACACACACACACACACACACACTTTCCCAGGAGCTACTGCATTCGGCCAGCCCACAGTGAGGTAAACACTTTGCCATTAGAGTTTATACTAGTAGGTCAGGAGGTAGGTACTGTAAATGTAGTGGTGGCTCTCCACCATTACTCAAATGGGCAGCAGCATCATACATACACCCACTAGTCTATTGAAGAAGTGAGGAAGCTGTTGGCATTTATCCATATTCCATTTTCCACCACACAGCAGAAAACATATCCAGGACATCCAAACAATAGACCAAGGTATTACGTTTGCAGTAGAACACAGGCAAGCATTTTGGCACCAGATCAAATCTGCTAATCAACTTTTTAAGGTGCATTCATCATGTTGAAGTGAATTATAGTTGTATAACTAACTAAAGCCTCTTCAGAAGACATTTGTTGTTTGAATTCAACCTTGGATGGTTGACTTCTTAACTTTTATAGAATACCAAAACTCCCAACATTAATCAATATTTGTGATTTGGTGATGCCAAATAAGGTTTTGTGAGAGCTCCTGATTTGAAGATAACATTTGTGAACCATCTTGAGATCTCTTGGGGACAGCATGCATCATTCCAATGCAGAACACACTATTTGTTTTATGAACCACACAAGTGGAGAGAGAGAGAACCCAAACTGCTGAGTGAATGAGAGGGAGAGAGAGCGAGGAAAAAAACAAAGAGATTGGAAGAAAGATAAAAAGCGAGAGAGAGAGTAGGAGAAAGAGAATGGAAGTGAGACAGGGAGAGAGAGCGAGAGAGAGAGAAAGAGAGAGACAGAGAGAGAAAGAGAATGGAAGTGAGAGAGAGAGAGAGAGAGAGAGAGAGAGAGAGAGAGAGAGAGAGAGAGAGAGAGAGAGAGAGAGAGAGAGAGAGAGAGAGAGAGAGAGAGAGAGAGAGAGAGAGAGAGAGAGAGAGAGAGAGAGAGAGAGAGAGAGAGAGAGAGGGAAATAGGGAGGACTTACCCCAACGTGGTCATTGTGACAATGGTGTACCAGAAGGAGGCTGGAATGCTGGTGAACTTGGTCGACGACGACCCCTTCTCTGCGTAGAACATGACCGTGGCGAAGATGATGATGGCCATGGTGAGGGAGAAGAGGAGGAAGCCCAGCTCGGAGGCGCAGCTCTTCAGCGTGTACCCCAGGATCCTGAGGCCCTGCGAGTGGCGGGAGAACTTGAAGATGCGGAACACACGGAACACTCTGAGCGTGACGAAGGCCCCGCTCACATCCTCATTGTCTGTCATCACCAGGCCGATGTAGTAGGGAAAGATGGCTACCACGTCTATGATGCTCATCACACTGCGCATAAATTGGTAGCGGCTGGGCGCGGCGAACAGTCTCATGAGGTACTCCACGGTGAAGATGAGGACGCAGGCTGTGTCCATGCAGAAGAAGGCGATGGTATAGCGCTCGCCACATGGCATGTCCTTCTGTGAAGGCGTGGCACCGCAAGGTACCGTCTCTATCACGTTGGTGAGGACTGAGATGGCGATGAAGAAGCCGGTGACATAGTAGAACACAAGGGCCATGGTGGAGGTGTGAGGGTTCTCGAAGGCCCTCCACATGGTCTCTCTGTATGTCATGTTGGGCAGCTTGCAGTCCTTGTTGTCATCCTGGTCATCCTGGAGACGCTCCGCGTTCTCCCGCTTCCGGTCCTTGTACTCTTCGTAGCAGCAGTCGCCGATGATCTCCGGAATGATGCCGAAGAAAGTTAGCTCTTCGTCATAGGCCGAGATGCACTCGTAGCGAGGATAGTGTAACTTTCCCGTCCGGTAGAAGTTGAGAATGCTGCGGAAGGAGTCTGGGTCCCGGTCGAAGAAATACTCCTTTGTCTCCTCATCGTAAAAAAACTGTTTCTCTGAGCTTCCCAGCAGGGTGTCTGGGTAGCGGTCCAGTGTGGTCCTCCAGGTCTGGAAGCGTCGTCCACTCACGTTCAGGATGATCAGCTCGTCATGTCTCTTTCTGTGGTCTCTAGGAGCAATGGGCATGGGGCAGTTGGCCACAGGCATCCAGCCAATAGCTGCTGCCCGTGCAAAGGGAAGCCATGCAGCCACTCCTGCCGCCATGGCGACTCACTCTGTGTTCCGGCTTGCCTTAAAATTACCTGCCATCTTGAGCAGAGAAACAGACAAAACACACAATCAGTAACAACTCATGAATACAACATTTCCATGATAAGGTGATTGCATGGTACAGTGCCTTCAGAAAGTTTTCACACCCCTTGACTTTTTCCAGATGTTGTTGTGTTACAGCCTGAATTTAAAAAGGCTTTACATTTAAATAGTTTGTCACTGGCCTACATGCATCGTTTTTGTTTGTGGAAGACAGACGGAAGACTGAGGGACCACCTGTGATAATTAGCGATCTAGCATGCTCCGAACAACTGTGCGTAACGGAAGAAGGCCACCAGAAATGTGCTGTCATTGAGCAAAACTGCAATCTGCAACTGTGATGAAGCTGGTTAAAACAGTGTACACTCGGTGGCCAGTTTATTAGGTCACCGCCCAATTCCTGAAAAGGGTTCGCTCCTACAAACACTTGGCCATACTGTTCGATTGAACATTAAAATGGGCAAAACAAGTGACCCAAGCAGCATTGAGCGTGGTGGTATGATCGTCTGCGCCAGGCACGCTGGTTCCAGTATCTCACAAATGGCCGGCTTCCTGGGCTTTTCATGGACGGGAGTGTCTAGGGTTTCCTGATAATGTTGCGACAAACAAAAAACATCCAAGTCAGTGGCCTTTTTGTGGAGCGAAAACAGCTTGTTGATGAGAGGTCCAAGGAGAATGGCAAGAATCGTGCAAGCTAATAGGCAAGCCACACACAGGCAAACAATGGTGCAGTACAACACTAGTGTGCAGATCGGCATCTGAGAAAGCACAACTCGCCGGTCCTTGTCACGGATGGGCTATTGCAGCAGACGACCACACTGGATTCCACTCCTATCAGCTAAAAACAAGAAGAAACAGCTCCAGTGGGCACGCGATCACCAACAATTGACAATTGAGGAGTGGAAAAACATTGCCTAGTCTGACGAATCCCGGTTCCTGTTGCATCATGCTGACGGCAGAGTCAGGATTTGGCGTAAGCAGTCCATGGCCCCATTCTGCCTGGTGTCAACAGTACAGGCTGATGATGGTGTAATGGTGTGGGGAATGTTTTCCTGGCACACGTTAGGTCCCTTGATGCCAATTAAGTAACGTTTCCATTCCCCAAATAATTCAGGCTGTTTTGGAGGCAAAGGGGGGTTCGACCCGGTACTAGATGGGTGTACCTAATAACTATATTTTGCATTTATTTTGATGTGATATGAAAGTAAAGACATTAATGTTTCTACAACCGTATTGCAATGGAGAATCGATTCGGCTTTAGATGGAGTATTTGGCAGTCTACTTCTGAAAATAACATAAGGTCCTTGGACCAATGGTAGGCTCCTTAAGAGTACATCTTGGGCTATGGATGCAAGGATTATAACAAGAATCCCTCTGCAAGAACACCACCTCTAAAATACCTCTAAGCAGGCTGTCAAATTCCCTGTCATTTCCAGAGCTCACAGAACAGAATGTTTAAGACAGAGAGGATAATGTGAAGTCTCCTCAGGAAGCTCTGTTAACAGCTATGACAAATAGAAGTGGTCTGTTCAGAATAGAACGAGACCTGTAGAGTCAGAATTGCATACCTGCCATACTGCTAAGTATGTATCCGATTTAAGGATAATATTTAGAACGATTGTCAAAATATCGAAAATCCAGTATACTTCTGCTTTTTTATTGCTCATTTTGACAACATTTCGATAGGAGTGTATACAGATCTTAATTTGATCAATCTTTTGTTGCTGCGAATTTTTCTGCAAAGCAGGAAATGCACACTTGTGGTGTATTCGAGTATTAATAAAGGTTTCTGAAGTTTGTAATTTCCACATTGAAATTTCAGACTTGATTTGCCTTAACAAAAACTATATCCATTCCTTATAATCCACATGTTAATTCACATTTCCTGTTGCTGCAGGATTTAATGTCCTTCTGTTTGCAAAGTGGCTCAGATGAAGATCCTGCATGCTGTAGCCTAGCGCTGGTTGAATACAATTCAGTAGTTTGATGAATAAGTAAAACATTTTTGCTGGTTTAACATTCCGATAACAATTCTCAACTCCATATGTCAGGCTACTTGTAGAAAAAAAGACCAGCACATTAGAAACAAATAGGGACAACTCACGTGCTCAATCAAAGCTTTCTATATCACTTACCGCCAAACAAGGAAAGATCCCAAGAAATGTATTGCGCGATCCTCCAGTAAAATAATTCCTCAGAGGAAAAGCTACATATTTTGAAGGACGCATTGACAAAGGACCTCGGTACGAATAAACGAACCAAGTGTAGAGGAACACGAGATGGGGATGGATGTTGATGCGTTGAACGATCCGAAACGTGTTGATGAAATTCACCAAAACCTTGGATGTCTTTCTTTAAACCACACCTGCATCTAGTGGCACCTGCGGTTTGGACAGAAAGCACAGATTCATTTTGCAGTCTTCGGGATGATATTCACACCTACCTCATGTCGGTGAAGACTAGAATAGTGGATGATGGATGTAGGAGTCTGTCTCCGCAATGTCTCTCTCTCTCTCTCTCTCTCTCTCTCTCTCTCTCTATTTATCTCTTGTGCGCATAGGCTCTAACACTCTCCATCTCCCCTCAATACATTTACCGTGACAAATCAGTCCACTCAACCAGCTACACTGACTGATTTGTCAACAGTTTATTCATGTTTTTTCTTTCTTCTTTACGTTTTATTAGTTAATGTGAGAAAATACATCTTGATTATGCACGCCTTTATTGGGGGAGTTGGTATACTGTGAAAGTTCCTCATTCAATTATGTGCAGCACGGTGAGGGAAAGTTGCCTTCTAGAGAAATCTTGTCACATGACAGTGTATAATAACTAGAACACTTGATAGTTATGATTGAGAAGGGTTTGCAGCGTTCTTTTTAACATTTTCTTTAGTACAGGGTAATATATCACGATTTAATGGTCATCTCGTCGTTTAAACCCACTCATCAAATCGAATGTTTACTCTATAATGAAAAGTGGAAGGCTTTTATATTTAGCCTCTATAACTTACACGTATTACCATGTAATGTGTAAGTAAATGCATTGTTAATTATCTTACAGTGTGAACATGTAAATGTCACGACTCATCCGAATTGGGATTTGGGTTGAAATATCCGAAAGGCTTGTTTTGACGGATTACAGAAATTCAAATTCAGAGCTCCAAAATGATATTCCATACACTGTGATTGGAGGAAGCGTGGAAAGGTTATGTTGCTTTAAAAGTTGATTAAACGTTATCCCACTTCGGAGACAAGTAGACGAAAAATGCCCTTGAACGATTTTGCTGAGTGCTAGAGAGCTCTTTGTTTATGCCCATTCAGGATCATTCACACCCTCTTAAACCATAGACCCACCAATCTCTTCAAGAATGAACATGAAAATTGCAAGATCAACCATAAGCCTGGTCAACCTTTTGGCTAAACTAGGCTAATCATTTCACATTTTTATTAGTATTTAAGGATCACATATACGTTTATAATTAAGGCACATAAAGTTCACATGTTCAACAAGGCATTTCTGCAAAAAAAAAAAAATGTATCTATAATTTTTCAAACTGCCCTACTGTGAAGAAGGGACTAGAGTCATCCACCCCCTGTTGGGCTGGCATGTCACAAATGATGGATGGTACATATTAAAATGTTTAAGTCTTATTTTTATTTTACATTTTTTAATCATAGTGAGAAGTAATTAAGTAGGATTTGAGATCATACAAAATGTAGACCTCGACACGAGGATTAAATTCATTATTACTACAATATGCATATTTATTACCCAAGAGAGGCAGTAAACATTGGCCTGGGGAAAGTAGAGAGCTTAGAGTATTACTTTATTAATCCCATTTTGGGAAATTATTTTCTCACGCATCGTTAATGACTTGACAAGACGCAATGACAGGACACGTAACGATGACCAACGCATGATTAAAAAACAAAAGGCACACGCACCAACCATAGTATCCCAAATTGAATAGTCTGATTCCAGTGCTGTTTTCCATCCTACTCTGGAAGGTAAACAGGAAGCAGCATTTCCCAATAGACAGTTAATCAATTACACTCATTAAAAAGCCTCATAGCTGTGTGGGTAAAAAGGACCGTCTAAACCTCTCTGTGGAACATCTGGGCAGGATGTTACCTGCCACTGAAGCTGCTCCTGTGTTACGTTAAAGTGTCGTGGAGTGGGTGTGTGTCATTGTCCATGATCTTGTCTGTTTTTACTGGCAGCCTTTTTATGAACATGTCTAGGCTGGAGCCAATTGTAGCACTGGCTTTGTTAAGGATTTTGTAAAGCTCGTTTTAAGTCCTCCTTAGCTAAATTCGCTTTCCAGCACATAATGGCATAGGTCACTACACTCGCCATGTCACTGCTATAGAATATACAAAGCATTTTGTCACATACATTAAAAGATCTAAGCTTCCCTAAAAAGTACAGTCTGGATTGTTTTTATTGCTTTGTAGACACTGTGAGAATACTCCTTCCAGTTCAGTTTGTTGTCCACTAGTACACCCTAGTACTTACAAGAGTCAACAGTGCCAATCTCTTCAAAATGAATAGAAATGGGATCAAAGACACATTTATGTTTCCTCAAATCTACCACTAGCTCCTTGGTCTTATCATGTGTCATATCACTGAGCATACAGCATGTGTCATCCAATTCCCTCGTTGCGCTGTGCAGACATATTATTCCGCAAGGGAGCTAAGCCTACACAACTCAGAGTATTTACTTGGCCTCAAGTTCACTGTTTCTTAATAGCCTTCACAAACTTGGACCAAAAAAAATCTGAAACAATTGTCTTTCCCTGAGTACATCCGTATCCATAATTTACCGTTCAAAAAGGTCCCCCAGAAGGACATTCTTTCAACAATTTCCATTATGAATGTGAGGTATTCAAAAAGGCCCTAATTTGCTCTGGAGACCTTGAAGTAATGAAATAACCCTCTGACTTAAAACAGACACTAAAATAACACTAGAGTTAACATACTCACTGGCAACACACTGGTGCTGCTATGGAAAACCCAGATTTTTTCGCCCCACAAGCCTCCTAACCATAGAGAAGTTGAAGGAACACCAGACCTTCCTCACATCTCCCTCTTCAGTCCCATGCAGCCAGTCGATGCTTGTCTCACGGCCCCCTCGGCTGACTGTGTCATGTTGGCCTTTTGAAAGGACCTCTTCACGGGGAAGAGATGGAAGAAGAAGAAGAAGTCTAGATGATGAAACGCACTTTTGATGAAAACCCTTGTAATGTAGCAAATGTTCTTCAGATGAAGGCATTTAAAAGCATTGCGTCTTTGAACAATTTATCTTAAATGAAATGTGTTTTAGAAAACACCCTGGCATGGAAGGTATTTTTAAGAATATGCATGCTCTAAGTAGCTGGAGGGATACTGATATGCGACACTATTCCATTACATAAACTCCTTTCATGTTCCTGCTAAAAGGATTTTGAAGGAGGAAACAAAAAAAAGTGTCTTTCCACAAAAGATGAGAGAATACTTGTTTTTCTTTCTTTTACTGGTGCAACTGTATTTCAATATAATTGTTCTGCATGAATGTATCATTTACAGTACCAGTCAAAAGCTTGGACACACCTACTCATTCTAGTGTTTTACATTGTAGAATAATAGTGAAGACATCAAAACTATGAAATAACACATATGGAATCATGTAGTAACCAAAAAAGTGTTAAACAAATCAAAATATATTTTATATCTGAGATTCCTCAAAGTAGCCACCCTTTGCCTTGATGACAGCTTTGCACACTCTTGGCATTCTCTTAACCAGCTTCATGAGGAAGTCACCTGGAATGTATTTAAATTAACAGGTGTGCCTTGTTAAAAGTTAATTTGTGGTATTTCTTTCCTTCTTAATGCGTTTTAGCCAATCCGTTGTGTTGTGATAAGGTAATGAAACTCGCTCTCATGAGGAGCCAGTTTCATCAGGAAAGAAGACCCAGAGTTACCTCTGCTGCAGAGGATAAATTCATTAGAGTTAACTGCACCTCAGATTGCAGTACAAATAAATGCTTCCCAGAGTTCAAGTAACATACACATCTCAACATCAACTGTTTAGAGGAGACTGCATGAATCAGGCCTTCATGGTCGAATTGCTGCAAAGAAACCACTACTCAAGGACACAAATAAAAAGAAGAGACTTGCTTGGGCCAAGAAACACGAGTAATGGACATTAGACTGGTGGAAATCTGTTCTTTGGTCTGATGAGTCCAAATTTGAGATTCTTGGTTCCACCCGCTGTGTCTTTGTGTGATGCAGAGTAGGTGAACAGATGATCTCCGCATGTGTGGTTCCCACCGTGAAGCATGGAGGGGATGTGATGATGTGGGGGTGCTTTGCTGTTGACACTGTCTGTGATGTATTTAAGGCACACTTCAAGGCACACTTAACCAGGATGGCTACCACAGCATTCTGCATCAATACGGCCATCCCATCTTGTTTAAGCTTAGTGGGACTATCATTTGTTTTTCAACAGAACAATGACCCAAAACATACCTCCAGGCTGTGTAAGGGCTATTTGACCAAGAAGGAGAGTGATGGAGTGCTGCATCAGATGACCTGGCCTCCACAATCACACTATCTCAACTCAATTGAGATGGTTTGAGATGAGTTGGACCGCAGAGTGAAGGAAAAGCAGCCGACAAGTGCTCAGCATATGTGGGAACTCCTTCAAGACTGTTGGAAAAGCATTCCAGGTGAAGCTAGTTGAGAGAATGCCAAGAGTGTGCAAAGCTGTCATCGAGGAAAAGGTGCTACTTTGAAGAATCTAAAATCTAAAATATTTTTTGGGGGTTACAAAAAACATGACTCCATATGTGTTATTTCATAGTTTTGATGTCTTCACTATTATTCTACAATGTAGAAAACAGTCAAAAATAAAGAAAAACCCTTGAATGAGTGGGTGTGTCCAAACATTTGACTGTTACTGTATATTGGGACTAGATGTGAAGCTTTGCACTGTCAATCTTGATCTTTGTCTCACAATCATTATAACAACCACTCACGTTCAGTGATGAGTCATATGCTCAGAATGTTATTACACATTAGGTGCAATTATTCATGATGACCATATCGTAATGGGAAGAAGTGTTTCTTCAAGGTAGAGAAGATGTTTTGGAGCGAAATTGCAATCTGAACGAAACAGAATGTCTAAACTGTCGGGTCTTTGACACATCCCCCTTTTCTCCCGCTGAAAGATCAGTCATGAGAACAGAAGAGGACTACCTGGTGCGGTGGTCTCAGGTACTGTTGGATTACCTCAAATCATCCCGGCTCTGACACACACACAAACTGCATGCTTTGCAGTTCCATCAACCCATCTATATACGGCAGGTAGCCTAGTGGTTAGAGCGTTGGGCTCGTAACCAAAAGGTTGTAAATAAGAATTGGTTCTTTAACTGACCTGCCTTGTTAAATAAAGGTAACATTTTAAAAAATATACCTCTCACACCCTACAGTAACCTGTGGATCATGAGAGAACCTTCATAAATTGGCAGAACGTTTACAACCTATTTGTTGACACTTTATGTCGTGTCCCGTAATACTTTATTTGAAATGAGACACCTTTGTTTATTCATAAGACATCCGTAAAGACTTTATATCATTTGATGCTGTACTTACTAAAAAGTCAGACACCCTCGACCATTCACAACACAGAGAGATTCACTTTCTATGATCTCTCTCCCTCTCTCTGCTCTGATAGACATGGGCCTGCAACTCTCATCTCTCCAGCGTTGCACTACATCATTGATTTCCTTACAGAATCATAGTTGCCGAAGAGTTCTGGAGGAGCTGCAGCACCCCTGATAAATTGAATTATATTTGCCAAAGTTATAGAATTACTGCTGGTTTTTCAGAAAGAAATTAAATAATTCAGAATAGCCTACTACACCATGAGAATACTTATTTTGTAGCCACAGAGGATAAATAGCTTATTTAAAAAAAATGCAGAGTTGTGGATTGTGTGTAACCCAATAACAACGCAGTCTACTACAATTGCCATCTATAAAATGCAATTGTCTTCATTGTCCGTAGCTTATGCCTGCCCATACCACAACCCCACCACCACCAACAGGGACTCTGTCACAACGTTGACATCAGCAAACCGCTCACTCACACAATGCCATACACAATGCCATACACGTGGTCTGCGGCTTTGAGGCCAGTTGAACTTACTGTCAAATTCTTGAAAACAACTTTGGAGGCGGCTTACGGTAGAGAAATTAACATTCAATTCTCTGGTAACAGCTCTGGTGGACATTCCTGCAGTTAACATGCCAATTGCACGCTCCATCAAACTTGAGACATCTGTGGCATTGTGGCAGTTTTACAAAACTGCACATTTTAGAGTGGCCTTTTATTGTCCCCAGTGCAAGGTGCGCCTGTGTAATTATCATGCTCTTTTGATATGCCACACCTGTCAGGTGGATAGATTATCTTGGCAAAGGAGAAATGCTCACTAACTGGGATGTAAACAAATTTATAAAGAACAGGTTTATGTCACATTTGACATTGGTGGTTATGTCACATTTATGAACTCTTTATAGAGCATGGCATATGGTCATAGATGTTTTGTAACACATTTATGTAGCGCTCATGGAGGCTTTATGAAGCCTTTATAAGCTGAAAGTCATTGAAAGCGGGACTGTATAGGTCATATTATACACATTTTCTATTCATATACTGTCCATATTGTCTGTACACACCATCATATACATATATATTTACATTCCAGACTCTGACATTGCTCATTCTGATATTTATTTTTTTCTTTAGGGGATTTATTTGTATTGTTTGGTATTATTGCACTGCTGGAGCTCGAAACATTTGCATTTTTGCTACACCTGCAAAACATCTGCAAAATATGTGTATGCAACCAATTAAATAAAGTTGCATTTTGTTTGGATTTGGTCTCGCCCTTCGATCATTGCCAGATTCCTTTGACTGAGCATTGTCAGGTCAACTACAAGATGAATAGCTAGATCGCCTGGGGCTATTAATGTGGCTATCAATCTTCAGTGGTTTGAAATTCCTCACACAAGCCAAAATACATGATATCAGGCCGAGTAACTGTGACAACATTGTGGTGATAGAGCTGTAATGTGTCATCATCCAAGCACCCTTGGTTGAATGAAATTATTAGATGCATTCACTGGGATCAAACTGAATTTGTCATGAATCAAAGCCTGCTTACCTGTTCTGGGCATTTGCAGCTGCTCCTGAGTTTATGAAAGCATGTTGGCTGGCACACAGCGAATGAATTGTTGACATCTGAATCTGGTCCTGTCACTGTGAACAGACAAGGGCAGAAGATAAGGACATTATTAAAGTGTCAGGCTTTTTTGTTGCATTTGTGCAGCTTGTATGAAATCATTTGTAGGCCTATTCAAACGTTACAATTTTCTCTAGATACAACCTTTTCTCCTCAGCCACTCTCAAAATCCTGCATAGAAATGTTTGCCATTCATCATCCTCAAAATAGTCTCACTGTAAAAGGGAGGCTTATAGACAGTGAAACAGAAGACTTATTCAGTAGGTTTGGAGAAGTCTAGTTCCATGATTTGATTTGCATTCCTTGGAAGAATAATGGACTCTTTGAATTCTGAACAGTCGCTTTGATTTCTTAAGTGTACTTTTTGTCTGCTTTAAAAAAAAAAAAGAGCACTGTATCTAACTATAATCCTCAAAACCGTTTGACTTTGAAAAGGAGATGCATACAGGCCAAGGGAAAAGTTACTTGTTTGTATCGGTTTAAGCTCAATACGGTGGCGTCCATTAGAATTGAAGCCCTTCTGTCAAAACTCTCAAATTGGTTTTCTATGAGAGTATAAAAGACTTCCAGACCAGAAAAAACAGTGGCAAATATTGACACTTTATGCCGAGCCCCTGTACAAGGGTAAACAAAATAATTGAGGTCACATCATGCAGTTCATGCACTTTATAGTAGGCTTGGATTTTCACCGGGTAATGATAATAGCTATTACCATTTCAAAGTGAAGGACTCTTCTCTGGCATAGTCAGTGGGCCCTGTCTATCATTGTGATTGTATAGGAGAGAAACTGAGTGATGTATGTAGAGTGTCAATCAGGGACCGAGAGCATGGCTGTGACAGAAAAAAAGGGGTAACATTTTTCCCTCCTAACTGCAGCAACATGTGTGGATCTCTGAAAGAAAATGCGTTTTTACATTTTGCTAAAAGCAATTAGCACACGGTCAATGGGTTCAATAAGGAAAGGTTTTGGGGGGAAGAACAGAGTAACATAATAAAGTGTCAATGTAAACCAACAATTCATACAATCCTTGGAAATATCTGTGATGTTTGACACATCTACAGTAGATGGATATACTCTGTGTATCCTAATAAATCTCAGGGATTTAAATCCAATAAGAAGAAGATTTGCAGAGGTTGGCACTTCCCACTGGGCACACCACGTCATTTCAACATGGATAATTGGCTAATATTTGGTTGAGACGTTGATCAATGAGATTACAACCTATACTCACCCACTCAAAAAGACAGCCAAAAGTTAGTTGAATTTCCAATGTCATCACTACGCTTTCAACCATCTTAAAAGCACAACCAAATTCCAATGGAAAAACAATGTCTGTTTTTTGGTATTGATGTCACCCAAATGTCTATCACTGTGCTTTGATGAGGGAGGACAATTTTTTTTATCTTCATCAGCATGGCCTTATTTCTGTTACACCATGCTGGATGACTGTCATTCATATTCTGTTCACCCAGTTCACCGTAACATCAATAGGTTTAGGCTACTACATGATACTAGAATGTTCCCTATACCCATCATGAGGTTGCTACAACCTAGCCTATGAATGAAAGTTTACAATGTGTCACGCCTGCTCCCGCTCTCCCTTTCTGGCGTTCTAGGGCGCCAGACTGCCTATCATTACGCACACCTGTCCCCTTCATTACGCGCACCTGCACCTCATTGGACCCACCTGAACTCCATAATTATTTGATTGCCTCCCCTTTATCTGTCCGTTTCCTCTGTTCCATCCCTGTGTCAGCATTGATGTCGTTATTGTGTCCCCTGTCCAGACGCTGTTCCTGTCCTGTTTCATGTCCGTTATTTATTAAATGTTCTCCCTGTACCTGCTTTCTCTCTCCAGCATCGATCCTCACACAATGTAGGTGCACACAAGTAAAGTGAAAAATGTGAGGTGACATCCTGACTAGTCTCCTAGTCCCTGCAGCTGAAAAACGTCCCCACAGCATGATGCTGGCACCAACATCCTTTACCGTAGGGATGGTGCCATGTTTCCTTCAGACGTGACACATGGCATTCAGGCCAAAGAGTTCAATCTTGGTTTCATCAGACCAGAGCATCTTGTTTCTCATGGTCCTTTAGATGCCTTTTGGCAAACTCCAAGCAAGCTGCCATGTGCATTTTACTGAGGAGTGGCTTCGGTCTGGCCACTCTACCATAAAGGCCTGATTGGTGGAGTGCTGCAGGGATGGTTGTCCTTCTGAAAGGTTCTCCCATCTCCACAGAGGAACTCTGGAGCTCTGTCAGAGTGACCATCGGGTTCTTGGTCACCTCTCTGACCAAGGTCCTTTTCCCACGATTGCTCAGTTTGGCCGGGTGACCAGCTCTAGGAAGTCTTTGTGGTTCCAAACTTCTTCCTTTTAAGAATGATGGAGGCCACTGTGTTCTTGGGGACCATCAATGCTGCAGAAATGTTTTGGTACCCTTGCCCAGATCAGTTCTGTCTCATGAGCTCTATGGACAATTCCTTCGATCTCATTGCTTGGTTTTTGCTCTGACATGCACTGGTCTGTGGGACCTTATATAGACAGGTGTATGGATTTCCAAATTATGTCCAAATAATTGGATTTGCCACAGGTGGACTCCAATCAAGTTGTAGAAACATCTCAAGGGTGATCAGTGGAAAGGATGCACCTGAGCTCAATTTCGAATCTCATAGCAAAAGGTTTGAATTACTTATGTAAATAAGTTATTTCTGTTTTAATTTTTTTTAAATACATTTGCTACTTTTGCTTTGTCGACATGGGGTATTGTGTGTAGATTGATGAGGAAAACAATTAATTGAATCAATTTTAGAATAAGGCTGTAACATAGCAAAACATTGAAAAGGGGAAGGGGTCTGAATACTTTCCGAATGTACTGGACATGTTTCATTATCTTGACTGGACGTCAGCATCCATTTGTCTTGATGCCACAGATGTCATCTGGAGGACTTTGCTGTTTAAATGAGTCTATAGTCTGACGTCCATATCCATCTGGTGTGAATGTCGACATGGAATCCACCCTCACAGCCCTCAATCATGGCTAAGACCATGAGGTTTACCTGTGTCAGTGGCTCACGTGACTTCACCATAACTGAATGATAATCCAGGATGGATTCTATGTCAACACGGCTCTCAAGTTCTAACTGCAGGTGAGGAAGAGTAGGGATGTTTCGTGCCATTCACACCAGGCGGATATGGACGTCAGACCCTAGACGTTTATCAACTTTTTTTGTACAATTTTGCCAGTTTTGACTTTGCAGCTGGCCTATCTAAGGGGAAATTGTTCAGTTTTGCCTCCAGAACAAGACTCAAGACAATAAACATCAACCTGCACCAGGAAACCAACCTCTGTTGGACCAGGACAACAACATAAGGTCAGTGGTTTTATGGCTTACACATAAAAAAAACGTTGTTACAAATCTACCGTGTATACTGTATAGTGTTAAACGTAACCCTACCTTACATAAAACTTACAGAGCACTGTAATCAGAAACAAATAGTAGGTTTTATGACATACAAATATGTCCGTCTGTTTTATTAACAAGGTTTGTGGTGAATTGAAAGGGTTTGATCCACCTTAGGCCAGGAGTGTTACCAATTCACATGACCGGACAAGAAAACCTCCATCCCTATTAGTCATAGCACAAATCAAATCAAATTTATTTGTCACATACACGTGGTTAACAGATGTTAATGCGAGTGTAGCGAAATGCCTGTGCAGTAATAAAGTATATACATATGAGATGAGTAATGTAGGGTATGTAAACATTATATTAAGTAGCATTGTTTAAAGTGGCTAGTGATATATTTTACATCAATTTCCATCAATTAAAGTGGCTGGAGTTGAATCAGTGTGTTGGCAGCAGCCACTCAATGTTAGTGGTGGCTGTTTAACAGTCTGATGGCCTTGAGATAGAAGCTGTTTTTCAGTCTCTCGGTCCCTGCTTTGATGCACCTGTACTGACCTCGCCTTCTGGATGATAGCGGGGTGAACAGGCAGTGGCTTGGGTGGTTGTTGTCCTTGATGATCTTTATGGCCTTCCTGTGACATCGGGTGATGTAGGTGTCCTGGAGGGCAGGTAGTTTGCCCCCGGTGATGCGTTGTGCAGACCTCACTACCCTCTAGAGAGCCTTACGGTTGTGGGCGGAGCAGTTCCCGTACCAGGCGGTGATACAGCCTGACAGGATGCTCTCGATTGTGCATCTGTAGAAGTTTGTGAGTGCTTTTGGTGACAAGCCAAATTTCTTCAGCCTCCTGAGGTTGAAGAGGCGCTGCTGCGCCTTCTTCACAATGCTGTCTGTGTGGGTGGACCAATTCAGTTTGTCCGTGATGTGTACGCCGAGGAACTTAAAACTTACTACCCTCTCCACTACTGTCCCATCGATGTGGATAGGGGGACGCCGCAGCCCGTCTGGTGTTCAACCTTCCCAAGTTCTCTCACGTCACCCCGCTCCTCCGCTCTCTCCACTGGCTTCCAGTTGAAGCTCGCATCCGCTACAAGACCATGGTGCTTGCCTACGGAGCTGTGAGGGGAACGGCACCTCAGTACCTCCAGGCTCTGATCAGGCCCTACACCCAAACAAGGGCACTGCGTTCATCCACCTCTGGCCTGCTCGCCTCCCTACCACTGAGGAAGTACAGTTCCCGCTCAGCCCAGTCAAAACTGTTCGCTGCTCTGGCTCCCCAATGGTGGAACACACTCCCTCACGACGCCAGGACAGCGGAGTCAATCACCACCTTCCGGAGACACCTGAAACACCACCTTTTTAAGGAATACCTAGGATAGGATAAAGTAATCCTTCTCACCCCCCCCCCCCTTAAAAGATTTAGATGCACTATTGTAAAGTGGCTGTTCCACTGGATGTCATAAGGTGAATGCACCAATTTGTAAGTCACTCTGGATAAGAGCGTCTGCTAAATGACTTAAATGTAAATGTAATGTAAATGTGCTCCTTCTGCTGTTTCCTGAAGTCCACAATCATCTCCTTTGTTTTGTTGACGTTGAGTGTGAGGTTCTTTTCCTGACACCACACTCTGAGGGCCCTCACCTCCTCCCTGTAGGCCGTCTCGTCGTTGTTGGTAATCAAGCCTACCACTGTAGTGTCGTCCGCAAACTTGATGATTGAGTTGGAGGCGTGCATGGCCACACAGTCATGGGTGAACAGGGAGTACAGGAGAGGGCTCAGAACGCACCCTTGTGGGGCCCCAGTGTTGAGGATCAGCGGGGTGGAGATGTTGTTACCTACCCTCACCACCTGGGGGCGGCCCGTCAGGAAGTCCAGTACCCAGTTGCACAGGGCGGGATCGAGACCCAGGGTCTCGAGCTTGATGACGAGTTTGGAGGGTACTATGGTGTTAAATCTGAGCTGTACTCGATGAACAGCATTCTCACATAGGTATTCCTCTTGTCCAGATGGGTTAGGGCAGTGTGCAGTGTGGTTGAGATTGCATCCTCTGTGGACCTATTTGGGCGATAAGCAAATTGGAGTGGGTCTAGGGTGTCAGGTAGCGTGGAGGTGATATGGTCCTTGACTAGTCTCTCAAAGCACTTCATGATGACGGAAGTGAGTGCTACGGGGTTGTAGTCGTTTAGCTCAGTTGCTTTAGCTTTCTTGGGAACAGGATGAAATGAAATGCCATCTATAACAAGGCAACAGTAAACATGTCATCCCACACGAATTATGCCACGCCCACCCTTAGGAAAATTGAGATATTGCGTGCGACTAACACATTTCAGTTAATTACTATAGCTCCCGCCTTGGGCCAATCAGTGTAATTTTGTAAATGCCGGATCTCTGTGGCAAGGCGCATCATTCATCTTTCATTCATCTTTTGTCAAAGCCTACGATTCGGTCCCAGAGTTCTACCTGACCATGTCATGAGATCAGGAAAACTCCAGGCCCCCCAAAAAGTTAAGAACAAATTTTGCCACTCTACTTTTGAACCTGTGGTGCAACCTGTGAGTAATTCACACAAGTATATCTCTTAGACTCTCTCTCTCCCACTCTCAGAAGGTTCCCACATTGACATGACGTATGCATGTACATGTGTTGTTACTGCAGGAGAAATCAAAGGCAACTTCTTATTCTATTCAACTTCTTATTCTGCTCTCGATGCAAGGAGGAGAGCAGGCGACAGCAAGATAAAGAGGGATTCGAGTAATGTATGGTAAGCAGAGTGCAGGGGCAAAAGGATGAATAGGACCTTGAAGGAGAGAAAGGGAATTGCGGAGGACAGAGTTAAGTCCTCCAACAAAGTGAGTGCAAGAGCAAGAGGGACGAGTGGGATGGAGTGAGGTCGTCAGTGAGACAAAGCATACAGAGAGAGGGGAAAGGTTGAGGCTGCTCAGGAGGAGGTTAGACATCTGAGAATCTCGGCTAACAAAACAAACAGCCATCATGGTTGCTTTTAACCAATCAGCATTCAGGATTAGACCCACTCCTTGTATAATTATATACAGTACCAGTCAAAAGTTTGGACACACCTACTCATTCAAGGGTTTCTTTATTTTTGACTATTTTCTACATTGTAGTGAAC